>NC_050464.1:31190784-31490784 GCF_903995425.1 Onychomys torridus
TCTAGTTCCATAGCAAAACACCAATGCATATAAAATAGAAATAGGTTAAAAAAAAAAAAACTTAAAAAAAGGGGAGCTTTGGGTGCATTAAATTAGGGTCTTGCCAGGTGGTGGTGGCGCACACCTTTAATCCCAGCACTCGGAGGCAGAAAGAGGCGGATCTCTGTGAGTTCGAGGCCAGCCTGGTCTACAGCGTGAGTTCCAAGATGGCTAGGATTGTTTCACAGAGAAATCCTGACTCAAAACCCTCACCACCCCCACCCTCACCCTCAGCCGCACCCTCACCCCCACCCTCACCCTCACCCCTGCCAAAAAAAAAAAAAAAAAAAAAAAACAACAACAACAACCCACTGAGGTTCTTGTTTTTAGCCTCCTAACCCAACACCTAGGAATGAAGAACTAACCAGCGGGAAGGGAACTAGAGAAGGTCTCCTTACAGAATTTTTCTTTAGAGTCATTGTTTATTTCACACGTATGAGTGCTTTGCCTGCCTGTGTATCTGTGTGCATGTGCATACCTGGTGTCTGAGGTCAGAAGAGGGCACGAGATCCCCTGGAACTGGAGTGACGGATGGTTGTGAGCCACCATGTGGGTGCTGGAATTGAACCCAGATCCTCTGCAAGAACAGCCAGTGCTCTTAACCACTGAGCCACCTCTCTAGTCCCTGGGAGTTTTTTCACTTGCTACACTGATACACCCTGAGTATAGAAAGTATAGCTAGCAGGGAATTCACTGGAAATGTTTCACAGGCCCTTTGAAGAAGCTGCTTGCAGGAATTCACCTAGGCAACACTTAAAGATGGACCCCCTCTCCCAGCTGTAGGAAAGGACGGGCCTACATGTTTATTGTTTGCAGAGTCGGCTGGGTCTCTGAATACTGGACCTCAAACACTCTGCTTCAAGGGGGAAAGTGGCCTGCCTTCTTTGTAATACAAAGTATATTAAACTAGGTCTGGAGAGATAGATGGCTCAGATTTTAAGAGCACTGGCTGCTCTTCCAGAGGTCCTGAGTTCAATTCCCAGCACCCACATGGTGGCTCACAACCATCTGTAATGAGATCTGGCGCCCTCTTCTGGTGTGCAGGCATACATGCAGACAGAATGCGGTATACATAAATAAATAAATCCTTTAAAAAAAAAGGTATATTAAACCAATTAAAACGGCACAAACCAAGCCTTGCCTCTGAACACTTCACCATGTACGGTATGCACCAGTCGTCTAGGCAAGTGGTTCTCAAAGTGTGGGTCGGGACCCCTTTCTCGAACCTCTAGCTTCAAAACGATTATTTGCCTTATGATTTGTAACGGTAGCAAAATTACAGTTATGACGTAGCAATGAAATAATTTTGTAGTGGTGGTGGGGGGGTCCCCACAACCTGAGGAACTGTATGAAAGGGTTGCAGCGTTAGGAAGTTTGAGAAACGTTGTTGTAATCTGGGGTTTTCTGAGTGGTCAGGTCTGGGAAGGAAGGATGAAAGAGGATTTTGGCTGTATTTTATTTGTTTAAAAGTGCATTTGCTGTAAGCAAGCAGTAAAGGACAAAAGAAGAGTTGAGGCGCATGCCTGATCTCTCAGCACGTGTGGGCTATAGAAGCAGGAGATTCAAGACTTCAAGATCAGTCTACACTGCTGGACTCCAAGCCAGCCTGGGCTGGTGAGAAGCGGGGACTGGGGAGGAAGAGGAGAAAGAGTGGGGGAGAGGGAGGAGGAGGAGGAGGAGGAGGAGGAGGAGGAGGAGGAGGAGATGATGATAGATACCCTGCCCGAAAAGACCATCGCTGTCAACAGAGTGCGTGCTGGGCTAACCTGGGATACAAAGCACCATAGACAATATGAACTGCCTCCCCACTGGTTACCTTGGTTTACTCCCGAGTCTCTAGAACCTCACAGGAAGGTCGGGGTGATGTCTTTGGCAACCAGAGCTTTTTAAAACCAGGGACCACAAATAGTGTTCCCCGCAACCTGCCTGCTTGCATCCATTGAACATGCTTGAGCTGCAAGGGGGCTGGGCTGCAGTCATGTTTGTGGTGGGTCAGGCTGAGTCTAGACTGTGTGGACATGCATCCAATGCAGTGCCTGGTCTAGAGACCACCTCAGTTGCTGACACCTTACCACCTGTCTGGCCCTGGACCGAGGGCCATTTCCCGAAACTTCCCATCTGCTGTTTGCTGATTTTTCACCTATCTGTTTCCCTTCGAGACAGGGTTGCTCTGTGTAGCTTTGGAGCCTGTCCTGGAACTCACTGTGTAGCCCAGGCTGGCCTCGAACTCACAGAGATTCGCCTGGCTCTGCCTCCCGAGTGCTGGGATTACAGGTGTGCGCCACCACCGCCCCCTGGATCAGTCTGCTCTTCTTTAAGACAGTTAGTTACTGTTGCTGTCCCTGCACCAAAGGTGAGAACTGGTTGGTGCTCGGGAGAGGCTTTGCTCTCAGCTCTGCCTAGCCACAACACACATGTGCTATCTCACGATTAGACCCTCTGGGACAGAAAAAAAAAAAAGTAAATATATAAGGAAACGTTAGATCAAACATTTGGAATCAGCAGGGAGGAGCCACAAATACAAATTTGTGCACCAATTTGTATTCCTGGCACTGGCATCGAGCTTGGCAAGGAACTGCTCTTGAGTAAATATTGAATTTGCAAATGGTTGCTGTTTATGGAAGTGGCCGTCGATTTGTACCGAAGGAGCCAAAGTCACTCCCTGGGGACCCAGTGTAAAGTATCTGGGAGTTGACATGAACAGAATGTAAGAACAGGTGGGGAGGTGGTGGTGGATGGGCCAGGGTTGGGGGTCACGGTGAGAGAATTGCCTGTTGTTAAGCACAGGGACAAATTAAAACCTCGATATCCTAGCGAAGGTTCCAAAGTAGAACTAACTCGGCACTCAGTGATGACAGTGGGGCCTGAGGTCAAGTGCCAGAATGGCTCAGGGAAGTCTCGAGGGGTGAGGTTGGCTCCCCTTAGCCTTGACCACCAGCTAACCCTAGGAAGTTCTGGATGGGAAGAGTGTGGATGTGTGTGGCATTCTGTGTGTATCTGGACTTGACCCCTTGGGCTCTTGCAATACCAAAAAATAGCACGAGTTGCCCACTGGACGGGTTCCATAACTGCCATTTAACAAAAAACCAGATGAGCGCTTGCCCCAGGCTATGAGCCTTGGGTTTGATGAGGGCTAAGGGAGTGGGGGGGCGGGGAGGGAGGCAGAGTGAGGAAATGTGGGCGAGATTGGGCATGGCTGATATGTGCTGGGCATGGTGGCACTCAAGAGGCTGAGATACTCTTATTTTGTGAGTTTGATTGTGAGTTTGGGGCCAGCCTAGGCTAAATACAGACTATCTCAAAAAATAAAAATACAAAAGGAAGCAAGAAGAGAGAGAAAGAGCCAGAAGTATTTCCCCAAACCAAATGCTCTTTGGAATCACACACGTGGGAAGTGAGGTGCTCCAGAATCATGGGTCTCCAAGGAGACATTCCTCATTCTTTCACACATCAGGACCCCATAGGGATGCTCAGGATGGTGGTGGCAGTGTGCCTTGGGGAACCGGGCAACCATCCACCTGTAGAACTATGTGCCCAGGTTTCCTTGGAGCTGCATGTCTCCCTGGAATCTCCATGTGTGAGGCAGATTCACTGCTGTGATGGGAAACGCAAAGATCACTTTTGGAAGTAGATGGAAGAGCAGGCTAACACCCCGACTCCCCAAACGGTGGCTGCTTCTGATGGAGGACAGGCATCTCCAGCTCCTCTGCCTCTCCTGCAGGGGCCAAGGAGGACCTCCTGGGTCTTCCTTGCTGGGATATCTGTGCTTCCATTGGGAAGCCATTGATGGCCCTCCCCGTCCTGGGAAGATGCTGATAGTGTCTGCCTCTGGAATGAGACCACCCTTGAGAGACCTGTGTGCCCATGAGGCCTCTGCCTGTCCCGTGGCCATGTTCACTGTCAGCTAAGGGCATGGAGGCTCTTGATATCGTTTTGTGCTATCATTCCGTTGTCAGACACCATGGTGAGGAGGAAGATTCACCCTCCTTCCTAAGACGGTTCCAGAAGGGAGCGGGACCAGAAAGCGCAAGTTTCATTTATATTGTGGAATGTGAAAATGAAATTGTTGGCTCTTTTAGCTTAAAGTCAAAACAAGGCCGGGCGGTGGTGGCCTTTAATTCCAGCACTGAGCAGAGGCAGGCAGATCTCTGTGAGTTCGAGGCCAGCCTGGTTTACAAAGTGAGTTCCAGGAAAGGTGCCAAACTACAGAGAGACACTGTCTTGAAAAACAAATATATATAAAATAAAAACAAAACAAACTTGGAGCCAGTGAGATGGCTCAGTGGGTAAATTGTGGCCCAGCCTGATGACCTGAAATCAATCCTCAGAACCACATGGGGGTGGGGTGGGGTAGCGGGGAGGAAACGGGAACCCTGAGCTCAGGAATGCACATATGGTTAATAAAAACAACTAACAAAAACAAAACAAAAAAACCCAAGAAGCTGAGGGGAGGCAGAGGCAGGTGGATCTCTGAGTTCAAGGCCAGCCTGGTCTACAGGGTGAGTTCCAGGACAGCCAGGGCAACATGGAGAAACCCTGTCTCAAAAACAAAACAAAACCAAGCAACTTGGAATTCTTCCTAAAAGTTCCCTGCTTCCGCAGGTCACAGCTACTGATTAATATAATTAGTCTTCTATTGGCCCCAGGATATATGGTGACTGCTTGCATATAATTCGGCTGGAATAATCTGTCCTCTGTCAGGCCTGAGATCCCAGCGTCCACCCATCCTGCTCACAGCCCTGGCAAACCTAGCCACAGTTCCTGCATCTTCTACCCCAAGGCCACTACCGTGGCTACCTGGCCTCCATTTGCAAATGGCTGAGAAGGCTCATGCTGTCCGTCAGCTAGCATCACAGGACCCCTGACCTGGAGATTGGTGTTGTCTACAGAGACACTATATAGTTGGGAGAATGGCCCTCTTAATAAACGATCTGTACTGAGGAGTGTTGCCTACGGTGCCTGTGGAATGAGGCCCAAGGTAGAGCATTACCAAACGGAAAGGCTCCTGTCCTCAGGCCTCTGGTGTCTGGTAAGGGCTACAGCTCACTGCAGGTCGCTTGTATCCCAGTAAGTAACTCCAGTGAGTGGAGTTTTGAACCTACTGCCCTGTCCTTGTTCTTGGCCCCCAAACTCTTTCTTTTTCTTTATGGTTTTTTGAGACAGGATTTCTCTGTGTAGTTTTGGTGTCTGTCCTGGATCTCACTCTGTAGACCAGGCTGGCCTCGAACTCACAGAGATCCTCCTACCTCTGCCTCCTGATCAAAGGTATGTGCCACCACATCTAGCCTAGTTTTCTCTAATATTTACTCTTTGTGTTTGTGCTGGGATTAAGGGCATGTGCTACCAACACCTAACTCTTCGGGTCCCCTTTAATGGCGCCTCTGACTCTCCCCTGGTTTCGACACAGCCTGTGCTTGTCCCCTGGGCCCCTCCTCCTCAGGACTTCAGCTCCTAGGAGCCAAGGCTTTGCTGTTTTGCCCCATGTCTGGCACCGGGTGGTGACTCTGGCTTGCTATTAGATCTTACAAGATGTTAGGGGAGTGACTCTGAAGCCCTGAGGACAGGCGTAGACACTGTTCTGATTTTTGCTTCAGATTCAGAATGTCACCTCCCGACCTGTGTGTTCTAGAAATATGAAGAGGAAGTGGGAGCCAGGAGGAACCTCCTCCACCATGATGACAGGATTGAGCATGTTATGTAAGGCAGGCCAGGAGGGTTAGAAGAGAGCGGAGTTCTGGCCTGGACTCTGCCCTTTTGTGGTTCTGAAGGCGTTCTTCTGGAAGCAGGGCTGTGTGAGAGTGCCCTCCCCCGTGACTCGCTATCAGTGTTTGGGGTGGGATGGTGGGGGCTGGGGGGGGGGGGGGGTAGCGGGGAGGAAACGGGAACCCTGAGCTCAGGAATCTCTTATTTCACCAGCCAAGAAGGAAGGACAGACTGTCGAACAGTTCTTCTGACAGACCGGAAGAATGACGCAGCATATTCCAGACTTGGCCTTTCAGCAGCAGGGAGTGTCTGGTGGGACCTGTGCTGGGTGTCCACCTAGTCTGACCAGCCCACCTCTCTCTCTCTCTCTTTCTCTCTGGCTTCCTGATGTTTGCAGACTGTTTATGAGAGCCTTTTCAGGGTAAATTCTTGGAGTATCTGTCATGCCGGCAGAGCGGAGAAGCTGAGTGACTCTGGGTCTCTCTGATCTTTGGCTGTAGATGGCTGCCCCATTTAGGGCGGCGACAAGAGACAGCCTGTGGCCAGCTCCTGGCCAGGAACTGCACACCTGTTGTCTCGGTGACTCCTTCCAACAGCCCCCGGAGGTGTTGGGTCAAACTTCTGAGACTCATTTGCCCATTTCCCAGTGTGAGGAGGGGTGGACTCCAGCCCAGGCCTGCCTCACTTTGGGCTTTGCTGTTTCCAGCATTCAGAATCAAATGGGAGGCAGCGAGGAACACAGAAAGGTGGCGCCTGGGCGCTTGTTGTTTGTTTTTTGATTATGGCTTTGTGAGACTGAGTTTCGGTGTGTGCCCTGTGCTGGTCTCGAGGCAATCCTCCTGCCTCTATCTTCTAAGTGCTGGGGTTTTACCCATGAGCCTCCATGCTTAGCTTTTAAAGGAAACCCTTTGGGGACCTTGCAGGCAGACCTGGGCTGTGGCTGGAGGCTATAGCAGGTAATGGGGCCTTGGCATCCTCAAGCTTGGGTTTAAGTCCTGATTTGCACTGCTGTGTGAATGGGAACCCAGGGCCAGCCTTCCCTTTTTGGCCCGGTGGCCTCCTGTGTCCGGTGAAGCAGATGGAATTCATCTAGTGCTGGTGCTGACGACTGTGCCTGCACAGGTTATGGAGTGTAGACAGGGAGCAGGGGGCAGTAGGGAGACCCGCTAGCCTGGCCCCTCCAGTGCCCTCCCTAGCTCCTACCTGTACCACCTTGCCATGGGGGATCCCTGAGTCCGTGCCACCCTACAGCCAACCCCAAGTCCTCTTCTGCATGACCTCGGATCCTCACTTCCCCTTGCTTCATATGAACCAGGAAGAAGAGGGAGAGGTCATACCATGCGAAGCGTGGGGGGCAACCTGGGCATGGCACAAGTAGCCTGGAGCCCAGCTCTGAGTCTCACACCCAAGTCCCTCACTGGGAACGACACAGGTCTAGGAAGAAAGTGACAAATTAAAGATGAACATCAGTGGATATGAAACCACATGAGCATAGCTTGACTGTCTAGTTCATGCTTACACATACCTTGCCAGATTCGAACAGCTCTGCTCCGCAGTGAGAACAACATGTAAATAGTGCCAAAAATTAGGCCTCCTGGGATTCCTAATCACTACCCACTGCAGTCAGCATGGGCACCTGCCCCATGCCAGGCTGGTGCCAGGGCATGCCACCTTACGGAGGGGAACTGCAATGGCCTCCACTCTGGAGGTGAGGAAGGAGGCTGGAATCACAGAAGTCCCTGACCCTGGGGACAAAGCCAGAAACAAATGTCTAAGTCTTCAATTCAAATTCTGCCTTCAGCCGACGTCCTTGATCACCGAACTGGACCACTGTCCCCTCCCCGGGTCAGTGCCTGACCTGGAAGTTATTCACAGTGTGTGCTGCAGAGATGGGTGGATACACTGAGAAGAGTAGTCCATCCCTTGTGCAGTCTAGAATAAAGATGGCTAGCCGGGCGGTGGTGGCGCACGCCTTTAATCCCAGCACTCAGGAGGCAGAGCCAGGCCAATCTTTGTGAGTTCAAGGCCAGCCTGGTCTTCAGAGTGAGATCCAGGACAGGCACCAAAGCTACACAGAGAAACCCTGTCTCGAAAGACCAAAAAAAAAAAAAAAAAGAAAGAAAGAAAGAAAAGAAAAGAATTCAGTATAGACTGCAGCTTCTGAAGTGAAGCCCAGGGAAACCTTCCAGCTTCTTTCTGGGACTCCCTGGGGAGGTCAGCTGTCCCAGACATCTGACTAATCTGGGTCCCCCATTGCCACATGGTGCTGGATCAGTGTAGGAAAAACCGCCGTGGTCATCCTGCCCAGGTGACTCCTGGACTGCAGTCACATGCTGAGCCCAACCCATGGGCACAGTTCTGAAGAAATGGTCTTTAGCCCATTGGGGAGTGTTTGTTACACAGCAGTAGGTGACTGACACACTGGGAACATTCTCACTGTTCTGCAAAGATACCAACTCACTAAGAGGTCGGTGGGCTGTCTAGCTTGGATGTTTCTGGGTTTGCGCTTTTAACCTGGAATCCTCGGCCCTCTGATGCTGATCTTCATCTTCTCCGTGTTTGTTCTGTGTTTTTTTTTTTTCCTGTTTACCTTGAGGTGGTCAGTAGAGTTGAGAGAATTTTTCCGTTCTTGTTGCAGATCTTCATTAACAATGAGTGGCATGATGCTGTCAGCAAGAAGACGTTCCCCACCGTCAACCCTTCCACGGGAGAGGTCATCTGCCACGTCGCAGAAGGGGGCAAGGTGAGACCTGGTGACTTCTGTCGGCGTAGACTGGCTTTGTTTGTTTCTTGGGTAGGGTCTCATTCTGTAGCCCAGGCTAGCCCGGAACGTGTGTCAGTCCTCCCAGCCGTGCCTCAAGTGCAGAGGTTACAGGTTATGTGTTACCACACGGCGCACAGTTGTTGCTTTATGTTTTTGTATGACTGAAATGTGACCACATACGTGTTTCACTTTTCTAACTTAAAAACCACATTTGACATTTGAGATATGAATCCGAGGCAGTCTCCATTACATAAGCGTGGCGACTGGGCTTTCTTTCTCTCCTCCACCCCCAGACAGGGTTTCTCTGTGTAGCTCTGACTGTCCTGGAACTTACTCTGTAGACCAGGCTATCCTCAAACATGCAGAGATCCGCTGCCTGCTTCTGCCTCCCAATGCTGAGATTAAAGGCGTGCACTGCCTGGGTGCTGCTGGGCTAATTTCTGCTGTGTGGGTTGGGAAGTAAATCAGGGAACACTGAACCACTGTCTCCTTTATAGATCTGGAGTAGAAGGACAGGGAGGGAGGTGGAGAGGATGGCGTGGAATTCTGATCTGCTGAGATAAATAGTTCTTGTGTCTTTTTTTTTTTTTTTTTTTTTTTAAGTTATGTAACTAGAGGAAGTATGGAACTTTAAAAAAACAAGACTCTAAGCTGGGCACAGTGGTATGCACCTCTAATCTTAGCATTAGCTAGGCAAAGCAGGAGGTCATAAGTATGAGGTCATCCTTGGCTACATAGCAAGTTGTTAGCCAGCCTGGGCTACATGAGACTCCCTCTTGAAGAAAACAAAATGAGACAAAACACAAAATTAGAGTATTTTTTTTTTTTAAATAAGCTTGGCATTAAAACAAGGTCATGGCTGCTTTGGATCTCTGCTTTCCTTTATGTCCAGGCCTCCTTTGCTGAGAGCTACTATGTTTTTCTGGTTTATGGGGTGTCCTGATGGTAGATGTGTTTATTCTAAATGAAAGAAAGCCCATACCCACCTCCCAGTTCACACACCCCCTGTGTGGGCGGTGCTGTGCTGCCCCCTGAAGCTCTTGGAGAATCCCAGAAGGATTGGTGCCTTTGGCTAGACATGCTTCTGTGGGGCACAGAAACAAGGTCCCTTTCTAAGGATTGACTCATGGGGGTCTCTCGCTTCCAATGGCCGGGAGTCTCCTTCCCACCACACCCCCTGATGAGGCCTATGTTTGCAGCTGAGGTTCAGGACCCCAAAGGACTGTTTGGGGGTGGTTTCCGGCACTGGCCCGTACTGACTGGCCTATGGTGTGCTTGGAGTGGGATGCACGATACTGGGAGGCATCCACTCTGAGGTCTGAGCTCCCAGGGCAACTGTTTCACAGGAGGATGTCGACAAGGCAGTGAAGGCCGCAAGGGCAGCCTTCCAGCTGGGCTCACCCTGGCGCCGCATGGATGCATCCGACAGGGGCCGGCTGTTGTACCGATTGGCTGATCTCATTGAGCGGGACCGGACCTACCTGGCGGTGAGTCCTCAGCCCTCTCTCCCTCACTTCCCATGGCTGAAGAGACTCATAGCATCCCCTGATCATCCAGAGGCCTTGCTGGTCCTAGATCATAATGGCGTCTGATGGATGGATGCTTTTGGGGTCTACCTGTCACTAACCAGAGGAGCCTCAGTGTCTGTCCTGATTTGATGTGTGTGGCCACGATCTGAGACTTTGAGAAGGAGGGAAAGAAGACCGTTCCTATTGCACAGGCCTTCCCAGCGATCCCCAGGGCTGGTCACCACCCCTGGGCCCCTCTGCATGGTGCCTGGACACCCTGTTGGGAGAACTCAAACGCAGCCCCTTTCTCTATGGTGGTGGCCGAGTGAACTGTCCAGGTGCACCATGCCATGCTCTTCTTATAACCCTGGGATGAAGGCCTCAACATGGCTGGGCTCCACTGTCCGAGGCAAGCCAGGCTGTGCCCCTCACTGGCTCAGGCCTCCCTACTTCTTCCCTTTACTTTTTGACAGCCAAACTTCTTGGAGCCCTGGGACCTTTGCACATACTGCCCCCCTCCTGCTGGGGCTCATCCCCATGTGTCCAGTCGGCCCCCTCCCCAGCCGTCAGGGTTAGTCTTAGTTGGAGTTTTTGAGATGGAGCGAGGGAGACTGGTTTTCTTCCTGGCACGTTTACCAGGTGTAACAGACGATCTGTGCCACCGAGCTCTTTGCGGTGAGGGCTCTCTGCTCATTTCTATATTCCCTACAGCTGCATCTGGTAGAGGACAGAACTTAATAAAGTCTGTGAGGGGAATGAACCTGGCTCCTCATGCCCTCCTCTCCTCTCCCTGCCTTGGGAGAGGCTGGGGCAGTGGTCCAAAAATGCCCATGACATTCAGTGGTCCAATGGAGACTCTCACCCTGAGCCTCACTCGTCCCTGTCAGTTCAGACCCAGGTGTCACTGGTCACCTTGTTTCCCTTCATTCCTGCGTCAACGTATCTCTGCCGACCTTGCTCTCTTGTCAGGCTCTGGAGACCCTGGACAATGGCAAGCCTTACGTCATCTCCTACCTGGTGGATTTGGACATGGTCCTGAAATGCCTTCGGTATGGGCTTCTGTTCTTTGTTCTGGCCATGGAGAAAAGGGAGGGAGTGATGTTGGGAGGTAGAAATTTAGAAGTATGCAGAAGGCTCACGGGGACTGAAACCTCTGTTTAGGTTCCTTCTCATGAGAAAATCCCCCAGTGTCAACCGACGGTCAGGTTTATTCCTCTTAGTTTTCTCCTCTGTTGAGGAAGACCAGCTCCCACTTTCCCCACCAGGCTACTCTTGAGGAGGAAGGAGGGAGAAATATTTACATAGAAATATAGAGGGAGAGAGACAGACAGAAACACAGGATAGCCTCGGGAGGGCCTGGGTCAAAACCCACCAGCCCCTTCGGTCTCTTCTAAAGGGCTTTTATAGGAATGCCAAGGGTGGAGCAAAAGACCTCCCCACAGCACAGCCAAGTGCAGCTCCTTCCAAACACCTGGTGACCATGCTGTGGGCAAGCCATCCCCTAATTCAGCCCTGCTGTGTAAAGCAAGCTCAGATCTCACTAGGAAAGCTCTGTGGACCCCAACGCTCTGTCTTGAGCTGTGCTTGATCATTTCTGTGTCCTTGGAACTGGCCATTTTTCTGAGGGATCTGATGTGTCGCTCTTTGGTTGTCCTGGTTTCTGGCAGCCTTGTTCTGTCCCCCTCTTTATTTTCTGTTTCTAGTCGCTTGGACCGGCTGGAGGCTTGCCAAGCGTTCTCTTGTTTTCCTGTTTCTCTCTTGCTTTGAGTTTAGTCTGATCATAAATATCTTACTGACCGAGGAGTTGGGGCTAATTTGCTCTTGGGATTTGCCCCTTGTAGACAGTAGCAAGAGCCATGTCCCTTATTTTCTCTGATCTTGCTGCACGTGGCTTCTTCAGGGCCAGCCTTCATGGTGCCATCCCTTAGACCGAATGCCAGTGTCCTGGGGAAGGGCCTGCAACCTGCTTGCTTGAGTCTGACCAGCCACGGGTCACGTGGACAGACTGTGGTGCCGACAGTGACTGGCAGGGGGAAGCAGTGCCCGAATGGTGGGAGTTGTCCTCCACAGCAGGGGGACATGGAGCAGTTCCAGAGGCAGGTTAATCATGACTGCCAGGGAATCGCTACTGGCATCTGGTGCAGAGTGAGAGGCCAGGGACACTCCTGACCATCCTGAGACCCACAGAACAGGCCCTCACGACAAAGGATTTTCCAATCAGAAGTGTCAGAGGTGCTGAGGCTGAGAAACCTGAGTCCCACCCTGGTCAGCTTTGGCAGGCCTTGCGTACTTCAGGAATCCTTCTACAAACCGCCTCGCCTCATCCTGAATCTTTCCTCTTCCCTCCTTCCCCAAAGGCCTGACCATAATATGACATGAACACACACTGGCTGTTCCCCAGCCAGGATGCTTTCCTGTCATCTATGTCCCCATGATCGTGATAATGACCTTCATGAGTAGAGGCCAGTCGGGGAAGTGCTGGCCTTTGATGGGTCTGCCCTCCTCCACTAGGTCACACCCATGATCTTCCAGTGCTGGGCTGGCACAGCAGACACATGGAAATAAACCTAGGTGTTTGTCAGTAGCGTCCCAAGTAATTCTGAGGCTCCGAAGTTTATTATGGAGAGTGGGGTCCCCACGTCCTGGTGGTCATCCACTTCTCTCTGGGAATAAGCCAAATGCAGGATGGTTATCAGTGCCATCTAGGGCCTCTCTCCTGCCAGGCAGTGCAGGCTAGACACCAACTAACGCTTGGATTTTTCTTCTTTTAGCTATTACGCTGGCTGGGCTGATAAGTACCATGGGAAAACCATTCCTATCGATGGCGACTTCTTCAGCTACACCCGCCACGAGCCTGTGGGCGTGTGTGGGCAGATCATTCCGGTGTGTGCCAGACCCTCCGGAAGTCAAAGTTAGGGGGCGGAACAGGGGGCCAGTCACGCTCATTGCAAAGTGGGGTTCTGCGGGTGGCGTCGGAAAGGTGACTGGGTGTTGGCTGAGAACACGGGCTTTGGCAAGTTTCCCAGGATGGGTTTATGTCTGAGCCGGCAAAATCATTTCTCCCTTCTAAGCTCGGGTCTCCATCTGAACAGTAGCAGGCTATTGATTATGGGGAAATAATGATTAGGGACTCACATGATACCTAGTACCCAGGGTACCAGTGAGTGAGTACCACTGTCCTACCAGCCACCTGCCTCAACCATCCTCCAAACCCATGGTTTAATAGCAGGGGCCCTTGCTGGGCGGTGGTGGTGGTGGTGGTGGTGGTGGTGGTGGTGGTGGTGGTGCACACCTTTAATCCCAGCACTCGGGAGGCAGAGCCAGGCGGATCTCTGTGAGTTCGAGGCCAACCTGGGCTACCAAGTGAGTTCCAGGAAAGGTGCAAAGCTACACAGAGAAACCCTGTCTCGAAAAACCAAAAAAAAAAAAAAGAAAAAAAAAATAGTAGGGGCCCTCAGGAGTGGCCCTTCCTGCCACCTGCTCGATCTCTCTGAGGAGGACCTGTGGCTGTTTTGTACAGTGGAACTTCCCGCTCCTGATGCAAGCATGGAAACTGGGCCCAGCCTTGGCAACTGGAAACGTGGTTGTGATGAAGGTCGCTGAGCAGACACCGCTCACCGCGCTCTACGTGGCCAACTTGATCAAGGAGGTGTGTGGCTTGCTTCTGCCGTGACCTCTAAATGTCGTAGCATGGCTTGCTCCTGAACCAGAGGGGAACTCAGTCCTCAGTACCTTACCCTGAGGAGAACTTAGTCCTCAGTACTGTCACCAGAGGAGAACTCAGTCCTCAGTACCTTAACCAGAGGGGAACTCAGTCCTCAGTACCTTACTCTGAGGAGAACTTAGTCCTCAGTACTGTCACCAGAGGAGAGCTCAGTCCTCAGTACCTTAACCAGAGGGGTTCCTGCTACTGTCTGTCACCCTGGGGCCTGTGGCACAACCTCTCTGAAGGGTTGTTCTAGAACCATCGGCTCCACAGGGAACTCTACAGCCAGGCTCCTCGTCCCAACCACTTTTAGAAGTTCCTATGGGTGGCTCATACCCTACAGAGTGGCTTTCATTTGCAGGTGTCCCGCCCCGGGTCACCATTGGGGAATGGGGTGTTTTCTTGGTCAAGGCCCTGAGAGCAGAAGGCTGACTTCCGGTCTCCTGGCTTCCGCTTCCCCTACAGGCAGGCTTCCCCCCTGGTGTGGTCAATATTGTTCCTGGATTCGGCCCCACGGCGGGGGCTGCCATTGCTTCCCATGAGGATGTGGATAAAGTGGCATTCACAGGCTCCACTGAGGTAAGATGTGTCAGATTTGCAGCATGGTGGCTCAGGCTTCCCTCTTCAGTGGTTGCTCCCTTCAGAGGTATCCGGTTCTGTCCCAGAACATGCCTCCCGGTCACCCAAACGATAGCCCGCATAAGTGTTCCAGAGGGCAGAACAGGACTGTGTCCTCTGTGGTCTGCTAGCCTCCCTGGATACTGTTTGGAGGAGTCAGCATGCCTATGGAATAAGGAGGCCGGGACTAGCTGGCTTCAGAAAACCCAGGTGCCGGTCCCTGGGTTATATCCCTGGTGGATCCACGGGGTGTCCAGAGGTCCTGTTCATTCCCTTTCAGACCAGGATGTTGCTTTTAACCTCAGCACTCAAGAGGTGGGTACAAAAGAATCAGGAGCTGAAGGAAACCTCAACTACATAGTGAGTTTGAGGCTAGCCTCAGCTATGTGAGACCCTGCCTCAAAAAAAAAAAAATATCAGGGGCTGGAGAGATGGCTCAGAGGTTGAGCACCGACTGCTCTTCTAGAAGTCCTGAGTTCAATTCCCAGCACCCACATGGTGGCTCACAACCATCTGTAATGAGATCTGGTGCCCTCTTCTGGCCTGCAGGCATACATGCTGTATACATGATAAATAAATAAATCTTTAAAAGAACCCTTGCTGCTTAAAAAAAAAAAAAAAAAAAAAAAAAAAAAAAAAATCAAAACAGGCCGGGCATAATGGTATGTGCCTTTAGTCCCAGCACTCGGGAGGCAGAGGCAGGCAGATCTCTGTGAGTTCAAGGCCAGCCTGGTCTACAGAGTGAGGACCCAGGACTGTCACAATAAGATCCTGTCTCGATAAAAGAAAAAAAAAATGAAAACAGCAACATCCACCAAAACCAGGACAGTATCTGTACAGCAGAGACAGGCAGGGCATGGGGTTTGGAGTTGTGCCTCAGAGCAGCACAGATTTGCTGTGCAGCCTTGGTGTATTAGAGCTCTGTTCTTTTTTTTTTTTTTTTTTTTTAATCTCATTCATTCATTCATTTGTTCATTCATTCATTTGAGGCAGGCTCTCTACATAGCCCTGGTTATGCAGACCAGACTGGCCTTGAGCTCATAGAGATCCATCTGCCTCTGACTCCCGAGTGCGGAGACTAAAGGTCTACACCGCCACCACGCCCAGCTTGGGTTAGTTGTCTTTTAGTTGTGACCAAGAACTGACCAGAAGCAAGTTAAGGGAAGGACGGGTAATTGCTCCACCGGCTTCTGTCTCGGGGGGCGGGGCGGGACGGGGCGGCAGCTTGAGGATGCTTGCTCAGGTCTGGCAGACTAGGGAAACAAGACAGGAAGTACTGCCCAGTTCTGACCTCCCCAGAATGAGCCACACTTCCTCCATCTTCCTCCATCTGCACCCCTCCCCATTCCTAAAGGTCCCACAACCTCCCAGAGCACTGCCACCAGCTGGGAGACTAAATGTTCAAACATGAGAGCCAGTGGGGGACATTTCACATCCAAACCGTGACACGGGGTGAGCCTGTCTCCTTGAGTCTCCAGCCCCCGTGGGTAAAGTGGTGAGAACCCACGCCGCCTCACAGGCTTCCAGCCAGGGCACGCGAGACTGCTTAGGAAGAATGAACAGTGAGCGAATGAATGAGGGCCTGGGCTGTTATTGGGCTACTCCATGCTGGAGAGACAGGAACCAACTGAGACCCAAGAGAGTCCTTACATACACTGTCCTTGGGAGCAGGAACATATTTCTTTCCAAAGGTGAGTAGCAGGTCCACTCCGGAAATCTCAGACTTCCAAGAGAGGATGCTAGTTAGTATAACAGGTGATTTTCTTTTTCTTTCTTTCTTTTTTTTTTTTTTTTTTTTTTTTTTTTTTGGTTTTTTGAGACAGGGTTTCTCTGTGTAGCTTTGCACCTTTCCTGGAACTCACTTGGTAGCCCAGGTTGGCCTCGAACTCACAGAGATCCGCCTGGCTCTGCCTCCCGAGTGCTGGGATTAAAGGCGTGCGCCACCACTGCCTGGCTAACAGGTGATTTTCAAACAGCTGCACCTACCAGGCCCTTCCACACAGAACCTTCCCTCAGGCAGAGGCACTGTTGGGGAGGGGCCATTGGCCTCCTTGCAGAGACGAGTATAGGGCCAGCTTTGGGCCAGGCTCTGGGTGTGTGGAGGTGAGAAGCGCCCTGTCCTGGCCCTCACAGGGTCCACAGCTCGCTGGGGACAACACTCAGCTAGGAAGGAGGCCACATCATAGTTTGACTGGGTCCTGACTCCCCGTTGACCCCTCGAGTGACTGGTCATGCGGCTTGGCCACTCCGAGCCTCCTCCCCCTCATCTCTAAGCCATACCAGCCTCTGAGGGCATCGAGAGGACAGACTCCAAGCCCCAGCCCCTGGCACAGGCCCGTGTGTGAGCCACACGCAGTGTGGGTTACTATCATCATGGAAGGCGAGCTCTTCCGGTCTCTTGGGATTTGGTGACTTCCCTGTGTGGAGGAGCAGTTAGTTTTCTTCCCCTGCTAAAGGCAGTCCATGTGTCTGTGTCCCCACAGGTTGGTCACCTCATCCAGGTTGCCGCGGGGAGCAGCAATCTCAAGAGAGTGACCCTGGAGCTGGGGGGAAAGAGCCCCAACATCATCATGTCAGATGCTGACAGTAGGTGGCGGGGCTGCAGGGAAGGGCCCAGACTCCAGCATGACAGATTTGGGGGGTCCATGTGGTCTGACATTGACCTCTCCCTACCCTAGCACTACCCATTCCCACAGGCCACTAGGCCACCGTACCTCAGCACATCCTCTCCAACCCTCCCTGGGAACACTTCCTTTCTTCTTTATCTTTCTCAGTTGCCAGTCTCTACAAAGGGAAGAAGGCTCCATTTTATTCTGACCATCCCTGACGGTGTGCGTGGTTTGTGTGGGTGAACAGAGCCGGGGTTAGCGGCCTCTTCTCATGTCACCTCTCTGTCCGCTGTCCCCTCCCCACAGTGGACTGGGCAGTGGAGCAGGCCCACTTTGCCCTGTTCTTCAACCAAGGCCAGTGCTGCTGCGCCGGCTCCCGGACCTTCGTGCAGGAGGATGTGTATAATGAATTCGTGGAGCGCAGCGTGGCTCGGGCCAAGTCTCGGGTGGTCGGGAACCCCTTTGACAGCCGGACTGAGCAGGGGCCGCAGGTAAGCCCGCCAACGACAGCTGGGCCTGCAGTCCAAGGCCGGCATGGCGAAGCCGAAAGGGCATGGCTCAGAGTTGGTGGGGCTGGGTTTGTGTTTCCTCTGCTGGGTACCAGCTATGTGTCCTCTTGGGGTAAGCATTGAGACTCCGGCTGCTTTCTGAGTCCCACATTCTGGAGGGTTCATAGACCTTGGCAAGAGAATGGCCACCAAGCCTGTACATGACACCCCGCTACTGAGCCATTCCCTAAGCCCCTGTGGGTTGTGTTTTCATTTTGCTAATCTCAAGAGTTTAAAGAGAAAAACATTGGGTGTGACATGCCTTTCTCTGGTGGTAAAGGATTTGGGATCCCTCTTGGGTATTATATTTCTGACCCCAGGTGTTTTCTCTCCGGATCTTGGTTCTTTAAGACCTTGGTCCCTTTCCTGGCTACCTGTGGCTTCATGTTCTCAGCCAGGGAAAGGCTGGCTCTAGCGTCTCCGTCACTCTGGGCTTCTCCCCTAGGTGGACGAGACTCAGTTTAAGAAGATCCTCGGCTATATCAAGTCAGGACAACAAGAGGGGGCAAAGCTGCTGTGTGGCGGAGGCCCCGCCGCCGACCGTGGCTACTTCATCCAGCCTACCGTGTTCGGAGACGTGAAAGATGGCATGACCATTGCCAAGGAGGAGGTTAGCACCTCAGCCGTGTCCTAGCAGGGAGGAGAAGTGGGTGATTTGGTCTAGTGTCTTGACTGTGTCCCAAACTCTGGTTTTGAGTCCCCCCCTTGCCTAGAATAAGTTATTTACAGTGTGATTCCGACATGTCACTCTCCCCATAAGCTTGCTGGGGTTTCCCACCATTGGGAGACCATCAGATCCCACAGCCTAGTCCACAGGCCTTTGTATTCTGGCCCCTGGGAGTCATGAATCTAGGAATGGGCTCATCTGGCCCTTTTCATAGTTTTGACCCACGAAAGACATTGGATGAGGTCCGTGGGTGACTCTGCACCCAACTTGATAGCTCTGCCATGCCCCCTACATTTGTACCAGCTGGGTTAAACCCCCGAGCTGCTCGCCGGACAGCACAGTGCCACCTTTTTACATGTTAGTGAGAATGTTCTGGAAGGTGGAGAGAGTGCCTATGCTTGTTCTCCAGCAGCCTGTGACACCTTTCTGTAGTCTCCGTCACAACTGAGGCTCATGGGTGTCCTCTTCATCCTTCTGTTCCCTGCTCGGAATCAGCCATTTCTTTGTTGTTGTTGTTTTTCGAGACAGGGTTTCTCTGTGTAGCTTTGCGCCTTTCCTGGAACTCGCTCTGTAGCCCAGGCTGGCCTCGAACTCACAGAGATCCGCCTGCCTCTGCCTCCTGAGTGCTGGGATTCAAGGCACGCGACACCACCGCCCCGCGGAATCAGCCATTTCTTTGTGGAGACCTTGTTCCTCTCAGTGGGGAATAGGACTCCATTTTCCTCCTCCCCATTCACTGCAAACTCTCACTTCCCTTTGTCTCTCTGTGGCTCTCAGGCCCCTCTGTTCCAGCTCCACATATGTTCTGGTTACATGATAGTCAGTGGGTCACAATGGCTAGTTCCAGCCAGTTCTCTGAGGTGGTAGTGACAGCCGCTGCAGCATGCCATGCACGTAGGTCTTGGTTTCTGAATTGCATCCTCTATCAAAGGAGCTGGAGTTACTCGAAGAAGTGGCCTGTTCTGCAAACTGCTGGGAAGGGCAAGGGAAACCAGAGGCCATTTTACGGGCGCTTGCTCAGCAGCCAAGCTGTGCCTTGTGCCTGGGTTAAACTTGATGGGAGCTGGTCTTAAATTCTCTATGCTAAGTTCACGTGCTGACATATCCCGTGCACTGTGAGGCTGTTCAGAAATAAAAATAACTGTGTACAAAGTATAGGCTGCCCAGGAGGCGGCCGGTCCTTAACCATTTCTCTCCCTCTGTGTTTCCTGAGCTTGGAGGCCACTGTAGTTCTGGACTGGCTAGGTCAGGTCGCAGGCTCAACACTATCCATGGTCTGCCACCCGCTGCTACCTGTCAGCCCTGGAGGTGGGGAGCAGTCCCTTCTAGCCTTCTCTGTCTGCCTCCCCCTCCAGATCTTTGGACCAGTGATGCAGATCCTCAAATTCAAGACCATCGAGGAGGTTGTGGGCAGAGCCAATGATTCCAAGTATGGGCTGGCAGCGGCTGTCTTCACGAAGGACCTGGATAAGGCCAATTACCTGTCCCAAGCCCTCCAGGCTGGCACCGTGTGGTAAGAGCCTCCCAGTAGCAGCTAGTCCTCAATCCAGTAAAATATCCCCCAGCGAAGGGTCTTCTGGAACCTTGGGGCACGAGACTAGGAGCCATCCAGCCATATCCTCTCCCAGAGAGGGGTACCCCCCAATCTCCAGAGCAGGCACTCCTTAAGCCAGAGACTAGCCACTTCCCCAGCTGTGGGAGCCCAGGCATACATGGTTGCTCAGCTCCTTCACCATTATTAGGATTAGAAAAAGAACAAATGTGGACTGGGCTGGGTAGAGATCAGCACCTTCAACTTACCTCATGGGAAGAGACATACATGGTCAGTTACTGTGGAACACACTCTGGCAGTCCCCAAAAAAGTTCATCATAGGGGTTGGGGATTTAGCTCAGTGGTAGAGCGCTTGCCTAGCAAGCTCAAGGCCCTGGGTTTGGTCCTCAGCTCTGGGGGAGAAAAAAGTTCATCATAAGGTAACTGTGTCCAGAGAAGCCCACACTCCTGTGATGGGCACCGTTAGCCCTTAGAGCATAGTGCTATCATACAAGCCAATAGAAAAGAAAACAATTCTCACAGGCACGTGCGCACACACGACATGGCAGCCGACAGGTAGCAACGACTCAAATATCTGTGAGTCGGTGGATGGACAGACAGAAGGCGGCTTGTCCATAGAGGAAAGTGGGAATGGAGTCCTGGCACATGCTGGAGTGTGGGTAACCTTGGCAACATGATGCTCAGTCAAAGACGCCAGGCGCTACAGGCCATAGACTGACTCTACAGTCCCACGAGGGTTCTCCATTCGTGGATGCTGGGTTTGGGGGGGGGGGGGGGGGGGGCGGAAGAGGCCAGTAATGGAATGCAGTGTTTCTTTTTAGGAGTGAGACAGTCATAAATGTTGTTTTTTTCATTTTGGCTCTTTTGAGGAGCCCGCCACCCAGCTCCCAAATAAATCCACACACAGAGGCTTATTCTTACTTATGAATGCCCGGCTTTAGCTTGGCTTGTTTCTAGCCAAGCTTTTCTTATCTTAAATTTATCCCATCTACCTTTTGCTTCTGGGCTTTTCCCGTTCTCTTTCTTCTGCGAACCTTACTCTTACTCCGTGGCTGGCTGTGTAGCTGGGTGGCTAGATTCTGGAGGCCTCCTCCTTCTCTGGCTACTTCTTTCTCACCCCCAGATTTCTCCTTGTATATATTCTTTCTGCCTGTCAGCCTTGCCTAGCTCTCTCTCCTGCCTTGCTATTGGCCGTTCAGTTCTTTATTAGACCATCAGGTGTTTACACAGGCACAGTAACACAGCTTCACAGAGTTAAACAAATGCAACATAAACAAACGTAACACACCTTAAAATAATATTCTACAACACATAAGGTTTCACCAGGACTCTGAATATGACACAAACCACAAGCTGGGCCCTTCTTTAAAAAACATTTTTTAAGCATGTGTATGTGCATGTGTGCACATGCCTGTGTATACATATGTACAAATTGTGTGTATGTACAGGGATGTACATGCCACAGTGTGTGGGGGAGGTCCTTATGTCATGTGGGTCCCAGGAACTGAACTTGGCTGCCAGGCTTGGTAGCTGATCCTTCACCCATGCGGCAATCCATGTCACCACCCTTAGCCTCATGCTTTTAAATGCTAAATTTTCATTAAATTAAATGTTAATAATTTTTCACTTAAAAGACACCAGGAAAGCCTAGCCCCTGTTAGCCAAGATGATCCATTGAAATTGGAAGCTGGGAGATTTAGCTCAGTGGTAGAGCGCTTGCCTAGCAAGCTCAAGGCCCTCAGCTCAAAAAAAAAAAAAAAGAAAGAAAGAAAGAAATTGTAAGCTGGCACGTAGTGTGTTGTGTTGGTGCCCTTCTGTGATCACATCTGCACAGACAAGGATGACAGCAGCGTGTCACATGACCTGGGCTAGTCTCCTCCATGTTCCATAGCTCCATTTTCCGTATAAGATTGTGGAACCTGGGGGGCACACAGTCCCTCACAGCCACCTCTGTGTTCTCATCTCCAATAACAGGGTCAACTGCTATGATGTGTTTGGTGCCCAGTCCCCATTTGGCGGCTATAAGATGTCGGGGAGCGGCAGGGAGCTGGGGGAGTATGGCCTGCAGGCCTACACGGAAGTGAAGACGGTATGTGTGTGTGTGTGTGGGGGGGGTACCTGCGGCCTGGCCTCACCTGGTCAGGGGCCTCAGTACTTGTTAACGTTTCCCACTGAAGCCAGAGAAGTCACAGGAGAGGTTGGACACAGTCTCTAGAGTCTTACCCTGGCCAGGCCCGTGCAATAATTCGCCAAGGAATTAGTTAGCCCAAGAGAAGGCAGGACCCCAGCGGGTAGAGGCAGTGAGGTGGCTTCCAGTAAGAAGCGTGAGCTGGCACGGCTGCCCAGCCACCCTCGTCCAGATCTACTCTCAGGAATGTAGCCCAGAGGGTGGCAGTGCTGTGGATACAGGTTCTTTGAGAAGAAAAGTCAGGCGTGACCCCAGTGCCCAACATTTCTCTCCAACCATGGAATGCAGATCCTTTTGGGGTTTTTTGTTGTTTTTTTTTGTTTGTTTGTTTTTTTGTTTTTGAGACAGGGTTTCTCTGTGTAGCCTTGTGCCTTTCCTTTAAAGGTGTGCGACACCACCACCCGGCGCAGATCCTTTTTAAAATGGCTTGTTGAACGAACTTACATGGGAAATGCTCATCTTTTAACACAAGGGAGGTGGATGCAAAATAACATAGAGGAGGAAGAGCCAAATGTTAGAACACTTTGTAACACCTGCCTACAAGCTGAGACACAGCTGTGGGCTATTCGGGCCGGTCCCTGCTGCCCCTCGTGTGGATGTGGCCTTGGCCTCCTCCTCAGCGTTACCCTGTGGGGAGCTCCATGTGTGTGGTGGAGGGTATGACGGGGTGGGGGGGGGGGGTGTACAGTGCTGGATGGACACTGCAGCTCCCTCGCCTCAAGTCACCAGGTTCTACTAAACTATGATTGTACCCAAACCCCAGGGCCTCCAGATGCTGCCAGATGTCCTCTAGGGCCTTGGGTGAGAATCTAGGAAGGAGACAGGGTGAGAGCTCCCTCAGAGGAGGACAGCCAGCCACCAAGGAGATGGGAGAGAGAAGACAGGGGCTGTTGTCGCCAAGGGGACCTGTTGATACTTGCCAAGTGTGAGGAATAAGTGCTTCTCCCAACCCTTCCCAGGTCACGGTCAAAGTGCCGCAGAAGAACTCGTAAGCAAGCAGGGTGCCGGCTTCCTCACCCAGCAACCGCAAGTCCAACCAGAGCCTGAGAAAAACAACCATGCACACTCGTCTCTGAAGAGAAACCCCTTCACCAAAACGTCGGGCCGAGAAAGTCAGAACTTGATAAACAGGGTGGGCTGGTGGGGCGGTGTATGTGGAAAACACCCTATAAACTGGGTTAGGGATGGGGCTCAGGTAGAACACTCGCCCAGTACGTGTAAGGCCCTGGGTTCCATCCCCCATGCTGCAAATGAGTAATAAAAACCCGCTGATCAAGGCCGCAGGGTTGTTTCTCTAAGAAAATAATAGATTCTGGGTCTTGTCTCCATTGTGCTCTGGAACTCTTAGCTACTGTTGGAATTTCAGTGGCTTTGTGGGACATTAGCAGCTTGCTTTGTGTCCTGGACAAAAAGTCAGTAAAAGTAGGACCGCTCTCAATTCCAGGATGCTGCTTCCTCCCGTCAGTAACCCAGCACCAGACCAGAGTGTCCCCACTCTTTGCTTGTGCATCACTGTGCGTGGATCCTTGATTCTCACAGGTCTTGATTCTAGGCCATGGAGGAGGAACGTAAGCCAGAGAGAGAGAGAGAGACCTGGCTATCCACGGCTGCTGCTACGTCTTGGAAGTTCACACTGGCCTGTCTTTCGGGAGTCTGAGTGGGTGGCCGACACCTGTTTGCTCCTTCCCAGGGTGGCCAAGGTCAGCCTTCAGCCAAGACACCTCGAGGCTCAGCGTTGCTCTCAGTGACTGCTTGACCCCAGGGTAGAGTTGCAAAAATACAACGTCCAGAAGTCACTTTAATTTCCCCGGCCGCTCTGCAGTTTCCTTGGGGCTCAGAGTGGAGCAGGGCCGTGTGCACACGTGTAAGGGACCAGGAAGACATGGAGGTCAGTGGCAGCGACCGGATGGAAATGGCCACAGATGGCCAAAGGCGACAGTTTTTCAGGGAGTGAGAAGAGGAGGCGAACATGGGCTGGGGGCCACAATGCAGACTCTGTAGCTTCTAGAAGCTCTAAGTCTGTTTCAGCGTGGGAAGGCTACAGTTACAGCAGATGCCAGGGGGCGTGACAGATGTGTTGACATCCGCTGAAGGACAGGGGACCACTCCCAGTGGAAGACCAAGACATTTTCTCTCCAGCCCTCTTACCCGAAGGTTCCATTCTCAGAGGTCTCAGATTCCTGTGACCTCTGTCCTGTGTATAAATGGGGGTGCTCTGACCATAGACCACCCTCTCCCCGTCCTAAGGTGTGAGGTGTAAACCTTCGGGGGACACCATGTGTGCCCAGCTGATTGAATATTGCCTAAACAGAAATGCTCATGATGGTTAGCACAGAAAGTTAGTAAGCAATTAGCAATGGCAATTGTGAAAAATTACACAGCTCTTAGCATCGTTGTGCTTGTGTCTTGGGGTTGAGGAAGTTGTACGTAAGTCCTGCAAGAAACCAAGATGCTTTCTAGTGACTACCAGGTGGGTATATAGACCAGTGGACACACTGGCTGCAGGCATGATGCTCATCCATGCGGGATGCAGCGGGCCGGCATGGGATTTAGTCATGCAGCTCACACCAGTGTGTTTATTTCCAGAATTTCTATTTCTTACTCTTGGGCTGTTGGTGACTGTTAGGTGCTTGGCACCTGCCCTGAGCAATGAGAAGCATGTCACAGTCCAGGATCCAGCTAGGAGCCTGACTGGATGCTCTGGAGTGGAGGTCAAAGGTCTTACTAAACTTGAGGATGAACAGGACATGGAAAGCATGTGGGACAGTTGAATGAAGATCGCCGTCATCTAAGGCGTGAGAGAGGGATGGTGAGGTGAGGTTCAGAACTAGACGGTGGACCGGCGGGAGATGGTACTGATAAGGGGAAAAGGCTTACTATGTAAGCCTGATGACCCCAGAAGTTCTCCTTTGACCTCCATATACATGCACATGCGTGCTCACCCACACACAGAAATAAGTAAGTAAATAAATATTTTTAAAAACTGGATGCCTGGTGGGGTAGCCCATGCCTTCAATCCCAGCATTTGGGAGGCAGAGGCAGGTGAACCTGTGAGTTCGAGGCCAGCGTGTGCTACAGAGTTGAGTTCCAGGATAGCCAGAGCTGTTACTCAGAGAAACCCTGTCTCAAAAATCTAAAACTAAAATTCAATGGGCTGCCAGCGCAACACACCCAAGACTTAAAAGACTCATTAGTGAAGGCAGGAGGATTGCCAAGAGTTTGCAGCCAGTCTTCAATAAAGAGTAAGACCCCCGCTCTCAATAAAACGAAAAAAGGAAGAGGAGGGGAGGCAGAGAGAGAGGCCACCAGGCAGCCTTAGCTGGTGCGTGAGCCTGCTGGGGCTAACATCAGGACCCTGAGGTAAACACAGTAACAACCTTCCCCTGGGGCTGGGCATGTGGCTCCATGGCAAAGCTCTTGCCTGCCACATGGAAGGCTCTGGGCTCAGCACCAGCTATGAACACCAGACTCCCCCACCTCGGGCTGGAAGGGTGGTTCAGCTGGTGAGGTGCTTGCCTCGCAACTGTGTGGACCCGAGTTCAGTCCCCGGAACCCACATGAACGTCCTGGTTGGGATGGTGCACATTTGTAATCCCAGCACTGGGGAGGCAGAGACAGTGATCTCTGGGGCTCAGTGGCCATCAACATAGCCTAAACGATGAACTCCAGGCCAATGAGAGAGCTTGCTTCAAAGAAAGTGGACAGTGTTCCCGAGGAGCACCCAGCACATGCTCCACCCTTCTCTTTGGACTGCTCCCTAAGGGTTGCCTGACTTTAGGGTCATACACTTTGGAGTCTCTCTCACTGGGTTTCTGGGTTCTGACGCGTCTGTTCTTTGTTTTTGCTCTTGGTTCACAAGTAGGAGCCAAATAGTAATTAAGACAGATAAAAATTTCTCTCGGGTAAAAACTAGAGATGTAAGCAGTTGTTCATAAAATCCTGCAGGGATTCAGACTTTTACCATTACAGTATTCCATCAGGGTTCAAGATAGCTGCTAACACTCCAGCCATCGCATCAACATTACGGGAAACCAAAGGGTAAGAAGGGTAAGATGGGAACTCTTAGAGACGGCCCAGAAGCCCCAGCACTTTACTGTAACTCGTGCCTTGCTGTGAAACTAGAGGGTGGAGAGACTGTTTCACAAATTTCAATTGATGTGGTGACACGCTCCTTCTTTGGTGGCCGCTTTTCTGGCAGTCTGGCAGTAGACAGGAGGTAGAGGAAACAGCTGGGCCCTGACGTGGCTCTTACCTTCAAAAGGCCCACAGCCACCAAAATTGCACCACAGATTGGCCAAGCACCGACAGTGTGAGTTCGTGGGGGACAGTTCAGACTCTAGTACAGCGCCTTTCTTTAGACACAGCTGAGGGACACGGGGAAGCGCTGCAGCTCGGATGCAAAGGTGTCCTGGCAGGTAGGAGCCAAGGAGTACCCCAAAGTCACCTTAAGTGTGGCAGCTCTGCCCTGGAGGAAAGTGTTGAAGCTCTGCTCAGGGAGAAGGTTCCCCAGTGCAAGTCTAACAACTGGGGAGAGTTTCCCCCAGAAAATTCGTTACAGCTGGACTCGGCTCCGCCAGAGCAAAGCGTCACACCGCACAACAAACCTCACTCCAGAGATTTACTGGGAAGGAAAGATCCAGGAGGGTGTCTGGCTCTAGGATGAACAGGGTACAGAGTTTATATAGGGCTGGGAGGGTGGTGGTGGAGTTTTTCCAGGGTGGCCTGGGATTGGTGGGTTTTTATAGCCGACTCTGGGGCAAGCTCAGGGATTGGTGGGATTCCAAGTCTTTGGCCCTGGTCTTTGGGTCCAGTCAGGGTCAGGGTGTTTTTCCCTGGCCCTTTCACCCTACAATATGGTCACCCCCGGCTATAAAGGAAGATGCTAAGTGGCAACATTAGTGTCCAGGCCAAACCACGAAAGCATGTGCTCTACCGCTGAGTTAGACCTGTCGCTTGGGCAGGTTTTCAGAGTCATCCAGGTTGACCTTGTCACCCAGACAGGCCTTGGGGAGCCCGTGTGAAACGCCAGAGTGATGATGTTAGGATTCTGCCGCCACTCCAGCGGCATGGCTGCATATGCGCAGTTCAGCAGCTAAGCAAGGGGTCTACGTCATCAGTGCGCACCGGTGATTACACGTGTGTGCAGAGCCTGCGTGGCATAGCTCCGTAAGCCTACCTGCACATGTGCACGGGAATCCTTAAAAAGCCAGACAGTGGCGCATGCCTTTAATCCCAGCACTTGGGAGGCAGAGCCAGGTGGATCTCTGTGAGTTTGAGGCCAGCCTGGTCTACCAAGTGAGTTCCAGGAAAGGCGCAAAGCCACACAGAGAAACCCTGTCTCAAAAAACAAAACAAAACAACAACAAAAATGCCAGACACAGACTCCTCCTTCCTCCTCTCTGTTCTGTCTCTCTCCCCCTTCCCCTCCCCCCGCTCCTCTGCACTTGCTTCTTACCCAGGCCTGGTTCTTTTGTCGTCCCCCCACCCATCCAATAAAGCTCTCATACTGGGTTTTGTCGTGGCTCAGGCCTCATGACCTTCAGCTCAGTAACCAGCACCGCTTATATTTTGTTTTGTTTTTGTTTTTCGAGACAGGGTTTCCCTGTGTAGCTTTGTGCCTTTCCTAGAATTCGCTTTGGAGACCAAGCTGGCCTCAAACTCACAGAGATCCGCCTGCCTCTGCCTCCCAAGTGCTGGGATTAAAGGCGTGTGCCACCACCACCTGGCAGCACTTATATCTTTAAAACAACAGATGGGTGAAGCTGCCTTCTTGTCGTTTGCTCCCCAAACTATACAAAACTTACCCCCTTTTTTGTTCTTAACCCAGGCTGCTCCACCACTGAGCTACAGTCCCAGCCCTGAGAAAAACCTCCCTTCAGGGGGTTTTGAGTGGCCCTTTCTCTGTGGCTGACCCCATGAAGTCACCCGCTGTACAGCAAAGTGACCACAGTTGACATTGTAGTGAACGCTTGAAACCCGCAGGTTCTAAGCTTTCTCTTCACACTCGAGGTTACCAGGGAGGAGCTGCTTTTGAATGTAGAACAAGGCTAAACCCAGAAACAACAGCTTTGTACCCCATACTCCTGTGACCAGCCCACATCCAGGTGCCCAGAGGGTGTCATGCTGCACATACTAAACGCATGATATTTGTCAACTGTGTCTCGGAAATGCTGCAGGGGGGTTATATTATGGTGTCGAAAATCAAGAGCTAATACTGAGATATTGCAAGGTAAGGTTTATTTGTGGCTGGGACAAACTTCCAGTCCGCTCCTTGGGAATAGGAGAATGTAAGCGGCGCTCAGCTGCAGCATCGGGAGTCTGTCCTAGATCCTTTATGACCTTTGCAAGCAACCAAAGCTTAACACACAAAAAGAGAAATTTGTTTTGCATTTGGCACAAACACACTGTCAGAATGTTTGACGGCATTGTGATAGGCCAATTCCGGGAAATCCCCGTTTCTCAAGTCACGCCCGTGTGGTTCCCAGGAGGTCTTTGTGGTTTGCTGATTTGAAAAAGTTTGAACAATAGGAACATAAATTTCATCTTACTTCAAAAATTATAAGCACAAATATCAAGACTCTGGAGACAAGAGCAAATAAAAAAAAAAAAAAAGGAGGCCTCGTTATCTTGAGCAGGTGAAGTGAATTATTCAGCCCTTACTAAATCAGTAGTGAAGGCAGAAATGGAAGAGTCAGCTTCTAACAGATTGCTGTAGTGTCAAGAAACCAAGCCCCATTCATGTGACAAGAGGAGCTGGGAAGGGGTCCCCTGCGATGGGAGTCCTGGGCTGGCTAAGCTTCCCTCGGTTCCAAGGGGGGTTCCAAGGGGCTTCTATCACTTGACTCCACCTCTAGCTCAGCTTCAGTCCCAGCTGTTGTGCATCCTGGCTTCTGGAGTGTCTGGATCCTGAGAAGAGCTGCCCAGCCTTGCTCTCACCTCCGCCCTCGACTCCCCACCACCCACCCCACCCGCAAAAAGAAAGCTCCCTGGAGCCCTGGCGTCCATACTGTCTGGTCCAGTTGATGTGAAATCCCCTCCACCAAGCTGGTGCTACAGAGATGGGACGAAGCTTAGACAGGGTCCAAAGGCTAGAACTTTCTCCATGGGAGCGGGTCCCCTGGCTGGAGGAGACTGATGGCCATGCGTTCTCCTACAACCAGCGCTGCAGAGAGTGGAAGAATCAATCAAGGAAAGAGAGAAATAGAATTCTTGGCCCTGGACGTGTGAATCAGGCTCAGTGCGAGACAAGTAGTTAATCCAAAGATTAGCAACGACAGACAGGTGTCAGGAGCCGTCTGGAGGCAGCAATCCTCTGTTCCAGGGGAGGAACCCATCAGGGCCGGATGCAGCTGTCTGGAGGGAAAACAAGGTTCTCGGGTTCCGAGGAGCCTGATCCCTCTGGGTACCTGGATGTGGGCTGGTCACAGGAGTATTGGGTGCAAAGCTGTTGTTTGTGGGTTTAGCCTTGTCGGATCCTCAAGAGGAAATGCTGGGGCGTGTGCGCAACAAAAGCACGTGGGTGGGCGCTCGAGTCGAGACCTAGATGTCAGCGCCACCTTGCGGCCACCCGAGGAACCACAGTGATGTCCTCTGCGGGGTGTGTGGGTGGGGGGAGGTCAAGGGGGCACAAAGGGAGGAACTGAAAACAGGGCCCGAGAGATGGCTCTGCCGCAGAGGGAGCTTGCCACCAAACGGGATGGCCTGAGTGTGATTCCCAGGATCCACCTGGTGGAAGAAAGAGAACTGTAAGAACGCAGGGACCCCCCCAACAAAACCCTGCACAGCCAAAGGTTGAAATGCTGAACCAACATCCATCAACCAACAGATGGATCCAAATGTGTCCCAGCCGCACGATGGAACTGTCCATCCCCAAGAGGGAAAGGCTGGGGAAAAAGCAACACTCCGGAGCCACTTCTGTAGCATGCAAACTTGCTTTGGGTTTAAAAATATGTGTGTATCAGCTGGGCAGTGGTGGCACACGCCTTTAATCCCAGCACTCAAGAGGCAGAGGCAGGCTTGATTTCAAGAGCTCGCAGCCAGCCTGGTCAAGAGAGGGAGATCCAGGACAGCCAGGGCTACGCAGAGAAACCTTGTCTCAGAAAACAAAACTAAACAAAACAAAAACTATTATATATCTGTAGTAGTGTGTGTGTGTGTGTGTGTGTGTGTGTGTGTGTGTGTGTGTGTAGGATGTAGAGATTGAACTCAGGTCATCAGGCTTGACAGCAAGTGCTTTTACCCACTAAGCCATCTTGCCAGCCGCCTTCTTTTTTTTTTTTTTTTTTTTTTTTAAAGACGGGGTGTACCTGTGTAGCCCTGGCAGTCCTGGAACTCACTCTGTAGACCACACTGGCTACGAACTCTTGAGATCTGCCTGCCTCCGCCTCTTGAGTGCTGGGATTAAAGGCGTGTGCCACCACTGCCCAGCTGATACACAAATATTTTTAAATATTTGTACACCATGATGCTCATGTACACCATGATGCTCGGCTGATTCATTCATTCTTCTGATTCTGCCCCATTTGGGCTGTCACCCTCCATCCCTGGTTTTCCTGCTGTCTCTCTTCTCCCCTTCCCTCTTAGTTTATCCTGGTGGGTTGCAAGCCTCACCGCCATTCTCCCCCAGCATTGTTTGAGATTTTACCTAATATGTTCTCTTCTATGACCACAGTTCACATACAGAATGTGGGGAGCCTGATTCAGAAGGACAGGATACTGGTGGGTGGTGTGGGTAACAACAATGGAGCCATCTGTGGGAGCAGGCTTACCCTGCTCCCCCTCTGCCTCCTCACCACCTGCCTGTGAGTTTCAGGGGCCCACCTAGCCACTCCCCGCTTTAGAACTATCAGTCCTCTTGGGACTCTGCTCCCTGCCCTGGCCTAGCATACTGCAAGAGGGCAGCATGGATACTTGACCAGGCTGGACCCACAGCGGCTCCTGACACCATGGACATTGAACAGGGTGAGGCAGAGGGTGTGGCCCGGAAGAACAAGGTCGCCTGGCAAAACAGAAATCACAGAGCAGACTGAAGCCATCATCCACATGGAGTGGGCATAGAAGACAGCTCTGGGGTGGTGTCTGTGGGACAACCCAGCAGGCATGGCGGTCACACTTCACCTTTCTCAACTGTCCCTAGTACACCACCTCCGCATTCCTTCCTTGTCAGAGCAGTGGCAACATCAGTCAGTTCACCCTGTAAGTGGAGCCGCACAGTGTTTGGCTCTCTGTAATCGGCTACTTGACTTGGCGTGATTTCATCTCTTTCCTCCACCCACAACCGCAGAGAGCTCTCGCTTTCTATTTTATTTTATTTTTGTATTCTTTGGGAGTTTTGTGAATCTGTTGGTGGGTAGGGGATTTCAACACGGGGGTGTGTGATGGCTCAGAAGGGAAAGACACTTGACGCCAAGCCTGATGACTACACTTCAGCCTCTTTCAACCCACCATGGTTGAAAGCAAAAACAGAATTGTTCAAGTGTCCTCTGACCTCCATGGTCTTCATCCTTCCAAACTGTTCTGTAAGGGGGCTTCTGTGAGAAGGTGTATGCTAGTTTTATGTCAACTTGAGACAAGCCAGAGTCATCTGAGAGGGTGGGGGGGGGGGGGTCTCAACTGAGAAAATGCCTCCATAAGATGGGGATGTAAGATGGGCGGTGGTGGCGCACGCCTTTAATCCCAGCACTCGGGAGGTAGAGCCAGGCGGATGGATCTCTGTGAGTTCGAGGCCAGCCTGGTCTACAGAGTGAGATCCAGGACAGGCACCAAAACTACACAGAGAAACCCTGTCTCAAACAAACAAACTAACTAAAGAACAAAAAAAAAGGTGGGGGGGATGTAAGACATTTTTCTAATTAGTGATTGATGGGGGAGGGCCCAGCCCATGGTGGGTGATGCCATCCCTGAGCTGGTGGTCCTGGGTTCTATAAGAAAACAGGCTGAGCAAGTTAGTAAGCAGCACCCCTCTATGGCCTCTGCAGTGGCTCCTGCCTCCGGGTTCTTGTCCTGATTGAGTTCTTTTATGTATATGGGTGCTTTGCTTGCATGTATGTACATATGTACACCACGAATGTGCCTTGTGCCCGAGGAGGTCAGAAGATGTTGGATCTCCTGGAACTGGAGCTACAGACAGTTGAGAGCTGGGAACTGAACCTGGGTCTTCTGCAAGAGCAGCCAGTGTTGCCCCTAATCACCGAGACATCTCTCCAGCCCTCCTAACTGCTTTCAATGATGAACTTATATGGAAAAATGAGTGTAATAAACCCTTTCCTCCACAAGTTGCTTTTGAGCGTGGTGTTTAATCACAACAATAGTGACCCTAACTGAGACAGGGTTGTAGGGTATCACCATGACAGACCTGACCATGTTATTTTGGGGGAGGCTTGTGGGAGGACTTTCAAACTTTGGACACTTGGGAGACAGAGCTGGGTGGAGCTCTGTGAGTTCGAGGCCAGCCTGGTCTACAGAGTGAGTTCCAGGACAGGCTCCAAAGCTACACAGAGAAACCCTGTCTCAAACAACAAACAAAAAAATCAAACAAACAAAAATGATAATGGGTGACATTGATGTATACCTCTGGCATCCACAGATACGTGCTGAGTCTGAGTGGGCGCGCGCGCGCGTGCGCACATACACCTCACATGAATTTTAATTGCCCTCCAGGGGCTTGGAATAAGACCCAAAGCTCCTGTGTCTTCCATGTGACGCTTCCCCTCTCTTCTCACTCCACTATAACACTGTCCTTGAGAAATCACTTTAGGGCCTGATGGAAATTCCGTAAGTCACCGATTGAGTGCTGGCCATCAGAATCCACTGAAGTTTGTAGAAGCCAGCTCTCCACGGATGGACATGCACAGAGGAAATCGGCTTATCCAGTCAGTGACCTTTGAATGCCATCTCAAACTGAAAGCTACAGAGCAGAACTTAATCGCTCCCCAAAGCAGACCGTGACCTGAAAGGATCTTGGTGACCTGAGCTAGACAGCCACACACTTCCTCCTTCTTCCTGTCCTCTACCCAGTAAGTAGTATGTCACCTTCCCTTCTACTACTACTACTACTACTTCTTCTTCTTCTTCTTCTTCTTCTTCTTCTTCTTCTTCTTCTTCTTCTTCTTCTTTTCTCCTCCTCCTCCTCCTCCTTCTCTTCCTCCTTCTCTTCCTCCTCCTCCTTCTCTTCCTCCTCCTCCTCCTTCTCCCTCTTCTTATATTCTAATAATATCAGAAGGACCAGCCTTAATATTATACATCCCTGAGGCTCAAGAGAGAGAATTATGAATGGCAAGAACTATTTCCAGGAAATAGAATCTCAGCACACTGAGCTCTTGGTCCAGTCATTTATTCTTCCAAATCTTCTCCATCCTCTTGTGCCCTGGGAGTCCCAGTATATATACACTTACAAACAGTATTCCCTTGGCAGTGCAAAGCCAGGCTTCAAACAGAGGGGTGATAAGAATCACATGGAGGTGGCAGTGGCTGGAGAGGTGGCTCAGAGGTTAAGAGTACCGGCTGCTCTTCCAGAGGTCCTGAGTTCAATTCCCAGCAACCACATGGTGGCTCACAACCATCTGTAATGAGATCTGCTGCCCTTTTCTGGCCTGCACGGATATGTGTCGACAGAACACTGTATACATAAATAAATGAATCTTAAAAAAAAAAAAAAAGAATCACATAGAGGGGCAGTAATTGTTAATTATCATTTGCAACCCAAAAGGGAAGTGACTAATGGGGAAATAAATTAAATAAAGGCTAAACTCAGGTAATGTCTAAGAAGGGGGATCTTACGTGCTCATCTATAGTCTTAAATGTGATTGGTAAAAATGTTAAGAATCTATAAGTTGCTAAGTCAATGGGAGAAAATAAAACTGCCTTCTTTTTTTTCCTGTGGCTCCTACTGTCCAAGCTATCTGCCGTTTTGTTTTATGTTGTTGTTGTTTTTGTTGTTGTTGTTTTCTGCAGGGTGGGTTAAAGTGTGCTCCGTCACTAGGCAACCTGTGTACAGCTAGATGACTCTGGTGATAGTTAAGGGAGATCTGGAACTAGAGGTAAGGTTTGGGAAAGGAGGAAGTAAAGCTTAATTAGCACATCCACCAGGCCTTCTCAAACAGGTAGCCTGGATGGTTAAGTCTGTTCTTAGAGAGTACAGAGATACTTTCCTCCGTCTAGGGATGGACCTGGCCGGATACTGCCAATGATGATAATAACAGGGAGGCTTGAACTGGGGTTCTGGCTGAGCATAGCTGTCAGCGTAGAAGGTTATCTAAACATTCCTAGAAGTGGTTAGGTAAGGAGTTAGAGGTCCATAAAGTTAGTAAGGCTGTAAGAAAAGGAGGGTCTGAGCTAAATTGGATAAAGCTATACTTAAGGTCACCTGACCTAGGCAGTATCTCCTTGCGGAATTTACCCTAAGTCAGGAGACTAGCATGTGTTGGTCTGGGCTATTATTTCTGTTAGTCCCTGAATGTGGCTAAGGGACATATCTGATTCCAGTGCTGAAAGGGGAGAAATGGATGGGCTGAGGGGAAGGAAGCCTTTCCTGAGGCTGTTCTCCAAATACCTGGAATGTATATGTCCAGAGTGACCAGTCCAGTCCACACTGTTAGCAATTCTTAGGGAAAAAATATCAACTGGGAAAACTATGAAGGCACACATGATTTTCAAACAGAAGACAGCTGATATATAACAAGCCAAATAACACCAAACGCTCCTTGGAATTGGCTTCCTTTGAAGGAAATCCTTGATCCCTCCAGGTAGTGGCTTTGCCATAACCAGTTGAGTTCTCATGATATATCCCTGCAGCCCATAGCATCTTCCTCTCTCGCCCTCCTCCTGCTCCTCTCCTTCTTCTCCTCCTCCTCCTTCTTCTTCTTCTCCTCCTCCTTCTTCTTCACTAGATAGAGTCTCACTATGCAACCCTGACTAGCCTGGAACTGAGACCCACCTATGGCTGCCTCTCCTGTGCTGGGGTTAAAGTGTGTGCACCACACCTGTCCACCTTTGGACTCCTAATCTCACTGTTCCTCTGCCCACATCTCTCCCTCTGGTTTTCATAGCTCCCTCCCTTCTTTTCCCATCGGGGCCTCAGCCGGTGTTCCCTCTTGAGAGAGACCCCTGTGAGCATCTGTGAGAGATGTACATTTGCAGGCAGTTCCTCTCACCCCAGCATGTTTTCATCTTTCTTCCTTCCTTTCTTTCTTTTTCCAGAGCTGAGGATCGAACCCAGGGCCTTGCGCCTGCTAGGCAAGCGCTCTACCACTGAGCTAAATCCCCAACCCCTGCATGTTTTCTTCTTACCCGCGTCCCCCCGTTTGTCAGCTTTTCCTACTCTCTCCCCAGTCTAGAGGAGGGCCTGGCCCGGCGGTACAGTGGCCTCAGTGAGTGGACAGATGAAGACTCACCAAGAGGTGAAACACTAAAGCCACTGTGAGGACCTTCCCCAGTGCTCAGGTAGAGAGTACAGACTGAGATTCTGAATCTGTACAGAGACCAGCAGCATGAAATGTCACAGGAGACCAACCTCAGGGCAGCCGACTGTCCTTGATCAGAACAAGGAAGGGCAGCGGCGTCTCCTTGAGTGGAAACTGAGACAGCACATCGGCTTTGAGAGCTGTGGGGGAGTGGAAAGTTCATCTGTTGGTGTTTTCTGTGGTTAGTAAATGCCGGCACATGTTCTCATCCATACGAGGAGTTTCTCAACTCACCCAAAGCTCTTTGCTTTAGGTCATTAGCCCTTCACCCCAAACCCTGAGGACAGATGTATGTGTGTATGTGGAGGGGAAATGGGATACGTTTTCTTCAGCTACTTCCTACTTTGGAGATTGGGGGTGTCACATCAGGGGCTATCCTCAAGGCTTAGAGGGGTATAGGTCAAATGACTTCCTATAGCAGGCGGAGAGTTTGGGCTCGATTGTGGTGGATCAAGTGATGGCAGTCATGTGCTCTTGGAGACACCTTTGAAAGCAGTCAATGAGAGTTCGAGGCCAGCCTGGTCTATAGAGTGAGTTCCAGGCTAGCCAGGGCTACATGAAAAAACCCGTCTTGAAAAACCCCAAACCAAAAAATTAAACCAAAAAAAAAAAAAAAAGGTCAATTAGATTGGGCTGTAGTAAGTAAAGATGGAACCAAATATTAGAAGGGTAGTGCCAGCCAGGGTAGCCATTTCCTAAAATGGACCAGGCTCCCCTTGTTTCTGAATACCTGAGTATTCTGATGCCCAGTCTTTTTTTAGTTTTTTGGGGGGATGTCTCAAAGGATCCCTGATTGGTTGACATAGAAGCAGCAGTCTTCATTGAGAAAGGGCATGTCCTCCTCTTTTCTGCCCAGATCTGATCTGGGGCACACCTATTTTGGAGACTGACCCCGCAGGGAGATGTATTTGGCTTTGCAGAGTGTTGCCGATGGCTGCAATCTCAGCTAGGGAACTGGAAATGAGCAGAGGTCGTTGAGGGGATTGAAACTGGTTAGTCTTGAGGATCTTGTGAGGGTACTGGAAGGCTATCGTGCAGGTTATCATGATGGAGCCTTTGTATTCCCAGGTCTCCACATTGATAGGTCCAGTCACACTGGGCAGCAGGGCCATTGTCTGCTGCTGGGCTGACAGCTCATTTTTGTTCATGGAGGTGATATGCACAGGCTTGAGTGATGGCCAGCTCTGTTCCTTTTTTATCTGGGGTCAGGGTTGAGGTGAAGATATTGTAAATATCTCCCCAGTTAAGTGATCAATCTGGGTGAGCCAGAGGAATTCTTTTCTCTATTTTATAGGGTTTCTGGAAAGAGATGCCAACATTGTTTGGATCTGGCTCCTGTCTGAGCCCTTGGGCCTACAAGCTCTCAGGGGAAACATGTAGGCTGGAGAATTTTAGGAACTGTGTTGCTGTGAGACTGAGTAAAGGAGGGATTGGTGGATGGAGTCTGGGGGAGACTGAGACAGGGAAGTCACGGAAGAGGCAGACATGCAGTCTCGAGGGGAGGCAGTTGGTGAGGGAGTTGAATCAGGGGTATACTGGACGAGGTAGTGAAGTTGGGGTGCACTGGGTGGGGGTTCATCAGCGGGATCAAGGTCAGAGAAAGAGGGACTGGAAGATGTTTGTGACTGGAGGGGGGGGTCTATGCAGAAGGATTTGATTATGTGGCACTTTTTGGGGCAGAAAGGAGGGCATCCTCAGAGGTATAGCAAGCCTGTACACAGGAACTTCAGACTTTACCATGCTGGCTCATAGAGGTGTCTGAGCCTCTGAGAATCCGAGTACCACATTCAGGTCATGTGTTTTCATTGTGCAGTTTGTACTGGGCCCAGGCCTCAGTCAGCAGGTGTACCAAAGGCCAGTTAGACCTAACGCCTTGAGGTTGGTTTCTTAGCAAACCAAATGGATGTCTTTGTGTGTATGATGAAAGGTGTCCATACCCCAATATTGGGTTTCTCTGCTGATGTAGTAAATTATCGGGGACTATGGGGGGTCCAGCCCCTCGATAGTCCCCTCCCAGGGTCCGGGAAGAATCTACAACCAGCTGATAATTAATCTTTGAAGAAAAGAAATGAATCTATGTACACAAACTCCTTAGTCCACACACTTTATTATTCTGTGTCGGTTCTCTCTCTACAAGCTTCTATTCTGCTCTCATTTTTAGCTCCTTTCTTGCCCGATTTCTCTTTACATTTACCTGTTGTCCCCTCTAGGTTCTATCTTAATCCCTTCATCTAGTTCTGCCCCTTCTAGGTTCTCATCCATCTAGTTCTTTCCCCTATCAGCTCCTCTCCCATCTCCTCCTCTCTCATCTAGTTCTTCCCCATCTCAGTTTGTTCCTCTCCAGTTCTTACCCATCTAGTTCTTCCATTCTCTTTTCTCTTCTCTGTCTCTCCGTGCCCTGGAAGTCCAGGTATGTATACACTTACAAGCAGTATTGCCTTAGCAGTGCAAAGCCAGGCTTCCAGGGTCAAACGGAGGGGTGATAAGAATCCCATTAGAGGGGCAATAACTGTTAATTACCATTTGCAACCCCAAAGGGAAGTGACCAATGGAGAAATGAATTAACTAAAGGCTAAATTCGGGCTGGTTGTGGTGGTACACGATGATAGGATTTGCTGAAGGAGGCGGAGGCAGGAGGATCACGAGTTCGAGGCCAGCCTGGGCTACACATTGCCAGGCAGTGGTGGCGCACACCTCGAATCCCAGCACTCGGGAGGCAGAGGCAGGCGGATCTCTGTGAGTTCGAGGACAGCCTGGACTACCAAGTGAGTTCCAGGAAAGGCGCAAAGCTACACAGAGAAACCCTGTCTCGAAAAAACAAAAACAACAAAAAAACCCCCACAAAAAAACAAAAAAAGTGCTAAATTCGGGTAATATCTAAGAGGGATCTTATATGCTCAATTATAGTCTTAAACGTGATTAGTAGAAAATGTTAAGAATCTATAGGGGTTGGGGATTTAGCTCAGTGGTAGAGCGATTGCCTAGCAAGTGCAAGGCCCTGGCTTCAAGCCTCAGCTCAAAACAAAACAAAACAAACAAACAAACAAACAAAAAAAACGAATCTATAAGTTGCTAGGTCAATGGGAGAAAATAAAACTGCCTTCTTTTTTCCTGTGGCTCTTATCTGTCCAAGCTATCTGCCGTTTTTTCTGCAGGGTGGGGGAAAGTGTGCTCGGTCTCTAGGCAACCTGTGTACAGCTAGATGCCTCTGGTGATAGTTAAAGGGAGATCTGGAACTAGAGGTAAGGTTTGGGAAAGGAGGAAGTAAAGCTTAATTAGCACATCCACTAGGACTTCTCAAACAGGTAGCCTGGATGCTTAAGTCTGTTCTTAGAGAGTACAGAGGTATCTCTGCTAAGATACTTTCAGGTCTGGGGATGGACCTGACCAGATGCTGCCAATGATGATAATTACAGGGAGGCTTGAACTGGGGTTCTGGCTGTGCATAGCTGTTAGCACAGAAGGTTATCTGAATATTCTTAGAAGTGGTTAGGTAAGGAGTTAAAGGTCTATAAAGTTAGTAACGCTGTAAGAAAGGAGGGTCCAAGCTAAATTGTATAAAGCTATTACTTAAGGTCCACCTGACCTAGGCAGTGTCTCCTTGTGGAATTTACCTTAAATCAGGAGACTTGTTATTACTGTTAGTCCTTGAAAGTGGCTAAGAGAGATATCTGATCCCAGAGAAAGACTTTCCTGAGGCTGTTCTCCAAATAGCTGGAATGTGTGTGTCCAGAGAGTGATCAGTCCACACTGTTAGCCCTTCTTTGGGGAGAGTCAATTGGGAAAACTATGAAGGCACATATGATTTTCATAACAGAAGACAGCTGATATATAACAAGCCAAATAACACCAAAAGCTCCTTGGATTTGGCTTCCTCTGGAGGAAATCCTTGATCCTTCCAGGTAGTGACTTTGCCATAACCAGCTGAGCTCTCATGATATATTCCTGCGGCCCGCAGCAGTAAATCAGATCAGGCCGAATTACTAAGTCCAGGTTTAATGAGTAAAGCATTCCTGGGTGGTCCCAGGGGAAGCGGAGAAACCACAAGGGAGAACCCTGAAGTAAGTCTATGGGGTGGGTCTTAAATATCCTGCAGGGGTGGTCTTTGAGCAGCTCCAGGGGAGGAGCTGATCCTTGGTAGGCTTTCTGATGGACAGGGTCTGGGATGGGAGGAGTGAGGCCAGAGGGGAGCTTCCCAATATATATACACACATTTACATGCATACATATGGTAAATGTCCACTCCCCAGTGTCCTGCTTGTTTACAAAGCCGGCAAGATCCTGGAAGAGGCCTTGAAGGGTGGCTGTTGGATGAACTGGTATGGCCAAGGGGCTCTGTTATGGGGGGTCAGAGCGGCAGTTCATGGAGACAGGAACCTCAAGAGGGAGCAGGCTGCAAACATTTCCACATTTCTAAGACCCTCACCCCATCCCCTATAAAGGGTTGTAGCCATCTCCTTCCTCTGGTAGACTCATCCCATGGGAGGCTGTGTACACCAATAAACACAATCCCCTCTGTTGAAAGTCAGACTCCTGTCTCTTTGAACTGCCTCAGAAATCTTACAGGGCCAAAAGCCACCAAGAGAATCTGGGATCCATTAGTGACCTGAGCCCACCCACAAACGTACCTCCCTTGTTTATTTGTTGATATCTGGTGCAGTGGGGGAGCCGAGCCAGCCGTCACGGGAGGACAAAGGGTAACAGAGAGGGTAGTCATGAGGGCGCCAGCCCACAGAGCCCTGCAGTACAGCCTAACAGCAGAAAGGAGCCAGTGTCTGCATGGCCCCTGGCCCCTCATGGGCCTCCCTTGCTCTCATCTGGTTGCCGGTCCCATGAGCCAAGTCGGCCTGTCAGGGCCACCCCGTCTCTCCAAGGCAGCCATTTCTTTCACTCTGTTTCTGCCCTTCTCCCCTCACTTTTCTCTGTCTTGCTCTGATACAATCTCAACTCCAAATGGGAGACCAACTCTCCATTCAAGCAGACCATGTATTCAACACAACAGTGAAAACGTTTGAACAAGGTAACCCCGTGGGACCTAACTCTAAGGCACCCTGGTTAGGTCTGGGAGCCTCTCCATCATCTTGAAACTCAAAGGTTCTGGGAACTCTCCACTGGCTTCCATGACTTGTTTGCCTGAAAGCTCTAGGAACTTCTGTGTCCTGTGGTCTCTTGACCCCTAGAAATGTGGGAGATTGGGGATGCCCACTCTCCTTCCCAAGCACCTTTGGTGTTGTGAGCAAGAATGTAGATATGTGTAGTCGGTATAACAAATGTTTTATTTTATTAAGCTGAGAACATCACACAAGGCTCACACTCTAGATTCTTAACTACAGTACTTATCCCCCTAGGGTTGCTCACCTGTGTGTTGTATCTTATCTGGAGGTTGGGTCTAATAGAAGACTCTGATTTGGGGGTCAGGTTCCTAGGGGAGACTCTCCAGCCTCAGGACAGAACAAAGTGGCATCTCTCCAGATGTGCAGAGTAGAGTATTGCTCTTGGTCTCTGCTTATAGACTGGTGGGCATCATGGGGTTCTAGGGCTGTGTCTGGTTTTCTTGGGTGAGTGATGTCACTGGGTTCTGGTTATCAGGTGCAGCCTTGGGTGTAGTGGGATTCCTAAACATTTTTACATGTTTAAAAGATATTTTTTTACTATGCTCATTAATGTGGTCGATCCAAAGTCTGAGAAATGCCTCTGGGTGTTTCCATTTAACCTGTTTTTACCTTGGTTCCACACCTGCCATGGGTTCCAAATTGTTCCAAAGAACACACCCTTAGCCTGGCTGTAGGCTAACATAAAAGAGCTTCATTTGGAAGTCCTCAGGAGGCTACACTTGTTCATCTTTTGATCCCAATCTATCCCCAATACTTACTGGATGACGGCCATTGCTGGCCCAAATTTAAAACTTCCAACTTTTTATTTTTTTGAGACAGGGTTTCTTTGTGTAACCCTTGCTGTCCTGGAACTCACTTTGTAGACCAGGCTGGCCTACAGAGAGACCTGCCTACCTCTGCCTCCCAACTGCTGGGACTAAAGACATGTGCTACCATGCATGACCTAAAGGAAACTTTTAATTTTACTATCTAAATTGATATAAGTAACTTCACAAAATAAGATGGAGAGTGAGCTGAGGCCTCTTCCCCATTATTTCTGCATTCTTAAGACCCTCATTATAAAGGGCTGAAGCCGTCCTTTCCTCTGCCAGACCATTCCAACTTTCTGGAGAAGTCTGCCCCGTCATGTGAAGCAATAAACCGTTGAAGGTCAGGCTCCCCATCGCTTTTCTGCCTCAGAAATTTAATAGCAAGAACATGTACTAAGCTGCTTGTATAACCCTCATAAGCTCCTGGTTTCATTTTATATTATGATTGCATCCAAGGCATCTGCAAAGGCAGTTCATATATCTCCTATCAGAAGAGGAGCAGGGTGGAGTAATTTCTTCAGCAAGCCTCCTTTCTAGTTTTTGAGACAAGCATCTCCTTGTAACCCAGGCTGGTCTTGAACTCGGAGATCCACCCGCCGCTGATGGGATTAAAGGCAATTGCCACCATGCCGGGCTTTTAGCAACTATTTGAAATAGAACTAGAGAGCCACCAAAATGGTAGAGGGTTTGTGTAGGGCCAATGCGAAGACAGTTCACAACTTACCCCTTCACGCTTGGATACGCCTTGCTTTCCCCGCGTTTGCTCTTGGGAAGCTCTCTCTCTCTCTCTCTCTCTCTCTAACTCTCTCATATGTAAGCTCCCATTTAAATAATCTTTAATAAAACCTTCGACTCTGCTTCATAAACTGGCTATTCCTAAAACTCTGAGCACGGAAGCCACGAACTCGTTTGGTCCCCTGAAACTCTTTGGGATATTGAGGCAGCAGCAGGCAGCTGCATCTCTGACCCCGCACAACTGACAGAACAAGCACAATCCAGTTGGTTCCCACATAGCGAGGTCTCTGTGTGTCCCAAGTTACCGTTCTGGTCCTAGCCACCTTCCACGGCTGTCTCCACAAGCTTTTTCTGGAGGTGTAAATCCTTGCAGCACGGACATAGGTCCGCTGGCTTCTGCGCACGCGTACCACGCGCGCCCCGCTGCTCCCTGGGCTGACCGGGCCGGCGCGCCGTCTTACGTCATTAACACGGCGCCGTCGCAGAGGAAGGCCCGGGGCCCTGAGCTGCGTGCGGCGCGCCCCGGGGAGGACCCGGCGGGCGCCTGCACATCAGCCGCGCGGCCCCGGAGTGCCTCGGAAAGCCCGGCCGACGCCGGCAAGGCGCGCGTGGGGCTGTGGGGTCTCGGAGCTGGGCGGCAGCATGGGTGGCGTGGGACGGCAGAGGACCCGGCGCGGGCGGGCGGCCGGCACGGCTGCCCGGCGCGGGCGTCCCGGCGATGTGTGGCGCTGAAGCGGCAGTGGGAGCGGCGGCGGCGGCGGCGGCGGCGGCGGCGGCGGCGGGCTTAGCTTCGGCTTCGGCTTCGCGGCGGTGCGGGCGGCGGCGGCGGCGGCGGCGGCGGCGCAGGCCCCTCCTCAGGACCTGGCGAGCCCGGGCCTAAGCGGCGGCCCCACAAACCCCCCGCACGGCGCTCCAGGCCGGGCCCCTCCCCGTCTCGCCCTGCCCCGGGAGCCTGCCTCCCCGGCCGGGGATGAGGCCGGGAAGCGGCTGCGCGGGGCCCAGCACAAAGGCTTGTCCCCAGGGGCCGCCGCCGCCGCCGCCGCCCCCGCCCCCACCAGCCTAGAGCCGCCTGTGGAAGCCGAGCCGGCACCCGGGCCCTCATCCCCTCCGGTCCCCAGTGGCGGGCACTGCCCGTCTCCCCGAGGCCCGGGGACCCGAGCTCCGAGCCCTTTGCTTCCTCGGCTGCCAGGGGACCGGACAGCCGCGCAGCCTCCGCCGCTCCGGGCTGTGGGAGCCCTGCGGAGCATGTCGGAGGATAGCGACATGGAGAAAGCCATCAAGGTAAGGGAGAGATGCCACTCCTTCCCTGCTTTGTCCTGTGATTCCTCTCAGCGCCAGCCTCGGAAAATCGAGAGGACTTGGATGAGAGCTTAGAGGTTCTAGTCACTAGAATCTGGTGAATCCGGGTGTCCGCCGCCCCGGGTTCCTTGGACCGTACTGAGTTGTGGAGGGTGGGGATGTCTGATTCTTTCCAGCTTCTTTGGCTGAGGGAGTTTGTGCTCCGCTAGAACGAAGGTGAGTAGTGTGGGGATACTTGATATAAGAGAAACTAAGAGGGCTTCGTAGGATTGATTCTTCACGTTTCATCGCCCCCAAATGCCTGTTTGCTTCTCAGCCCCTTGGCAGCGGCTCTAACTGACCCCACCTGTGAGGTCCCAAACAAGCCTGTTTGAGTGTTTCAGGTTCAGAAGTTGGTTCGGCTTCGTCCAAAACGAGTTCTTCGGATTTTCCCTCCTTATCTGTGCATTCATTTCCTCCTGTTCTCTTGCCTGCCCTCCTAGGAATCAAGAGTTTATTTCAGAGGAGCTAACAGCACCCTCTGTTCAAAAATGACCCCAAATGAGACTGGGAATGTAGCGCAGTTGGTAGAGTACTTTCCTTACCATGCACAAATCCCTGGGTTTGATCCCTAGCACTTCATAAAACCGGCACAGTGGCACAAGTCTGTCATCCCAGTGCACAGGAGGATCAGAACTCAGAGCTAGTACTGTGTTTTGAGGTTTTGGTGAGGAAGGGCTCCTGAGCTCAAGCCTGATGCCCTGAGTAAGATCCATGGACCCACAAGGCTGGGGAGAATCAACTTCTTTCTTTCTTTTTTTTTTGTTTTTTTGTTTTTTTTTGAGGCAGGGTTTCTCTGTGTAGCCCTGGCGGTCCTGGAACTCACTCCGTAGCCCAGGCTGGCCTTGAACTCAGAGATCCATTTGCCTCTGCCTCCCGAGTGCTGGCATCAAAAGTGTGCACCACCGCCGCCTGTCGAGAACCTATGCTTGCAGGTTGTCCTCTGGTCTTTGAGGACATACACCTGCACACAATGAAATCATAAAAAGTTTAATCTTTGGCCACATATGGACGTAAGAGGCCAGCCTAGGGCTATAAACTCTGTGTATAAATCAATAAGTACATAAATTAGAATGACCCTAGTCAAAGTGACTTTTTCGAGATAGGATTTCTGTATAACAGCCCTGGCTGTCCTGGAACTCATTCTGTAGACCAGACTGGCCTAGAACTCAGAGATCCACCTGCTTCTGTCTCCTGAGTGCTGGGATTAAAGGCGTGCACCACTGCTCTGCCAGAATAGACTTTTGTTTAGTTTTTTTTTTTTTTTTTTTTAGAGTGACAGCTTTGTTATGTGTTGACACTTTTCATGTTTTTGTTTGACAGCTTCATGCATTTATTCTTCGTTGTTTTGGTTTCACCATTGAGAGTATTTCTATTTCCTGGGTATGGTGGCATGTGCTTGAGGCCATGAGTTCTAGGTTAGCCTAGGCAACACAGTGAGATGTCATATCAAAACATTTAAACAAAACAAAGAAGTGAAAGAAGTCCTTAGTTTGACTCAGTATCAGCATTGTTTCTTCTAGTCTTGGAATGTAGTAAAATTTAAGAACACTATAAGTGTGTGTTTGTGTGTGTCTCTGCGTGTGTGTGTGTGTGTGTGTGTGTGTGTGTGTGAGTGTGTGTGAGTGTGTGTGCGTGCGCATGGAAGTTGGTTCTCTCCTGTCATTTGGGTTGCAAGGATACAGCTCTGGCTTGATGGCAAGTGCTTATTACCTGAGTCCTCTTTGGTCATATTTAAAAACAAAAGGAATTTTAAAAAACTCACCACAACTTTTTCTGGGGAGGGCTGGACAGATGCTTAGTGATTAACCACACGCACTACTTTTGTAGAGGACTCCAGTTTGGTTCCTCGCACCCACACTGAGTGGCCCACAGCCACTCACAACAGTCTGGATCTCTAGCTCCAAGGGATCTGACACCTTCTGGTTCCAGGGCACTTGTACACTTAACCCATACATAATTTAAAAGGGGGGGGGGGCAGGGCATGGTGAAACACACCTTTAATCCAAGCACTTGGAAGGCAGACGCGGTTGAACTCTGAATTCAAGGCCAGCCTGGACTATATAGTGAGACTCTTGTCTCAAAACAAAACAGGTTCTGGAGAGATAACTCAGCCCTTAAGAGCACTGGCTGCTCTTGAGAAGGACCTGGGTTCAATTCCCAGCACCCACATGGCAGCTCACAACTGTCTGTAACTCCAGCTCCAGGGGACCAGACACTCTCACACAGACCTGAATATAGACAAAACAGAGCATATAAAATAAAAATGAAAATAATTCAAAACAAAACAGAAACTATTGAATCTTTGCAGAACCTATCTATTTGTGTACAGTAGTCAGAGATAGTTGCTATTTTTTTTTCTCTTCTCCTATTGGATGATAATTTCCTGGGTTTTATATATCTAGTAATTTTTGTTTAAAGTTGGACATTTGGTAACATTGTAACAACTCTGGACTCTGACTCCTGCACCAGCTTGTAGCTGCCTAGAATTAAAAGGGAATTTCTTTTCCTTGTGCATGCTAATGTCTGCTCAGGGATGTTAGGTTGTTATTTTTCTTAGCCTGTGTGTGTTGTCTAGTTCTGTCAGCCCCTGATGTGGGCAGAGACTTTCCAGTGTTTTGAACTCTTTGAGGCCTGGACCCCTGCTGCTCAACCCCTGTGGTTCTGGAGTCCTTTCAGAATGGAGCTGACTGCAAAGTCCCTTCTGCCTTAGATCTTCCCTGGCCTCTCAGTCCCCCAGTCCTTGTGGTTTTCTAGTCCATTAATCAAAAAGAGTTTCGTGGAGAGCTAGCTCACTTGGGCCTTACTCTATGGTCTGTCTAGCGATTTGCCCTCTGAAGCCACATAGTCTGCATTCCTGGCCAGGACCATTGTCTTGGAGCTTAGCACAGCTGTCTCTTGTCACCCACATTCCCCTGCTCTTACCTGCACAGTCCACCATTTTCTTCCCTGTCCAAGAGAGCAGCAGCATTGTTTACTTTTCATAGCCAGCTTCACGCTGGGAGCAGGCAACACCACTGACTGCTTTGGGCAGTGAGGACAGAGGCTAGGAGCTGCAGGAGCCGGGCTGCATGCTGCTTTTGACCTCACTACTAGTGGGTTGAAAAAAGACAGTTCTCTGTTCAGCTTATACTCTTCTGAAACAGTTTTGACTATTGACAGGGTCTGCCTGGCTGGCCTGGAACTCATGTAGTCCAGGCTGGCTTGCCTCTGCCTCTTGGATTCTGGAAGGAAAGGCTAGATCAGTTCTGTTGTTGTTTTTGTTTTGACAATTTTGTCAAAACTGCCTGCCTTTCCCACTGTATGAGAACCTCCTGTTCTGTTATTACTGAGCCTCAGAGAATGTTGGTGGTCTACCCAGATAAAGATGAATGGAGAATGAATCTAGAGTACTTCATCCACTCCATCCCAGATCAGTTCTAGAATCTCAAGTGAGGGGCCTGGGCATTGGGTCGTTTTGAATTTAAACATTCTCAGGTGGTTGTGGTAGTTGGTTACTGAGGAGCTGCAGTCTGGAGTGGGTCTGCAAGTGCCTTTCTTCCTGTTGTAAAAGGAAGTATCTGAACGTCAGGCTTGAACATGTAGCCCTGCCGGCTCTCTGTCAAGTAGGCTATCACCTTCACATGGGTGGAGGGTTAGGCCTGAGAGTCCACTCTCCTCTCCACACAAGTTGAACAGTTTGTTCAAGGATGTAAGCCTCTGCAGACAGCTGACATGGTTTTCTGGAATCTCAGAAAATACACTTGATTGTTGTGGTGAAGACACACAAGTTACTGTGCTGTGTGTGTGTGTATATATGAGCATGGGGGTGGAGTGCTGGGATGGATGTGGGCCTCTTGTATGCTATGTGTTCTGCACCCATCTAAAGTCCTGACTTTGTAATACTTTGACACCCTCCATAAAGCATCATTTGTCTACTTAAATAGACCATGTAGGCGGGTTGTACAGCTTCCTTTTGTTCTGGAACCTGTGCTATTGGAAGGTAGTGATTGGGAGGTTGTGGCAGTTAAGTAGACAAGTGCAATTGTAAAGCCCATGGACTGGTTTAGGAGGTGAGGTGCTGGGTTGGGGATTTAGCTCAGTGGTAGAGCGCTTGCTTAGCAAGTGCAAGGCCCTGGGTTCAGTCCTCAGCTCTGGAAAAAAAAAAAAACAAAAAACCACGCTGCTAGAAGGTGAGGTGCTGAACCGTGAACCAGGCTGTCCTACTCCTGCTCAGTGGAGTCATCTCTGCCCCTCCCCCTTTCTTCTTTTTAAAAGGAAACCTCCATTTTAGAAGAATATAGTATCAACTGGACTCAGAAGCTGGGAGCGGGAATTAGCGGTCCAGTCAGGTAAGACACCCATGTGGAAAACAGGGCCCAATTGCTCCGAGAGGAGACACACAAGATGAGCCCTCCCTGAGCTACAGGCATCAGGTGCGCCTTGAGAATTAGCCTGAGTTTAAATAGTAGAGTTTTTCTTTGGTTTTGGATTTGGTTGTAGTGTTGGGTTTTGTGTGTATAGAGAACATGTACTATTGAGCTATAGTAGAGGGTATTTATACGATTATGTTTTTATATTTTATGAGTGACTGTGTGTGGTGCACATGGGTGCCATAGCACATGTGTGGAAGTCAGAGGATGACTTTCAGGAGTTGGTTCTCCTCTCCTCCGTGTGGGTGCTAGAGAGCTCATTGGCCCTTAGTAAATCTAGACACAGCTAGGTAGCAAGGTCTGTAGTCACATGGTCTATAGTATTACAGGTTAGTTTTAAGATGTCAAAATAGCCGGGCGGTGGTGGTGCACGCCTGTAATCCCTGCACTCAGGAGGCAGAGGCAGGTGGATCTCTGTGAGTTCAAGGCCAAGACAGCCTCCAGAGCTACAGAGAGAAACCCTGTCTCCAAAAAAAAAAAAAAGATTTAAAAATATTTGGGCCAGTGAGATGGGTCATTGTGTAGAGGCGCTTGTATACAATTCTGATGACCTGGATTCAATCTCTGGACCAACAATAATATTGGAAGGAGAGAACTGATTTGAAGGTTCCCCTGTGACCTCCAAATATATGCACACACAAAATAAGAAATTAAAAAGTAATTTAAAAAATGGAAAAGGTGGGGCTGGGAAGATGGTCAAAGTACTGGCTGCTCTTGCAGAGGATCTGGTTCCTAGTATCCATAAAGTAGCTCACAGCCGCCTGTAATCCTGTTGCAGGGGATCTGATGACCTCTTCTGACCTTCGCAGGGACCTGGTGGAGAACAGATTTACATGCAGGCAAAACGTTCATACAATAAAAACAAATAAAGATAGTAAAGATAGAAATTTTTTATTTATTATATTTGTGTTTTAATTTTACACATCAGCCATGGGTTCCCCCTGTCCTCCCCCTCCTGCCCCCGCCCCCACCTTCCCCCCAACCCCTCCCCTCCATTCCCATCTCCTCCAGGGCCAAGACTGCCCTGGGGATTCAGTTCAACCCGGTGGATTCAGTACAGGCAGGTCCAGTCCCCTCCTTCCAGGCTGAGCAAAGGTGTCCCTGTGTAAGCCCAAGCTTCCAAACATGTACTCACTCATAGGAGGATACTAGATGTAAAACAAAGATGACTAGACTGCTACACAACTCCAGGGAGGCTACCTAGAAAACGGGACCCTAGGAAAGACACAGGGATCGCCCAGTGATAGAGAAATGGATGAGATCTACATGAACAACCTAGATGACAGTGGGAGTAATGAAGGGCAAGATTTGAGGGGAAGAAAGCTTAGGGGAGCAGGAGATCCCAGCTGGATCAAGAACAGAAAGGGAGAACAAGGAAATTTTTTTGTTTTGTTTTGGTTTTTCGAGACAGGGTTTCTCTGTAGCTTTGGAGCCTGTCCTGGACTAGCTCTGTAGACCAGGCTGGCCTCAAACTCACAGAGATCCGCCTGGCTCAGCCTCCCGAGTGCTGGGATTACAGGCGTGCGCCACCACCACCTGGTGGAAATTTTTTTTAAGTAGAAAAAGACTGGGTCATTTTTTGAGAAGCTGTCATTTCTGCGTTGCTGACATTACTGCTGGGTTGAGACCCGAGAGACTTTTCTAGGGAAGGTTGTTTGTATTTGTCTGTCTGTCTGTCTGTGACAGAGTCTCTACAGGCCGTGCCCTCTGGTATTTGCTATGTAGATCCTAACTGCCACTGTGATTCCCTCTACACCTAGAGTCTGTGTGAAGAAATCTACTCAAGAACGGTTTGCACTGAAAATCCTTCTCGATCGTCCAAAAGCTAGAAATGAGGTATGTTCCTTTAGTACTTGGACTTGTTTACACACACACACAAACACACATGCACATGCACACACGCCCACACACACCACACTTGAGGGAGAAAGAGAGGGGGGAGGGTGTGCAGTGTCTGTGTAGGCCAGAAGAGGGCATTAGATGCCTTAGAGCTGGAGTTACAGGCAGTGTGAGCCACTCATTTTGGTACTAGGACCTGAATTTGGTCTTCTGGAAGTACAGGAAGCACTCTTAACCACTTGGCTGTCTCTCTAGCCCATGTTTAGATGTTTTTAGGGCCTTAGAATATGTCTGTGTTTACAGTTAGGCAGGCAGCTTCCTGGAAAATAGAGAGATGTGTGGAGAACCTTAGGTCCTACTGAACTTCTCTTCCTGTTCACATGGTCGAGTTCTGTCACAGTTCAGAGAGCTAGGTAGCATGTGGTCTTTCCCTTCCGGCTGCTTCACATCTTCTTACAGTTAGTAGTGGTGATCTTGAAATAAATGAGTTATGTATATTTTCATTTACTAATAGAGGACATAGATAGTGGATCTGTCAGTACAGTTTTATTTTGGAGAAAATACTGAGGAGATGGTCCGGACAGGAAAACAAGATTCTTTTATATTATTCTAAGTGGTGAAGATTTTACAGAAGTAGGCATCCTTTGGACTCAGTGTGGTCAGTTTTTGATGGGACATTTGGGGGAAAATGTTGGCGTTTCCTTTGCACAAACATTTCTTGTATTCTCTTTAAGGTGCGTCTGCACATGATGTGTGCCACACACCCCAATATAGTTCAGATTATTGAAGTGTTTGCTAACAGTGTACAGTTTCCTCACGAGTCCAGTCCCAGGTAAGACTACACAGGGCCGTCACCATGTGCCTGCCCACGTGGAGGTCATGTTGTACAGAATGGCCCTCTTCTCTGTCTTCTTTCCCTTCCCCACCCTTCCTCTCTCCTCTTCCTACTTCTTCTCTTTGTGTTTAAAAACATAGAAACATTTGTAAAAGTGGAATTATGTCTCAGCACTGAGTTTTCCAGCTGCCTATGGGAAATCTTGTTTCATCTGTTACCCCTCTTCTACCATTGATTTGATTACTTTCTCTTTTTAAAAAAACTTCAGGGTTGGGGATTATAGGTCAGTGGTAAAGTGTGTGTGTGCGTGTGTGCGTGCGTGCGTGCGTGCGTGCGTGCATGCGTGCGTGCGTGCATGCGTGCGTGTTACAGTTTAGTTAAAAGCAAAATAAAGCATTAAAGAGCCAGGTACAGTGGTGCATGCCTGTAATATTAAAACTGCGAAGCCGAGGCAGGAGGATCATGTACAGTTTAGCCTGGCCCACATAGTAAGACTTTGTTTCTAAATAAATAAATAAATTGGAATTGAAATAGATTCTATTCCAAATCGGTGAGAAGGGCCCGAATGTTCTTCCAGATCCAGTCTTAGAGGCTGAGACAAAGCCCCTATTGCTTGGTCTGACTTCCCTGTTGAAGAAAGAAACCATGATAATCCTCTAAGCTGCACATTTGGGAGGTGCTTTAGGTGGACACTGAGATGTGAGCGCTGTCATGGCGTACAGTAGCCGGCCAGCAAGGAGCCTGTCCCTTGCATTCTGAACCTTAGAAAGCAGCGTAGTGTAAGTGCCACCTGGGAGGCAGGCCTCTCCCAGAGGCTGTGGGAAGTGGGCATTGTGGAGCTGGTAAAAAGAAGTGGATCTTGAAAGCCAATGGGAAGTCGATTGTTTTCCACAACTATGCTCTGTTGGTGAAAGCATTTCTGTGAAGGAGCAGAAACCCGATTCATGTTTTGTTGTGTTTTTTTTCTGTTTTCTTTGTTTACTTGAGCATATGAGGATCATTTTTGCACTTAATTAGTGGCTAGATAACCCTGAACTTAGATAGTGGTTACATATTTTGTAGATGAGCTCGCTTCATGTCAGTTTTTGAATCTTCAGGGTTTTTCCTTTTTTTTTTTTTTTTTTTAACTTATAATCAAATGCTTTCAAACAGGGCTCGACTATTAATTGTAATGGAGATGATGGAAGGGGGCGAGCTATTTCACAGGATCAGCCAGCACCGGCACTTTACAGAGAAGCAAGCCAGCCAAGTAACAAAGCAGGCAAGTCGACCTGGGCGGGTGGGCGGGGGTCAGGGGGCGCCGACCCTCTGGCTAAGTGGTCCAGTTGCATCCATCGGGAAGACAGCTGAAAGAACAGCTCCATTTGACCTCTCATTGCCTGCTTTGTTATAACCAGAAAGGATGCCTCACGGGGAAGTGGGACCCCTTTCTACTTTGGGAGGGAGGACTGTATTCTTAATTGTGTCACATGTGTCCCAAGGCTGCTGGGAGAGTATCCTCCACTGACTGAGGACAGCTGTGTACAGGTAGATTTGATGCTGCTGATGCCCACTTGGAAGACCCTTTAGTATAAACTTGTTCTCAGGCATCTCTACCTGAGATGTTTCTTGCATAAGCCACCCATCATTTCTGAAGATTTTAATACTATTCTCAGATTTTTATAATAGTGAATGATTCTTAGTCATAATCCATCATATTTTGTTATATAAATGATTTATGTCCCATTTAATATCTTCACTCCAACCAGGACTGACCACTCATAGAGGTGACAAGCTAAACTTCAGGCTTGTCTTCAGAACAAGCAAGCAGGCCCCAGAATGGCAAACGGGCCCGCAGCTAGCTTTCTGAGAAAGCTCTTACCAGTTTCCCACCCTGTTTTCAAGTGTCTTTTGATGCCTCCTTTCCAACTGACTAGGGAGCAACCAGTATTTGAAATGCTGAGAATCGCACACTGAGTTGAGGAACTACAGAATCTTTTCTGTTTAACTTTTAAATTATACCGCTCATTTCTCAAATACTGAGACTAAAGGATGAGATCTGATCATCTGTAAAAAAACAAACAAACAAAACACTGTTGTAGGTCTACTCATACAGATGTATTGTCATTAAGTAAGATGAGCAAATTGCAACATTAGGTAGAAAATCCAGCCAGCAGGCTGGAAGGCTTTGCCTGCCATCCAGCTCCCTAGAGTGCTGTTGTCTTGTAAGTACAGTCATGTTCCCCGCTGGGCAAGCTCCTGCCTACTGAAGATGCTGCCTCTGGGGTCCCCGCCAGTATCTCTCCCAGCAGGGCATCTTACAGGTTGTATCCACTGCTTTATTCTAACAAAGGATCATTTGCAGTCATGTTTGTTTAGTAATTATCGGTTGTAGTTAAAGTAAGGTGAATTCATTTCTGTGTCTTGATGTTCCAAGCCTTTTGTAGCTTCTGTTTTGAAACTGACATGGGCACAGTTGTAGTTGACCTAACCCTGAGCTCTCACACTAGGTGTGTGAGAGATAGTGCTTTTCTAAGAAGTGGCTGCTCCACTGTGCCCTTTTTCAGATAGCCCTGGCTCTACAGCACTGTCACTTGCTAAACATTGCGCACAGAGATCTCAAGCCTGAAAATCTGCTTTTCAAGGATAACTCTTTGGTGAGAAAACTTGCTTTTCCTCGTTTGATGCTGGCACTTTATTTTGTTTGATTTTCTTTCTTTCGTTAGACAGAGTCTGTGTATCCCAGGCTGGCCTTGAACTTGCTATGCAGCTGAAGATGACCTTGAACTCTGATTCTCCTGCCTCTTCTTCCTGAGTGTTGGGTTCCAGGTATGCATCATCACATTCAGTTTATGTGGGGATTGAACCCAGGACTTTGTGCATAGTAGGCAAGCATGCTGCCAACTGAGGTACATACCCAGCCTTGTTTTGATTTTGTCACACTGTCCTGATATGTAGATCAGGCTGGCCTGGAACTCATGAAGACTAGGTTAGCCTAAAACTCAAGAATTTTCCTCTTGCTTCCTGAGTCCTAGGATTGCAGGTGTGTGCTTCCCTCTGGCTGCACCGAGCCTGTGTGCAGGAGGTTTTAGGCCATGGGGCTTCTCACACCTTTGTTCCCCACTTGTCTCCTTGTTAGGGATCAGAAATGTCGTGGTACCTGTGACATTGGTGATTTGGACAGGATGGATGTATTTGTGGGACTTAGAAATTTATACTCGGAGGGCCTTTAGGGAAAGGCAGGAATTGACGTGCTTTTTTATGTCACCTCGGAAGTTAAATTTGAGTTGCTGCTAGCCGTCTTGTTTGTCTCTGTAGTCCTGTCTCCTGCCCATCTTCCATCTTGAGCAGTCAGCTGCTCAAGTTGCCGTGAAGCTCATGGCTAATGTTCAGAATGGAGCAGGGCTGGGGCTGATGAGACGAGGGCTAGAAGGCTAAGACACGTGAACTGTGCTCACAACTGTGGGTCCAGGCTGCCTTTCTTCTGCATTACTTTTAGATTACTGATTGATTGACTGGCTTTTTGTGGGGTGAGTGGTTTGGCTGCAAGTGTGCACTGTCTGTGAAGGCCTGAACAGGGCATTGGATGCCTGGGACTGGAGTTACAGGTGGTTGTGAGCTGCCACATGGGTGCTGGGACCCAAAGCCAGGTGTTCTGAGAGAGCAGGGATTGCTCCTAAGTTCTGGGCCCAGTACAGCCCCTCCGTACTAAGAACAGTTTCCACACGCTCTTCACAGGCTCAGGTCTCAGCTAGAAACTGACAAGAGCCTCATGCCTGCATTGTCCTCCTTTTATATATATGTAGGGTTTTATCCTGGAGCCCAGGCTGGCCTCAAAGTCATGGTAATCCTCCTGCCTCAGTGTCCACAGTGTTGGGATTACAGGCATGAGCCACCACACCTGAATTCCAAAAGTGTTTCCTGACAGCTCTGCAGTATTGACCCTAGTGTGTTTTCTTTCAGGACGCCCCTGTGAAATTATGTGACTTTGGGTTTGCTAAAGTTGACCAAGGTGATTTGATGACACCCCAGTTTACCCCTTATTATGTAGCACCTCAGGTAAGCATGTCTTCTCACACTGTATTGCCTTATGCTGGAGCCTCTTGTTCCTACTTTTTCATTTCTTTTCTTTAAAGATTTAACTATGTGTACTTGAGTGTATTTTTTTGTTTATTTCGGTTTGGGTTTTTTTTGGGGGGCGGGGAGGGATTCAAGACGAGTTTTCTCTATGTAGTGTTGGAACCTGTCCTGGAACTCACAGAGATCCACCTGCCTCTTCCTCCTGGGTGCTGGGATTAAAAGCATGTGCCACCACCGCCCGGCAAGAGTATTTTTTTATATAAGAATGTTACTATAGGTTCTCATGCAGGCTCGAGAGGGTGTCGGGTTTCCTGGCACTGGAGTTCTAGGTAATTGTGGATACTGGGAATTGAACTTGGGTCCTTGTAATTAATTGCCAAGCCATCTCTCCAGTCCCAGCTCTTGTGCCTTCTCTTCTAGATGGGTATCAAGGTGGGGAGCGGAACTCAGATTCAGAAACCTCTAGATTGCTTCATTTGGTATAGAATTTTGCTTTTAAAATCAGCTTTTAGGCTCTGGGTAAAGTGTTTATCACACAAGTCTGAGGACCAGAGTTAGAGTCCCTAGAACCTACATAAGGCTGATGTGCATGTATTTCCACTCCCTGTGTCCTGTCGTGAGATGGGAGGTGAGTCCCCAGAAGCTCACATGCCAGCTAGCCTGGCATATGCAGTGGGGAAACAAGAAACTTTGCCTCAAACATGGTGGAAGGCAAGGACCTATCTCCATGTGAGGTTGTCCTCTGACCTCCCTGCATGTGTGTTGTAGCATGCACAAACCTAAACTCACATGAAAACATGTAATTATATGTACACACAATATGCCCATGTACAATTTTTTTTTTTTTTTTTTTTGAGGCAGGGTTTCTCTGTGTAGCTCCAGCTGTCCTGGAACTTGCTTTATAGATCAGGCTGGTCTCAAACTCAGAGATTTTGCCTCTGTGTCCTGAGCGCTGAGATTAAAGGCATGCATCATCACACCCAGTGCACAGATTCCCCCCCCCCCCCCCCCCCCCCCCCCCCCCCCGACAGGGTTTCCCTGTGTAGCTTTGTGCCTTTCTGGAACTCGCTTTGGAGACCAGGCTGGCCTCAAACTCACAGAGATCCGCCTGCCTCTGCCTCCTGAGTGCTGGGATTAAAGGTGTGTGCCACCACCGCCTGGCCAGATTTTTTAAAAATCAACCTTTTTTAAGCTACAGTTTAGAGGCTTGATTTACATGCAGTAAAACATTATAGATCTAGGAAAGGCCTTTGTATTGTAGATGCTACCAACCCCCACCACATATTTAACAAGTTTTCCTGTATCTGCCCATGATAGGATAAGGAGTTATCTTTTCCTTAAGCAGTACTTCAGGACGTATCGTTATCACTACTCCTGTGCATGGCACTATTGTTGAGCACTGTGATCTTGCCCTTGTGGTATCTGAGCAGGCTGTTAGGTGACTCAGGTGTGTAGTGGGTGGAGGGCAGACACTCTTAATGGAAGGGAGAGTCCAGTCCCAGGTGCTGTTGAGCAGGATGGTGCTGCACGTAGTGTACTCAGTGGTGCAGAACTCGTAGGTTAAGATTGTGCAGGTTCTTATTTTATGTTTTTGGACTGAGGTTAACTGCTGGGAACTGAAACCGTGGGAAACAAGACTGTAGAAAGGGGAGACTCAGTGTGTAAACCTGACAAGCTGAATGTGGTCCCGGGGCCCACATGGTGGAAGGAGAGAACTGAGTTCTTCTGGGACCTACACCTGTGCTGCCACACATGCACATCATACACAGTAAATAAACATGTAATTGGAAAGTGTTTTAGAAGGGAGACCATTCCTACTTTGGGTGTAGTTTCAGTACTAATGAACATGTACTCCACATGAGCATCACCACAGTGACATTTGGAGTCGTCATCTGCGAGCCCGTGCCCTCCACTTGGCTCCTTCTTTGATCCACAGAGCTGACACCCTTCATCTACTCTTGGTCTCATTGGTTAGTTTTGCTTACTACTGAATTTCATGGAAATGTGATTGTGACCTTTCTGTCTCCCTTCTTTACCCAGCATGCTTTGGAAACTCATCTGTGTGCATGTGTTTGTATAGTTCTTTCTGTTGTTAGGTAGTGTTCTATTCTACAGCCAGACTGAGTTTGTTTTTCGTGCACTAGTGGCCATTTTTTTCTTTTTTCCTTTCTTATTGGCCATTTTTAATACAGCTGCTAATTAAGTTTATGCCGGGCAGTGGTGGCACACTCCTTTAATCCCAGCACTCTGGAGGCAGAGCCAGGTGGATCTCTGAGTTCGAGGCCAGCCTGATCTACAGAGCAAGATCCAGGACAGGCACCAAAACTACACAGAGAAACCCTGTCTCGAAATTCAAAAAACAAAAAACAAAAACAAAAAAAGAGTATTTACTAATTTTGAGTTCATAGTTTCCCATCTGTAAGGTACCTTTCAATTGCTTTTGTCATTTATGGGTTTTTTGTTGTTGTCTTGGCTTTGTTTTCTTAGTGTCTGACTGTGTAACCCAGGCTGGCCTGGAATGCAGAGATCCACCTGTCTTTGTCTCTTGTGTGCTGATGAAAGGTGTGGCTACTGTGTCCAGTGTAGATCACATTTTTTGCAGCTGCACTTGTTCAAACAAACAAACAATTGTTGCATCGTGGAATTACCTTGAAGTGTTGAGATTCATCGGACTGCAGTAGCTTTCTGTAAGCCTGATTGACAACAGTATGAGGAAGCCCTGGAGCTTCCACGGTCCCAGTCTGGACCTGGCCCCACTTGCTCTCCTTCCCTGTGTATAACCTGACTTCAGTACGCAAGGGCCCCTGAGGTGTCAGTGCACTGGGTGGAGCCTGGACATGGAGTCTGAGATCTTCCCAGGTGTATGTCACTCATGTATGGAAATGCAGGGCATGTTTGTACTTGATGCTGTTTCCTAGTGTCTGAGTTTACTTTTATCATTTTTTGTTGGCCTTTTGTTGTTGTTTTGGTTTGGTTTCATTTTTCAAGACATGGTTTCTCTATGTAGCCCTGGCTGGCCTTGAATTCAACAGAGAACCACCTGCCTCTGCTTCCAGAGTGAGCCACCACCATCTGGTTGATCATTGTTTTTCTGCAGATTTATTAGGATTCCATCCCTAGAAATTCCTGTGGTTGTAATGCATACCTTTAGTTAGTATGTCCCTTTCTGTCTTCCTGCTGCATTGAACCAGCTAGGACGACCATGGAGGACAGGCTCGTGTCAATATAAGAGCAAACATCCTACAGAAGCAGAGTTCACGTTAGCCACTAAGTGTAGGGTAACTTCTGTTTCTGTGGGTGTCAGTGGAAGGCTAGGGGAGTTCCCTCTGTTCCTAGTAGAGGAAAGTGCATGTGGGTTACGTTGTTCTCAGTGCTTTTCCTCTGCGTCTGTCGATTCTTCTCCTGCTCCATTACCAGTATAACATCCACACACTACACACGTATGATTTTTCTTGCCCCCCCCCCCCCAAAATAATGTCTTAAAACTAGCCCAAGTTGGTCTTGAACTCACAGCACTCTTCCTGCCTTAGCTTCCTGGGGGCTGGAATTACACCTGAATGTTCTTGAGTTATACTTTGGTAAGGCATTTGTATTTTCTGTCAGAGACTATTTGGTCTGTAATATCTTTGCCTGCTTCTAGAGTTACTGGGTCAAAGCTGACTTAATGAGATAGTTGGAAAGTTTGTTGTTGGTTTTGTGAAACCCTTTGTGTAAGATCGCTCGTTGACTTACGGTGGGCTGTGCCCTACTGATCCCATCATGCATTTATAGTGCTGTGAGTAAAAAAGGCATTCAATATATCCAGCCTGCTGAGCATAATAGCATGGTGCAACACATGACGCTTTAGACTAGCAATTTTTTTTTTATGTACAGTATAAACTTTATAAGGAACAGAAGAGCACATTTTCCTACACCTTATTCAGTCCAGTAGAGCCCAGGTTTGGGTACTCTTGCTCACAGTCCTCAGTGAAGACGCTTCAGGCTTTGCCACTTAGCACATCCTCCGGGCCTGGCTACCCATCAGCACTCTGCTCTTGGCCAAAAGTGTAATGGCCCAGAGCTTGGGCTCACCTCCAGACATTTCTTGGATTAGAATGGGCAGACCAGGGTGCACCTTCTTCAGCTCCACAAAACATGGCTGGATGAGATCCTTCACACTCTGGCTGCCCGGTGAACACTGATATAAGTGGATGTGAATCTCAAACAGCCCCAGATTTGTACCGATCACTCGGCTAGCAGTGATGGCTGCCATCTTTGCCAGACCAGCAGCTGTTAATCATGACCATTGCATGACATGATTTAAAACACGTTTGTAGAAATCTTTTTCATGTCTTACTGCCTGTGGTTGACCTTGCATGACTAAAACTGAAGAGAAAGGAAAGGATTATAATACCTTGTGTAGTTGCTTTTCTTCCTCTGCCGCACGCGTGTGTGTGTGTGCGCGTGTGCGTGCGTGTGTGTGCGTGTGCGTGCGCGTGTGCGTGTGTGTGTGCGCGCGTGCGTGTGTGCGTGCGTGTGCGTGCGTGTGTGCGTGCGTGTGCGCGCGCGCGTGTGTGTATGTGTGTATGTGTGTGTGCGCGTGTGTATGTGTGTGTGCGCGTGTGTGTGCGCGTGTGTGTGCGTGCGTGTGTGTGCGCGTGCGTGTGTGTGCGTGCGTGTGTGTGCGTGTGTGCGTGCATGTGTGTGTGTGTTGTAGTTGTTGGATTTTTTTGGGTTTTGTTTGTTTGAGACAGGGTCTCATTATATAGCTCTGGCGGCCTAGAACTGGGAGGCAGAAGCAGGTGGATCTCTGTGAGTTCGAGGCCAGCCTGGTCTACAGAGCTAGTCCAGGACAGGCTCCAAGGCTACAGAGAAACTCTGTCTCGAAAAACAAAACAAAACAAACAAATACAAAATCATTGCAAGAATTTTATATGGTTTGAAGTTTTATAACCCATTTGAGTCAACTTTACACATCGATTAGCTGTAGATGCAAGCTTAGCTCTTAGCACTTGAATATACACTTGTCCAGGACCTTTGTTAGGAAGTCTTCTCTGTTCTGCTGTTTCGGAGTGGTTGTCAGAAGACGCAGTTGAACGTGTGCGCGCGTTCTCGTACAGAGTGACTCCGGTGCTCACAGCTGTCTTGGTGTCCGGGTCCTACTGTGTTGCTTGTGCTCTCTAGAACCACTCTCAACAGCAGCTGCGTGTCGGGCATCAAGGACATCCCTTGATACGAGTTCTCTAACCTTCCAGTTTCCTGTGGTCTTTGGGACCTCTTGGTGTCCTGCCCAAAGCCTGAGGTCTGACTGTGATAGTCGGAGAGCTATCATGCACACTGACCTCTAAACATTAGCCCACCAGTGATGACCACATTGGATTACTAAATCTTTTGTTTTTGAGAACACCTCGCACACACACACCATCTATATCCGTATCTCAAGGTGGCCTCAACCTCGTGATCCTTCATCCTTTGATCATCCCCCTCTGAGCATACCTGATCTCAAACTCCGTCTGCCTGCCCCAGCCACTAAAATGTTGGAATTGTAGGCATTTTCCACTATGCCCAGCTTCCATTTATTTTGTACCATATTTTTGCTCACTATTATTTGTATAATTGTCATTGTTCAGGTTTTTTACATACCTTTCTAGATTTATTCTTAGTGTTTAATACTTTTATGCTGTTACAGTGTTTTATTTTTCAAGTTTAATTAATTCACTTTATTTATTTTCAGTTTTTCAAGCCAGGGTTTCTCTGTATAGCACTGGCTGTCCTAGAACTTGCTCAGTAGACCAGGCTAGCCTCGAACTCACAGAGATCCACCTGTCTCTGCCTCCCAAGTGCTGGGACTAAAGGTGTTCACTACCATGCTCTGCTAATTCATTTTATTTGAAAAAAAATTAGATTTATTTTATATTGAGTGTTTTGGCTGGATATATGTATATACCTGGTACACTGGAAAGCCAGAGAGGGAATAAAATCCCTGGAACTGGAATTAGATAGTTGTGAGCCACTATGTAGGTGCTGAGAATTGAACCCTGGACCTTTGCAATAACGAGTGTTCTCAAGCATCCAGCCATCTCTCCAGTCCCATTTGACTTATTCTTGTGTAAAAACTGTGGGCTGGCCACAGGTGGAGCGCCTGAGTCCTCTGCTGAAGGCTGGAGAGAAGACTGAGCAGTTAAGACTGCATGTTCCTGTTGCGTAGGATTGGAGTTCAGTTCTCAACACCTAGATGAACCAATGTCTTCACTCCAGCTCCAGAGGATCTGATGCCTCTTCTGGCCTCCATGCACACCCACACACACCTCTGCATTCACAGACATAAATCAAAAGGAATTTTAGGAACACAGAGTGAGATTCTGAGTCTGTTAAATGATCTGTAGGTTTTGCAGAGAGCCCTGAAAGCATCTTGTGAATGAAAATGCCTAAAGAGACAGTGCCTTAGGTCTCAGACTTGGCATCTGCCATCGGCAGCAGCATGAGTGTCGTAGCAAATATGGCGCCGGTGTCTCTAGGTCTGGTGGCAAAGCAGACTGGCACTACTGCTGCCCAGCCTGATGTTACTTTTTTCTTTCTGTCTTTTTTTTTTTTTTTTTTAAGGTTTATTTATTTATTTATGTATATGAGTGCTCTATCTGCATGTATGACTTTATGCCAGAAGAGGGCATTAGGGATGGTTGTGAGCCACCATGTGGGTGCTGGGAATTGAACTCAGGTCCTCTGGAAGAGCAGCTGGTGCTTTTAACCACTGAGCCATCTCTCCAGCCCGATGTTACTTTTTGATTATTGTTACTTCATCTTTTACCTTGTAGTCGGTCCCAAGCTGTGGGACATTGGTGGTATGATTTCCAACAAGCTATCTCATTGGTCTGACTCTTTGCTAGGTACTGGAAGCACAGAGAAGGCACCAGAAGGAGAAGTCTGGCATCATACCTACCTCGCCAACGCCCTACACTTACAACAAGGTGAGGGAGGGAGGAGGTGGTCAGCCCCTTCCCACTGGACTTAGTGACTCTCAGTGAGATGTTAGGATGCCGCAGCAGCTGCAGTACCGAAGGGACCCAAGTGGGACCCAAGTTTCTCATCTGCCGAGATAGACGAAGTAATGTTTAGTGCCGGCAGCAGGCACCATCGTCACCATACAGTCCACTGACAGCACTGAAGTGGTGTGGTTAGCTTTTATTTTACAAGTAAAGGCCGCTTTTGAAAAACTGGTACTTGAGCACTCTGGCCATTGATGGTGCCATCCCTGGTGCTTCATAAAATGCCAGTTTGAAAAAGATAAAAGGAGGTCCATTTAAATAAAAGTGCCTAATTTGAACAGTGTCTTCTGTGCAGAGCAATTGCCTGTTACTCGGTGCTGTCTGTACCTACAGCCACACACCAGACATGGCTCTGCGGACCTCATGGGGCCAGCACCTCTGGAAGTAGGTCCCGAAGTTGCCGAGGTAGATTTTAAAAAGTGCTTTTTGGGCACTTGAAACTAGCTACAGGTGACAGGAGCCTAGGATAACTGCTGTTGATCCCCCACTCCCGCTGTGTGGCTTTGTTTAAGCCACTAAGCTGCGCTCTTAACAGGAGCTTTCAGTATTTGTGGAGATGGCAGGCTACTAGCCAGGAAGTGGCAGGTTCAATGAGATACCCCTTCCCAAGGGGATAATGCCAAAAATGATAGAGGAGGACACCAGGCTCGCCTGTGGTTTCATTGCAGAGTGCACAGCGTGTGTATCCCCACAAGTGTGCAAGCATACATACACAAAGGTCAGCAGAGCACTTGTGCTCAGTGCTCACTGGTGGGTCCCTTGACCTCCTGGACGTTGGGCCTGAAGAGCTTGCATGGTGTGCAGCCTGCGGGACAGGCCTGCAGACCCAGAGCACCTGAACCAGTGCAGTGCTGTTGGCCCCCACTGACCGCTGTGCAGCCCCCACCCGAGGCTCACGAGAGCTACTGAAGAGGCAAATGTGCCTGCTAGGGTTGTCAGAGCCTTCATACCTTTGAAAACTGAATAGTGAGGATTCAAGGAAATGTGAAACATGCCTTCAGATCTCATACCTGACTCCTCAGGATGGTTAAGAGAGAAACTTCTTACTTGGGGCTTTTACCTAGAGAACTTTCTCTGCTCTTTCAACAATTCATATAGAAGTTTTTAATGAGAATAGAGTAGGATACAGTTGTCATGTCTGACCAACAGTGAATGCTTTTAGACCCCCAAATTTTGTTACACTGCTTTGGCCTTTTCAAAATGGCTCATACCATTTAGCGCCAGTGTGCACATGCCTTAGCTGCTGTGGTCAGCACTCTCCTCCACTGGCCAGATTGACACAGTGCATGGTCCTGTGTGAGCTGGCTTTTAGTTTTCTGCTTCCTTGCTCGAGGCTGACTGAAGTATTGGTGGCTCTCAGAGACAGGAAGAGAACACTGAGTCTTCTAAGATGTCCTCAGCTGCCACTGTCCTTGGTGATAGCAGCTTGTACATGTTGGTGCTGCACAACACCTGAACTGTGGTTGGAGGCTCTTCTCTGATCGGAGTGATTATTTTCTATTTTGTTTTCAGAGCTGTGACTTGTGGTCCCTAGGGGTGATCATCTATGTGATGCTGTGTGGATATCCTCCCTTTTACTCCAAACACCACAGTCGGACCATCCCAAAGGATATGCGGAGAAAGATCATGACAGGAAGTTTCGAGTTTCCAGAAGAAGAATGGAGCCAGATATCAGAGATGGCCAAAGATGTTGTGAGGAAGTGAGTACCTGGGCTGCTGAAAGAATGCTTAGGGAGCCCTGAGCGGGATGCAGGGGAGAGAGAAATTCTTTGTTGCCTGTTTTACTGTCTCTACACAGCTTGGGTAAAGAGTTCTTTTAGTGGGCGGTGGTGACACACACCTTTAATCCCAGCACTCGGGAGGCAGAGTCAGGCGGATCTCTGTGAGGTCAAGACCATCCTGGTGTACAGATCGAGTTCTAAGGCAGGCTCTAAAGCTACACAGAAGCCTTGTCTCAAAAAAAAAAACCAAAAAACAAAACAAAACAAAAAAAACAAACAAACAAACAAAAAAAAAAACCAAATAAACAAAAGAATTAGGGGCTGGAGAGATGGCTTGATGTTAAGAGCACTGGTTGTTCTTGCAGAGCTAGGTTCTCAGCACCAACTTGGTGGCTTACAACTGCCTGTAAACTTCAGTTCGATAGGGCTTAGCGTTCTTTTCTGGCCTATCCCGGCATTGCACACATGACATGTATGTACGGATAACATGCAGGCAGACACTCAAACAACATAAAAATAAACATTACCTGGGCGGTGATGGTGCACACCTGTAATCCCAGCACTCGGGAGGCAGAGGCAGGTGGATCTCTGAGTTTGAGGCCAGCCTCGTCACGGAGATAGTCCAGGACAGGCTCCAAAGCTACAGAGAAACCCTTTCTCAAAAGAAAAAAAAAAAAAAAAAAACAAAAATAGAGCTGGAGAGATGGCTTAGAGGTTAAGAGCACTGACTGCTCTTCCAAAGGTTCTGAGTTCAATTCCCAGCAACAACATGGTGGCTCACAACCATCTGTAATGAGATCTGGTGCCCTCTTCTGGTCATACATGCTGTATACATAATAAAGTAAATAAATCTTTAAAAAAAAAATTAAACCTCATTAAAAAAAAAAAGTAAATAAATAAATAAATATTAAACAATTAGATGGAGGCTGGAGAGATGGCTCAGAGGTTAAGAGTATTGGCTGCTCTTCCAGAGGTCCTGAGTTCAAGTTCCAGCAACCATATGGTGACTCACAACCATCTATAATGAGATCTGATGCCTTCTTCTGGCCTTCAGGCATACATGCCTGAACACTGTATACGTAATAGATAAATCTATCTTAAAAAAAAAAAAAAGAATTAGGCGGGCAGTGGTTGATGGTGCTGCACGCAGCCTTTAATCCCAGCACTCGGGTGGCAGAGGCAGGTGGGTCTCTGTGAGTTCAAGGCCAGCCTGGTCTACAGAGTGAGTTGCAGGACAGCCAGGACTGTTATACAGAGAAACCCTGTCTCGAAAAACCAAAAAAGATAGGGACACAGTGACTGTCCATAAGAAGGAGCTTACACAGACCTGACAGCAGAGCTGAACTTGAGATGCAGTTCCTCCAGTCCAGCTGTGCCTACTTGATGAGTTCCTTCATGGGTTGGGAGGAGTGAAGCATGAAAGGGGACATGGTTGGGGACTGTCCTAATGACAGCAGTCCCTTTTAAAAGTGAGCTTGTGCCAGGCTTGCTGATCCTTGCATGTAAGACCAACACTTGGAAGGCTGAGGCAGGAGAATCATGAATTCACTGCCAACCTGGGCTACATAGACCCTGTATCAAAAGAACAAGTTTAAAAAGTGAGGTGGTGGTTTAGGGGGTCTGCTGTATAGGGGGACTAGTTCCTAAAACGTATAAAGGACTTCCTGTGATGGTGAGGGCAGGGTTTGAATTCCTGTCTGTCTTCATATGCTGCTAACCCTGTTGTACGCCCAGCTCTGTAATAAATCTTGGTGGCTCTCTGCTTCTTGTGCATGCATGTACAGGTCAGAGGTCAATCTTTAGTGTCATCTTTCAGACCTTCTTCCATATTTTTGACAAGGGATGTAGGCCTTGTCCTGACTCGGACATTGGGATGAGGGGCTATGTAGTTAGAAGAGGTGGTGCTGCCAAGAGCCCAGGAGTATGTGGGGGTGAGCTAAGTGTTATATTAGCCTGAGTGGCTGTGAGGTCATGAAGTATGACCAAACACAGCTGCTAGAGTAATTGTTGACTTACGAGAAAGTGCCGTGTGAAGGTCTGTCATAGTTGTGACTCTGAATAAAGAAAAGTTCAGGTCCTACCATAGGATGGGATCTCCTTTTATCTTGGATAACATGCTGTTGTTTCAAAACTGCATGGCCTTCAGCTAATTGACAGCCACTGTCAGCCAAAAGTAGTTGAAAGTAGTTGAAGCATTGTCCTAGAAACCTCAGTGTGGGATTAAATACAGCAGGATCTATAGGCTTGTTGTCCTGTCTACTGATTCTTGTGATGTGGTCCTGAAGTTTGGTTTGTGTTTGTTTGTCTTCTTTCTTTTCTCTTTTTTGAGACAGGGTTTCTTTCTGTATCCCTGGCTGTCCTGGAACTTGCTTTGTAGGCTGGCCTTGAACTCAGAGATCCACCGGCCTCTGCTTCCTGAGTGCTGGGATTAAAGACATGCACCATCACACCCAGCTTTGAAGTATCTTTGAATAAAACTTCTGGTGCCCCTTTCAATCTGCTGCCCAGGAGACTTCAAGCCATAGTGTACCCACAAGTGGATGAGACTAGCACCCCATCCTCCTTGCTGCTAGAAGCCCCAGGCCTTAGGAGTTGGTAGAATCAAACTTCCTTTGTTTCTTTTGGGGACATCTCTGCATGTTGTACCTGTTGGTGTGTTTTCTCTATAGGCTCCTAAAGGTCAAACCAGAGGAAAGACTCACCATTGAGGGAGTGCTGGACCATCCCTGGCTCAACTCGACGGAGGCTCTGGATAATGTGCTGCCCTCTGCTCAGCTGATGATGGATAAGGTTTTGAGTGATGGCTTATTTTGGTGTCTGAAAAGACAGTGTGAGAAAGGGAAGTTGGGCCAACTGAATATAGGGCTTGAAGGTAAACAGTCAGGCTTGTTTTCTCCTGTTTCCTGAAAAACCGGGTTTCAAGGACTACCTTTCACACTGGCAGTGTGAGTTGGTGGCACAGAGCATATATGGTCTCCTCCCCCAAGGGGTTCAAGTTAGGCTGGTTGGGAAGGCAAACAAACAAATGTGAGTATTTTAGATCTTGCATGCTGTGGGAATTCAGAATTGAACATCTCTGAGGGTGTGTGCCACCCAGGAAGAAGGCAGAGAGACTCACACTTGACTTATTGGCTGCCTTCTATCTTGAGGAACATGAAGATTTATTGTTTTATTATCTGTGTGCCATTATGTGCATTCAGGTGCTTCTGGAAGCCAGAAGAGGGCATCTGATCTCTTTGAGCTGGGACCTATAGGTTGTTGTGAGCTGCCTGTTGTGAGTGCTGGGAACTGAAGTTGGGTCCTTTGTAGGAACAGTGTGTACTTACAACTGCTGAGCCATCTCTCAGCATTGCTAGTAATTCTTACTGAAGAAGGCTAGCTGGTAGGTGGCTTATGTGTGGTCTGCTGGTCCCTCTGGGCCTCACTGATCCAGGGGGAGAATCCTCTGCCTGAAAATTTGTATGCCATCAACATACTTATGAATCTCCTTTGTCTTGGATTGAGTTTTTAGTGTTAAGTAACAAATGTGGAAACAAGCTGGCAAAGCCAGGCACAGTGGCACACCACTCCCAGTGCTCACTTGGGAGCTTGGGTTGGCAGATCACATGAATCCAAGAGTTCAAGATGAACATGGGCAACATAGCCAAAAAATGTTCAACAGCCAGAAGGCCAGGGGAACTGATGATAGTGTTTACATGCAGGCAGTGGTTGCAGGGATCCAGCAGGCTCATGCTGAGCAGCTGGCCAACATGAGGATCCAGGACCTCAAGGTTAGCCTCAAACCCCTACACTCCGTGAACAACCCCATCCTGAGAAAGAGGAAGTTACTAGGGTAAGTGAGCTTATTTCTTTGATCTTCATAGTAGGCATGGTTGAGTGGTGAGTGCTGGGAATTCAGCCAGGGGTCTGCCCTCTTTCTGCAGAGGTAGATATAGTATGAAGTTTTTAAATGGCCTCAAAAGGTGGACACACTCTGTAGTTATTTTTTCTGAACGTTCTGGTATCTTGAGTTTGGAGCTGGGTTCTGAGGTCTTACCTTGCTATTATCTTTCCCCACGCTTGTAAAGCACCAAGCCAAAGGATGGTATTTATATACACGACCATGAGAATGGAGCTGAGGATTCAAATGTTGCCTTGGAAAAGCTTCGAGATGTCATTGCCCAGTGTATCCTCCCCCAGGCTGGTAAAGGTCATGCCACTTACTAATGTTCTGCGTGTGTGTGTGTGTGTGTGTGTGTGTGTGTGTGTGTGTGCGCGTGTGTGACAGGAGCAGATGATTTGTGATGGTCTGTTTGTCTCTTACACTAAGTACAGTATATGAGTGAGTCCACATCTACTAGGAAGTATAGACAGTGCCGATGCAGACACATGGTAGTCTGTGTCTTTGGTTTTCTATGAAGGTCTCCGTTCAGGCTAACTGCCAGTACCAGGTATGGCATGGGATTTGTGTTGCCTGAGTCTTGCAATGAAGGCACAAAGTAGCAGGTGAAGAACGGAGATGTGGACAAGGTCTAGGTATTGGTGAGAGGCCATCAGCACCATGTCTAGGACCTTTACAGTGCAACACTGTGCACCTGTCAGTGCAAGGACACTGCACAAGCTCACAGCTAGCCCTGCTGCAGCTTCCAGCCCTGGACTTCACTGCCTTTCCAGGTCAGAGGCCCCATCCCAAGAGGTTCCCTGTTTAGATGGCTGTGATGTGAGCCGCTGTTCTCAGCTAAGGAATGAAGCTTCATATTAGGCCAGAAAAAGATGGATTCACTTGTCTTCCTAAATCCTTTGCTATTGAAGAGCATCTGGGAAAGGGCCTGAGTGTTTTGAACCAAGGGATAAGTATAGGAAGAGGGTAGCACACACAACACAGCCTTGCTCTTCCTCTCTCTTGGCTAGGTGTTTTTGTTCAGAGACATTCTCACATTTCTCTGACTCCCAGCACTCAGCCTTGGGCTTGTCAGAGCACATGTGTGAAGATGTAAACTTACAAAAGCGCAGTGACGAGGGTCAGCCTGGAGCACCAGGGTCCACAGGAAGCCAGTGTCTAGCAAATTATGCGTGTTGTGTCATGCTTTTCTCAACTCCTTGGTCGTCATGTCCTTCCATTTCTGATGCTAAAATCCTGTGATGCTACATAAAAATGGAGACTTCCTCTCCTTTCTCGCCCATAGGAGAGAATGAAGACGAGAGACTGAATGAAGTAATGCAGGAGGCTTGGGAGTACAACCGGGAGAGCAAGCTCCTGAGGGACGCCCTGCAGAGCTTCAGCTGGAACGGTAAGGCACAGCCAGCCCCGTCCTAGACACAGATGGTCTCTGTGAGGCCAGAGCCAGGTGAGGATGGTGTGTAAAGAGAAGGGGCTCCGGGGGCAGGCCCCCGCTGTACCTGCCCAGGCATGTCTGCTGCCTGCTCCTTGTACCTGTTTTCCAAAGTACAAGTGCATTGTGGGTTACAGAATGAACAATGGAGAGCTCTGTCAAATATTTCAAAGACAAAACAAAACCAGATTCATGCCTCATGTTCCTGGGCTGTTGACCAGGTGATCAAGGAACAACACTATGCAGTCAGGGAGTACCAGAAGTTTTCCAGAACCATCTGTTAAGCTCAGAGTCATTTGACTGAGAAGGGTTCTCAGATCTGCCACTGGGCAAACTTCTTCCCCAGGAGAACAAGGTGGGGCGGGACCTTGTCCCTGCTCTGCTCTCCGCATCCTGGGGTGGCATTGTATCTCCAGCTGAGTAGACTGTATCAGACCCGCCCCAGTGTCTGGGGAACACAGGGGGCATGCTTTGACCCTGTCCCCTGCATGGTTCCTGAATGTGCCCGGCCACCCCACCCCTGAACTGTCACTTCACGGATTTGTTTTAAAACGTGAACTGTGTGATAGGTCTGTACAGGGTGTGTACAGTGAGTGTTCAGAGTGCAAACACTGCTGTATATCCACCTCCATCACAGTAGAAATGTTGTTGTCTCCATCCAGCCCTCCACTCAAAGGCTGTTTCAACCCTGACTCTTAGTTCTGTAGTCTGCAGGGGGGGTTGTTTGTTTGATTTTATGTGTATGAGTGTTTGCATGTATGTCTGTGTTAGCACATGTGTGCTAGTGTCTGCACACGTTACAGGGTGAAGTCAGTGTGTTCCAGTTACAGGTGATTGTGAGCCACATGTGGGTCCTCTGCAAGAACAGCAAGTACTCTTAACCACTGAGCCAGTCCCTCTGCCCCAAGTTCTGTACTCTGTAGAGACAAAACCAGATAGCTCTATGTTCTTTTGTCTCTGGCTTCTTTTAGTCAGTATTGTATTTGTGAGTTCCATCTACATTCTCATGAATATACTGTCCACTCACCACTGAGTGTGGACATTTAGTTTGTTTTGATAAACAAGGAAAGGGCTGTTGGGAACACTTTTCTGTGTCCTGATTTTGCTTGTGAAAATAGTTTCTTACCTCCTAGTCTTGGATTAACCAGTTCAGAGCAGGCACTGTCCATGTTCTGAAAGCAGTTGAATGGGTTCAGGAATGTTCAGAGGTGCTCTGAGGCTCTGAGCATCTGCAGATGCACCAGCTTGGCTGCTGTTTCTTGAGACTGCGGATTCTGTAGTGTCACTGACTGCAGGGTGCATTTGGTTGGCATTACCCTGGTGACTGTGCCTACTGTGTTTAGATGCCTACTGACCACTTAGGTTTCCTTGTGACTCACCTGTTTTCATTTTTGGTCTGTCTTTCTATCCAGTTGTAACTTTCTTATATACATTTAGGAGGGTTGTTTGATTTTTTTCTTTCTTTCTTTCTTTCTTTTTTTGGTTTTTCGAGACAGGTGTAGCTTTGCGCCTTTCCTGAATCTCGCTCTGTAGCCCAGGCTGGCCTCGAACTCACAGAGATCCGCCTGCTTCTGCCTCCTGGAGTGCTGAGATTAAAGGCGGGCGCCACTGCCACCTGGCTGTTTTGTTTTTTCAAGATAAGGTTTCTCTGTGTTAACAGCCCTGGCTGTCCTGGAATTCACTCTGTAGACCAGGCTGGCTTCAAACTCACAGAGATCGGCCTGCCTCTGCCTCCTAAGTGCTGGGATTAAAGGTGTGGGCCACCATGCCCGGGCCAGCTTCTAGGAGTTTTTATATACTTGGGTAAGAGTGCCTTGTCAGTTGTACATCAGTGATCTCTGGCTTTGTGGCCTGTGAAACTACTCAGTCCCTGCTTGAAAACAGGATTTGAACTGATTCTGGACAGTGGGCCAATTCTGGCTGGTGAAGTATGCTGCTGGCTCTGGCCATGTGAAGAGTTGGAAACTGACCTCATTCTTTCTTGAGTTTCAGGTCGTGGATTCACAGATAAAGTGGACCGACTGAAGCTGGCGGAGGTCGTGAAGCAAGTCATCGAAGGACAGACGGGTCCCCATGAGCCCCAGTAGTAAAAGCTTCAAACTGTTTTTAACAACCAGAAACATGATTCCTTAATGTAAAAAGTAATTTTTATGTAAATTAATAAATCATAATTTCATTTCCTTGTTGCTTCATGTTGCTATATAGATTTAGGTTCAGAGTTTCCTAACACTTAACTGTTTTCCTTTAAAAAAAAATAAAACTCAATTCCTGTACTTACTAACGTAGAACAGGTGAGTCTTACAGTGTAAGATGACACACTGTCAAGAAAGACCAGTTTATTTATTATAAAGTATGGACGGCCGTTTGTTGGGGCAGGGCAGGTAAAGGAGCCCCGCCAGGCTTGGTTGTTTTTCTTATGGCTGTCCATAAGTAGCGGTTCTGCCTAGATTTATGGACATCCTCCTGGCTGTGTGTATTTCCTTCACTATCCTTCAGTCTCAGAAAGCATAATTATGGCCCAGAAAGCAGCTTTTTGCTTTGTTGCCTGTTTTGTATATAAGCACACCCAGCCCCTGTGTTAGTGGTAGTTTTTTATAGCTGTTTTGGGTGGGCACCCAGAAGAGCTACAGGTAGGACAAGTCCTCCATCTCAGTCATTCAGTTTTGTCTCATCCTCTTCCATCAAAATGGATTCCATGGGTTTTGTTATTTTCTAGCTTCTGAGCGTCTTCAGTGTTCAGGATGACGTTACTGACTAGGGCTGTGTGATGGGCAGCAGTGTCCTTGGAGACTGCAGCGGGAGGCACATCTTTGCTCTTGGATGACTGTGCTGTGGTAAGAAGTGGGGAGGAACACTTCCCAGGATAGCAAGATCTCAGGGTTAGGCAGCAGAGACAAACAATTTTAAGCAAAATTTCTGGCCAGAAAGATGTAGCTGAGAGTTGGCATAAAGGCATGTTGTTCTTCAGTGAACCTATTCCAAATCATCAGGGAGACTACTTGCTCTTGAGTGTCCGAAGACATCCAGCACACCTGTCCTAGGGCAGGCATCCGATGTTCCCATGGGGACAGAAGTTAGTTGTTAGTCTTTTCTTTAGAGGAACGTGTTGGCATACCGACTCTACTAATCATCTTAGAAATTTATCATCTGGGCGACTTCTGAAAGCTTAGGATGTCTTTTCCACTCAGTGTGGTGAATTGTGGACGAGACTGGAGAGGACATTCATCTTGAGGGTTGCTTTTGTCTGAGCATGGCTTGCCTGTGTTTCAGTGGCTTCAGGCTGAATTCACCTAGTGCCATAATGAAATCCATATCTCTGTCCAAGTGACAGCTATGCTGGATGTCTGTAAAACCATGGCGATGCCCCTGTTGTCACTCGAGTCAGTCCGACCCTGGACAGAGTTCCAAACAGCAGCGGTTCCCAAGAGACTGCACTAGAGCTCAGCTTTCTTTGTGTATTCCTAGGCTGGTGGTAAATCATGTTTACCATGAGCCAGTTCGCTAGTAAGACAAAATCTCCACCTAGCTGGAAGGTAAACCTCATCTTCCTGGTAACTCATTGCCTGCCTACCACTGACACTGTGGGAACATTACAAGAACAGCCCCTGTCAGTCAATGACAGTCTCCAGTTTGCTATGTCATCACTGACCCTGCTCACTAAAGACCATTGCTCGTCACCCAGATGGAGAGTGTCTTACCAGTTACATCTGCTCACTGGAAAGCAGTGTCTTTCTGGCTTACACACTGTGTGGCCATAGGAAAATGCCTCTCAGAAATGTATTCATTTCCTTATTTATTTTGGGTTTTTCAAGACAAGGTTTCTCTGTGTAACAATCAAAAGCTGTCCTGGAACTCGCTCTGTAGATCAGGCTGGCCTTGAACTCAGAGATCCGCCTGACTCTGCCTCCCGAGTGCTGGGACTGAAGGTGTGCACCACCACTGCCGCCAGCCTGCTGAAATTGTTTTTTTGAAGCGTCACCATAAGGATTGTTTCCCCCAGAATCATGCTCTTTACATGTGTGAGAATGACCGAGTTGAAAGAAGAAAATGCATCATCGGTAAAGAAGTCAAGAGATTTGAATCAGCTCTTGTGTGTCAGGATGCATGTTTCAATTTGGGAACTGGAAAATTGGATATTTCATTATTATGATTACCTATTTTTAAATGTAAAAAGAAGACTGTTCTTCATTACTGATCCTTGGTTCACCTCGTGATTTGCCCTTTCTTGTGTTTGGTAGCTCACACACAGGGGAGCAGTGGAGTACTTGGATCATGGCCAGAACAGGTACTCGGAAGAGGTTTTGAGTCACAGAGAAAGACAGTCAGTGCAGCCAAGGACCCACTCACTTCACTGTCAGTTCCCAAGTCAGCCCGTGGAGCGAGACTGCTCCTTCCCTTGCTGGACCCTGAGGCCATCCGATAGAGCTGGCACTGCTGTGGGCAGGCATCGTAATGGGTGATGGTGTCAAAGATGGTGCTTTTGTGTGGTTTTGGTGTTTTTTTTGTTTTGTTTTTTTCGAGACAGGGTTTCTCAGGGTTTCTCTGTGTGGCTTTGGTGCCTTTCCTGGATCTCGCTCTGTAGACCAGGCTGGCCTCGAACTCACAGAGATCCGCCTGCCTCTGCCTCCCGAGTGCTGGTTTTTTGAGACTAGGTCTTGGTTTGTATCCCTGGCTAGCTCAGAACTCATTCATAGAGCACGCTGGCCTTAAACTTGTGATCTTCCTGTCTCTGCCTCCTAAGTGTTGAGATTACAGGGGTAGACCACCTCCTGAAACAAGCATGTGTTACATGTAATTATACCCTGTTTGTTATAAATATTTGACTTACTGTTTAAATTATTTTTATGCCATGGAGAAGATGTAGTTCTCATTTGATCTTACAACATGCAGGAAAATGAAGAAATGGGAAAAGTAATGTGTACACACACACACACATCTGTATCCTTCTAAATGCATAGGGTTAAATACACCAAGAACATTAGCGTGGAACTCAAGCATGGCATTTGCCCAGACAGTACAAGCCCACTGTAGTCAGAGACAAGTGTGGAATTGAAAGGTCCTTCCAGATTGCCTTTTCATTTTTCTCACTGTTGAAAAGAGAGTCAGCGTCTGGTTTCCCCTTTTCTTTTTGTGATGAGGCCATTGGAAGGATTAACTTAGATTCCAGGGTCTAATATATTTCTGTGGTATTTAAAAAAAAAAAAAGGATCATTTAACACATATGCCTTAGAAGCAGTCCCTTGAGGAGGGTCAGGTTTGAAGCAGATAGAAAATGTCAAAATTCATTGGGTACACACAAAGGACGAGGAAAGTAGAACATCCCAATACTGTTGCCCTGAATGCAAGGAATAAAGCAGTCCCGGGTAACTGAAGGAGAACTGGCCATCAGTAAGCATGCCCACTGTAAGGGAAGGCAGGACAACAGAGAACTCTTAATTGTTCAGAGAACCCCGAGAAGCTCTGACCCCTCCCCCGCAGCTCTGCCAGAATGTTGGGCCCGGAAGAATGAACAGGTTAACAGATGTGTCCACAGTCAGGGCAGGATGGAAGGTGGTCTGACTCACAGGACTGGCTGAGCCGTTGCAGACAACAGGGCTCACCTCCATGAACGTCAAAGGAACGGAAGCAACTCTGAAGCACTTCCCCTTGCAAGGAGTCCCTGTGCTGTACAGAACCACCGAGGCCTGGGAGAGAAGAACACAGCGACAGCCTCTTCACGCTGTAGGAACCAAGATGGACAGCACCCAATAAGTGACAAGCAGATCGGAGTCAGGGAAAGACCTGCCTATCAGGGAGGTCTGCCGCCGATGGACATAGACCCTACATTACCAGCGGTTTCTTGGGGCCATGTCAGCGGCAGCATCAGTGAGAGGGATTGTCTCCATTCTGTCTTCTCTACAGATAACACAAGTGCCCGTGAAGGAAGCTAAGGTAACACCTCACATCTGGGCTGCCCAGCAGTTGACGTTGGGGCTGAGACTAGTGCCAGGACACCCATCTGTCAAAGTAGGGATCTTGGTGCTATTAATTTTTCTCCCAAGTACATTCTGCGACACAGGAGCTGTATATTACTCTTCCTATGAAACGGTCATCCCCAAGAGATTGCCAGTCCAGGGGAGTGAGGATCCCGGACGAAGGGTGACCTACATGCTGCTGATGCAGGGCCAGCGGCAGCTGCTTCACCTGAAGGTAAAGGGAGACTACTCCGTGAATAACTTCCCAGTCTACAGTTACCACAATGGCATCCTCGGGCAAGAGATGCCGTTCCTCTCACAGGACTGCCACTATGAAGGCTACATGGAAGGGGTGCCGGGCTCCTTTGTTTCCGTCAACATCTGTTCAGGCCTCAGGGGCGTCCTGATTAAGGAGGGGACTTTCTACAGCATCGAGCCCGTGCTCTCTTCCAAAGGGTTTGAACACGTCCTGTACACCGTGGCACATCAGCCTCAGGTCTCCTGCAGTATCACTCCCAAAGACAGCCCAGGGGACACCAGCCAGCAGCAAGGGAGCAGGAAGCCCGAGGACCTGCAGGAGCTGTCTGACTTGTGGTCACACACCAAGTACGTGGAGATGTTCGCTGTGGTCAACCACCAGCGGTTCCAGATGTGGGGCAGCAACGTCAACGAGACGGTCCGGGCAGTAGTGGGCATCATTGCTCTGGCCAACAGCTTCACTAGGGGACTAAACACAGAGGTGGTGCTGGTGGGCATGGAAATCTGGACAGAGGGGGACCCGATAGAGGTCCCGGTGGACCTGCAGGCTACACTGAGGAATTTCAACCGCTGGAGACAGGAGAAGCTCGTGGACCGGGCCAGGCACGATGTCGCACACTTGATCGTAGGGCATCACCCGGGACAGAATGAGGGCCAGGCGTTTCTCGACGGTGCCTGTTCAGGCGTGTTTGCAGCAGCTGTGGAGGCCTTCCATCACGAAGATGTCCTGCTGTTTGCAGCGCTCATGGCCCATGAGCTGGGACACAACCTGGGTATCCAGCACGACCACCCGGCCTGCGGCTGTGACCCTAAGCACTTCTGTCTCATGCATGAGAATATCACCAAGGACAGTGGCTTCAGCAACTGCAGCTCTGATGACTTCTACCGTTTCCTCCATGACCACAGAGGGGCCTGCCTGCTTGACAAGCCTTGGCACCAAAGCCGTGAGCGCAGAGCTGCCCGTTGTGGAAATGGTGTGGTGGAGGAGCCCGAGGAGTGTGACTGTGGTTCTGCTTGTGACCATCACTCATGCTGTGAGTCAACATGTACACTGAAGGAGGGTGCACAGTGTAGTGATGGGCTCTGCTGCTACAAATGTAACTTCAGAAAGAAAGGGGTCTTGTGTCGTCCTGTTGAGGACGTGTGTGACCTGCCTGAGTACTGTGACGGCAGTTCTCATGAGTGCCCTGCAGACAGCTACAAGCAGGATGGCACACTGTGTGACAGGATCTACTACTGCTCTAGGGGTTTGTGTAAGAACCCTGATAAGCAGTGCACGAAGATATACGGGTATCCTGCACGATCAGCTCCCGACGACTGCTACATTTTAATGAACACCAAAGGGAACCGGTTTGGAAACTGTGGCTATCACACCGAGGCTAACTTAGGATACGAAGCCTGTTCCAATGAGGATGTATTTTGTGGGAAACTAGTGTGTACAGATGTTAGTTTCTTGCCTGAAGTCAGACCCTTACATACACTCCTCCAAATTCCTTATGGAAATGACTGGTGCTGGAGCATGGATGCCTATAACACCACTGATGTCCCTGATTTTGGAGATGTGCAGGGTGGCACTTCCTGTGCCCCAAACAAAGTCTGCATGGATTACTATTGCACTGATCACACGGTGCTCCAGTACGACTGTGAACCAGAGAAAATGTGTCATGGGAATGGAGTGTGCAACAATTTCAGGCACTGTCATTGTGATGATGGTTTTGCTCCTCCTGACTGCAGCAGACCAGGAAATGGGGGAAGTGTGGACAGTGGTCCTGTTGGGAAGCCGGATAATCGAAACTTGAGTATTTTTATATTTAGTGAAGGTGGAAAGCTGCGGTCCGACGAGGATGACATAAACATGAAAGTAGTGATGCTAGTGGTCCCCATATTCCTTATCCTTCTGCTGTGTGTTCTAATGCTCATCGCCTACCTCTGGTCTGAAGTACTAGAAGCAGTGATATCTCCAAGTTCATCGGAGTCTTCCACAGAGTCCTCAGAAGGCCAGGGGAGGAGATAACCTCCACGCTGCTGAGGTTGTAAGAACTTCACGTGGATCACTGCTGTTGATGGCTTGTGTCTGCAGGACACTTTGGACTGACTAAGTGGTTTTCAGAGCAGGCTGCAATTGCACTATCTAGTGTCATGTGTCATCTGTACTGGGATGCGTTCCTCAGTGACAACCACTCTTCTATCATGGATGTTTTTATGGGATCTGGATGTTCTAACTTGCTCTGTCAGCTACTGTTCATAAAATAGAGGTGATTTTAAATAAATATGAATAATAAGGCCTTTTCCTCCTTCAGATGACATCACTCCAGACTAGCTATCCTCGTACTTTGGGATCTTTAGTTTTAATGCTTTTTGGACAAGGCTAGACCTCAGGTACCCAATAAGTACTTGGGCACAGGAAAGAGCCTCAGCACAGAGCTCTTAGCAGTGCTGAGCACATAATAGCAACATTTAATTTTTCTATTTGATTTCTCAGTTTTTCTATTGGATTATAAAAAAAAAATTAGTTGTGCAGTGGTGGCGCACACTTTTAATCCCAGCACTCGGGAGGCAGAGGCAGGCGGATCTCTGTGAGTTCGAGGCCAGCCTGGTCCACAGAGCGAGATCCAGGTAAAGGCTCAAAGCTACACAGAGAAACTGTAGGTTAAGCAGCGGCGCTTATGGATGCCGACAGATGTTGCGATAATCATGAGCCATGGTTACCTTTCTAGAACTTCACTGGGAGAAAGAGGGAGGGGAGGGGAGGGGAGGGGAGGGGAGGGGAGAGGGAAGAATATGGAAGGAGAGAGTGGGGAAAGAGGGCAGAGAGAGGGCACGCCCGCTTTTTTAATTACGTCGCAGGCTGGTGACGTAATTAAAGACATAATCCTGACAGAAGCCCTGTCTTGAAAAACCAAAGTGGGAAACTAATTCATTGGGTAGTTAGAGAACTGTACCGAGTCTTGCTTTGTTTTGTAAGTGGAAGATGCTAGTCCGCAGGTAGTTAGAGCTGGGTCCTAGCAGCGGTTCTCAACCTGGGGTCAGATGACCCTTTCACATATAAGATATTCACATTACAATTTGTAATGTGAGAGGCCAGCTCCCACCTCTTCAAGGGTTCTTAGGAGGAGGAGAGAGGGATAAGAAAATATTAGATAGAGCCAGGCCAAGGTGGCAAATGTCTTTAATCCCAGCACTCATACACTACAGCTTTTCTCTTCCCAGTTCCCTGTTCTAACTCACAGGCAAAAGAGTCATCTGTGGCACTTAAGGTGTGCCAGGGAAGACAAAAGCCCAAAAATAAAATTGCCAAGTGCTGGCACCCGCTGACTCCCAAAAGCTGTTGGGTCCCTGTTTTAAGTGAGAAAAAAGGTCATGGACTAGAAAATGCCCTGCCAGGCCATCAACAGCCTTGTTAAAAGTGCCACCTATAAAGACAACCAGTCAGCTGACTGCCCCTAGGCGCCTAGACGCATGAGTACATCAAGCTAAGACCTTGGGCAGACCTAGGCTTGGCTACAGACATGGCAGGGAACCAAGAATGCAGTAGTAGGGAATGGATCCGTTTCTTTCCTTCTGGACACCAAAACCACTGACTCAGTCCTGGGAGTTTTGGGATGTCACCTCTCCTTTCTCTATTGTCAGGTACAGAGGACAGTCTTACCTACCTCACCAGATTTAATTGCACTTTCAGAGTTACTTAATGAAAAAAGATTTCCAGCTAAGGTAAGAACTCAATGTCTTGCTCCAGTTCCACTGCCTGTGTTTCTCATGTGCATACAGACAGGGCCCTGATCTTTGCCTTGTCCCTACTTCCAAAAAAGTTAATTCTCATATACCACAGCTTTTCTCTTTCCAGTTCCCTGTTCTAACTCACTGTTCAGCTAATGATACAGGACCACCACAGAACTGGAGTCCAGAGATCATCAAGTAAGAAACTGTAACAGCTAAAAGGTATTTATACCCCCAGACCCAAAAGCGTCTGGGTGCTACAAAAAAGACTTGAATATAAACATCTATTGCTGTGAGATGCTTTTAACAATTGATCACCTGTATCCTGGATGCCAAACTAGTAAAGGAAACAGGTGCTTTAAAATAATCTGTCTCAAACACAAATATAATAATAATAATAATAATAATAATAATAAATAATCTGTCTCTGATGAAGCTTAACATTTTTCAAAATCCATCTGGACAAGCTGGATCTACCAACATAAAATAATGATGATTCTTTTCTCTCTAAGTTTTTTTTCTATATCACCAACATCTTGTCAGACAGAAGGTTCCCAGCCACAGCCAAGAGGGATACATGTCTCTAGGGCAAACAGATGGCAGACAGTATCCCACAATGTCTGTCTACCTCAGAAGTCTCCACCTCCCCATTCCTCCAAGAGCCAACTGACGTCCAATAGTCAGCTGGAAGCAGTTTTTGAGAGAAATGACGCACCTATTCCCATCTACATGCTTTTTTTAAAATAATAAGCAAAAGTCTAGGATGTAAGGATTATGTCCTTAATTATGTTACCAGCCTGCAATGGCATCCCAGCCTAAAAAGTGGGCATGCTCTCTCTGTGTCCTCTCTTTCACACTCTCTCCTTCCATATTCTCCCCCCTCCACGTGGTCTTTCTTTCTCTCTCTCTCCCCCTCTCCCTTTCTCTCCCAATAAAGCTCTAGAAAGGTAACCATGGCTTGTGATTCAACATCCATTGGCATGGCCATTGTAGGTAAGCTTTGATGTTTTATTTTATTATTGTTATTGTTGTTGTTTGTTTGTTGCTTGAGACAGGGTTTCTATGTGTAACAATCCTGGCTGTCCTGGATCTCACTCTGTAGACCAGGCTGGCTTCAAACTCAGAGATCTGCCTGCCTCTGACACCAGAGTGCTAGGATCAAAGATGTACACCCCCACCACCTGGCTTGGCTTTGATGTTTTAAAAGCCTCCTGCTATTTCTAGCTTGCTCTCACTTTTTCCTGCTTGTGGTTTGAGATATGAGTTTTCAGCTTTTTATGCTGCCATACTGGGTGCTTGCCGCAACATTTCCCCACTGTCATGGTGATGGTACTATAAACCCCATATAAACTGCTCCTTCTATAAGTTGCCCTGATCATAGTGTTTTATCATAGTAACCAAAACAAGGAGAAAAGTCAGCAGTGGTCTTCCCCAGCTTCAGACCTTGCATGCTACAGTATCAACTCAACAAGCTCCCTGGTACAATAGTGGGGCAAAACCAACTGACTTCAGGTTAAATCTGATACACGCTCTGCAGGAGTAAGAGCATGCCAGTTCAATGGACCTAGTCAAAAGCCTATGGGTGGGGAGGTCACAGGACCTAAGGAAACCTATTACTGTTGTTAAATAGACAGGTCATAAAGTACCTGACAAATGCATGGTTACATTCATAGATGAGTGCTGTCCTCAGCCTTGATCAAAGCAGCTTCTCTTTGCAGCAAATGATGGTTAATGAGAGACACACTGTCAAGGTGCTGAGCACTAAATGGAACCTGGTATCACCCCTCCAAGGATCCTGACAGAACATAGAGAAGAAGGGGCAGAAAGAATGTAAGATCCCGAATGGTAGAGAGGAGTGCCACAACACAGTTGAGGCAACCATGAACTCACGCTAGCTGCAGTTACCCACAGAGAGTCTGAGCAAGTCTGAGCGAGTTAACATTCAGTTATAGATGGGGAAGGGCCTTAAGTGGCCCACTCAGTCCAGGGGAGCTCATGGCTGTGGGAAAAGAGGAAGTCACTGTCTTCAGTGATGTGGGAAAAGAGGAAGTCACTGTCTTCAGTGATGTAGCCACTGGTGAGCTACCGACGCTCAGTGGACAGCATTTCATCCATGCCCATATGATAGGCCCTGGTTAACCCTAGTGGGTCTGGGTCACAAAACAAGGAAGACATGAAAGTAGGATGAGGACCTGGTGGCAGAGGGTGTGGGTGGGGACTGGTAGGGTGGGGAGAGGTAAAAGAGGGTGGTATCACCAGAATATTATATTCATTCATGAAACTGTCGAAGAATTAGCTGAAGAGCTAACAAAGAAAACCGAGTGTGGTGATGTGTGTCTGATCCCAGCTCTCAGGTTGTGAAGAAAAGAGAATCAGGAATTCAAGTTCACCCTCAGATATATACAACTTCTAGGCCAGCCTAAGCTATGAGAGACCTTGTCTCCAAAAAAAAAAAAAAAAAAAAGCAAGGAACCAGAATAAAAATAGGTACAAAGACAAACAGACAGAGAACCACATACAAAGTTAATGCACACAGTTCAGACACCCACAGGATTCCCTCTTTGGGGCTTTGTTCTGGTTAGCACACAACAAGGGGCAGCAGGCTGAGCAGTCATAAAAATCCTGCTTTCAGGAGCTGGAGAGATGGCTCAGAGGTTAAGAGCACCGACTGCTCTTCCAGAGGTCCTGAGTTCAATTCCCAGCAACTACATGGTGGCTCACAACTATCTGTAATGAGATCTCGCGCCCTCTTCTGTATACATAATAAATAAATAAATCTTTTTTAAAAAGATGTTTTTTAAAAAAATCCTGGGTTGGGGATTTAGCTCAGTGGTAGAGCACTTGCCTAGCAAGCACAAAGCCCTGGGTTTGATCCTCAGCTCAAAAAAAAAAAAAAAAAAAAAAAAAAACCTGCTTTCAGGCCATCAGCATGACATCTGACAGAGGAGCCAAGACAGTCCTGTCCATGAACACTGTTGGCAAAATTGGGTAAACATATGCGCAGGAATAAAGCTGTTTCATACCCTCTAAACAGATACAGAAATCAAGGGAAAATGACTCAAAAGCCTGAATAGTGCCCAAGGTGGGCTCGGTTGGTACAGTGCTCACCTAACGCATGAAGCCCGGGATTGGTCCCTGACTTCGTATAAACTGATTGTGGTGGTGGCACACCCATAACCCTAACACTTGGAAGAACAACTACAAGTTCATAGTGAGTTTCAGGCCAGTCTGGGATACAGGAGTTTCTGTGAAGAAAGAAAGAGAGGGAGAGGAAGAGGAGCAAGCTGAAATGTAATACCTGAGCCACTGAGCCACAGGATAACATGAGAGAAACACTCCAAGGCATTGGTGTAGACCAGCAATTCTCGACTTGTGGATCATGAGCTCTTTGGAAGTCAAACGACCCTTTCACAGGGGTTGCCTATCAGATATCCTGAATGTCAGATATATTTACCTTCAATTCATAACAGTAGTGAAATTACAGTTATGAAGTAGCAACAAAAATAATCTTATGGTTAGGGGTCACCACAACATGAGGAACTGTATTAAAAAGTTGCAGCATTAGGAAGGTTGAGAACCACAGCTGTAGACAATAATTTCCTTTCTAAGAATTCTTCCCAAGGGCTCAGGCAAGTAAAAATAGAATAAGCATCTACCAAACTACAGAGGCAAGACATGGCCTATGGAGCCTTGAAAATAGGCTTGTAAACCATTCATCTGCTAAGGGCTTACATTTTGAGAACATACACAGAGTTGAACCCTAAAACCAAATTAATCCAAATTTTAAAATGGGCTAAGGAACTCAACAGATACTTCTCCAGAGAAGACAGGTGTGTGTGCCATTCTGAGGCCGTGCCTACATAACACAAAACAGAGACTTGGTTTCCAGTATGGTGGAGTGACCAAAGGGGCTGGGACACATGGAAATATGCTGGAGACCGGAGTGTCTGAAGCCCACTACTGGAGGCACAAGCAGGGAGCCAGGGGATTTCTTTCTTTTTCTTTTTGAGTCAGGGTTTCTCTGTGTAGCTCTGGCTGTCCCGGAACTCACACTGTAGACCAGGCTGGCCTCAAACTCTCAGGGATGTACCTGCCTCTGCCTCCCAGAGTGCTGGGATTAAAGGCATGCACCACCACCCCTGGGGAAAGCAGGGGGATTTCTAGTTGGAAGACACCCTGGGCTACATAGTTATTTCGAGCCTAATCTGTGATTCATCCTGAGATGTCTCAAAAGACAAACATTCTATCCAGAAAATAGCCAACAAATGTATGAAACAATGCCGAATCACAGTGGTTATTGAGACATTAGAAATCAAATCAGGGATCAAAACCAAATGCTGATGTGACATGAGGGAAATTCGCATACGCTGTTGTGGTGGATTTGACCAGCATGGCCATTACAGAAAACACCATGGAGAGTTCTCACAGTAGGATCTATATGATCTAGCAGCTCCACAACCGGTTATGTTTCTAAAGAAGATGAATAATTTATACCGGAGACACACCTGCTCTTCCATGAACTGCAGCTGTGTTCATGATAGCTCAGATATGCAGTCAACCAACTCCTTTGCTATGAAGTGGAGGGAACTGGAGGTCACACCAAGTGAAGTAAGTCAGACACCTAAAGGAACGCCATATGTGCTAATCCTCTGTGGAAAAGGAGAAGGCTGGTCTTGCTAAAGAGCAAAGGAGGTGGTGGTCCCAAGACGAGGCGGGGGGACCTGGATTGGAAGACAGCTTGGTGACATTCACCAACAGAATGGTTTCTAGTGTTAGTTCTAGTTTTGGGCAGCACAGTGGGTAAACTCTCTGTTAAAACAATGTACCACTCTTCAAAGTCAATCAAAAAGCATGAGATCCCCAACATAAAATGGCAATTAATACTTGAAGAGTGGAAATGCTTCCCACATTAAGTACTGTACATTGTTTACAAATATATCTCGTGAAAACTTAATTTGTGTGTCTGTGTACACACCTGCATGAGTTCATGTGAACCTTGCACTAGAACAAAGTCTCAGACAGGAGGTGATCCCACCAAATGCCAGGACCAGGAGGAAGATTAAGAGTTTCAGGCAGGCCGGCTGGTGGTGGTGCACACCTTTAATCCCAGCACTTGGGAGGCAGAGCCAGGCGGATCTCTGTGAGTTCGAGGCCACCCTGGGCTACAGAGTGAGTTCCAAGAAAGGCACAAAGCTATACAGAGAAACCCTGTCTGGGAAAAAAAAAAAAAGTTTCAGGCTAGCCTGAGCTAGCTACACAGCAAAACACTGCCAAATAAACAAGGAAACACACACAATCCATACATAACCCTAAGGGATCAATGTGTCAGGGTAACTATCAAGAGGGTGAGCCCTTAGAGACGCCAGCCACTGTGGACATGAACACACATATGGGGAGGGTACCATGCCATCATCCACAGCCTCTGAGAAGCCAAATCCGGAGCTAGAAGAGTGACTACTGTCTTCCCCACGGGCTGCAACCCTAATCACATCGGTGCTACAACACACAGCTAAGGGAGTTGGCTCCCTGGCCTCATCTAACAGCCTGGTCTCTCCTCTCAGAGTGGGTTAGGACACTCCTGTCTATGGATTGAGGGCTTTAGAGGTCGGAAAACAGACACCAGAGTGTGTGCACCTAAGGTATCTCCAGGATCCCTGACCTGGATCATCTGGGGTTAGCTGAGCAACTGACAACAGGAAGGCTGAGAGAGCTGTGGGGGAGGGGTGTTCCATATGGCTGAGTGAGCTGTGGGGATGTTATGTCCTCTCTCAAGGTAGTCTCACATTATAGAGGCCACAATCTGTCACAGCACATCTCTCCATCTTATCAAAGGAACTTAGCGACGGGGCACTGGAGCTGACTCTGACAGAAGCCACCAAGAATGGAAGCTATCTGAGAGGTCAGAGGCACCAGGAAGAGACCCAGCCAGCAAGCTAAGCTCACAGACTGGGAAGTAACCACCACTTAACCCCCCAGCATAGATGGGGGGATAATACCAGGTTCTCAGTGTCAGGGAGAGCAGCTGCTGCCGCTGCTTAACACACAGGCCCCATAGCATCAACTGATTCAAGAAGGCCATGGCAGACATGGCCACAGTGATACACTTAGCCTCCTCGTCTTCCAAGTATACCCTATGTGGCTTTATATAAAGTTGGGGGAGCACTTCAGTCTTGGGCTCTCCAGATGGAGAGACTGAGGCTGGGGCAAATGGCAGAACATTTGTGTGTCAGGCTGGTGGGCATGTTGCTCTCAGTGGCAATTTTTCTCCCAAGTACATTCTGCGACACAGGAGCTGTATATTACTCTTCCTATGAAACGGTCATCCCCAAGAGATTGCCAGTCCAGGGGAGTGAGGATCCCGGACGAAGGGTGACCTACATGCTGCTGATGCAGGGCCAGCGGCAGCTGCTTCACCTGAAGGTAAAGGGAGACTACTCCGTGAATAACTTCCCAGTCTACAGTTACCACAATGGCATCCTGGGGCAAGAGATGCCGTTCCTCTCACAGGACTGCCACTATGAAGGCTACATGGAAGGGGTGCCGGGCTCCTTTGTTTCCGTCAACATCTGTTCAGGCCTCAGGGGCGTCCTGATTAAGGAGGGGACTTTCTACAGCATCGAGCCCGTGCTCTCTTCCAAAGGGTTTGAACACGTCCTGTACACCGTGGCACATCAGCCTCAGGTCTCCTGCAGTATCACTCCCAAAGACAGCCCAGGGGATACCAGCCAGCAGCAAGGGAGCAGGAAGCCCGAGGACCTGCAGGAGCTGTCTGACTTGTGGTCACACACCAAGTACGTGGAGATGTTCGCTGTGGTCAACCACCAGCGGTTCCAGATGTGGGGCAGCAACGTCAACGAGACGGTCCGGGCAGTAGTGGGCATCATTGCTCTGGCCAACAGCTTCACTAGGGGACTAAACACAGAGGTGGTGCTGGTGGGCATGGAAATCTGGACAGAGGGGGACCCGATAGAGGTCCCGGTGGACCTGCAGGCTACACTGAGGAATTTCAACCGCTGGAGACAGGAGAAGCTCGTGGACCGGGCCAGGCACGATGTCGCACACTTGATCGTTGGGCATCACCCGGGACAGAATGAGGGCCAGGCGTTTCTCGACGGTGCCTGTTCAGGCGTGTTTGCAGCAGCTGTGGAGGCCTTCCATCACGAAGATGTCCTGCTGTTTGCAGCGCTCATGGCCCATGAGCTGGGACACAACCTGGGTATCCAGCACGACCACCCGGCCTGCGGCTGTGACCCTAAGCACTTCTGTCTCATGCATGAGAATATCACCAAGGACAGTGGCTTCAGCAACTGCAGCTCTGATGACTTCTACCGTTTCCTCCATGACCACAGAGGGGCCTGCCTGCTTGACAAGCCTTGGCACCAAAGCCGTGAGCGCAGAGCTGCCCGTTGTGGAAATGGTGTGGTGGAGGAGCCCGAGGAGTGTGACTGTGGCAGGGCCTGTGCCAGTAACCAGTGTTGCAATGAAAAGTGTAAATTTAAGGAGGGTGCACAGTGTAGTGATGAGCCTTGCTGCTCTCGATGTAAGTTTAAAAAGAAGGGACATACTTGTCGTCCTGCTGATGGAGCATGTGACCTGGATGAATACTGTAATGGGACCACTGCAGTATGTCCTGAGGACAGGAAAGTACAAGATGGCTCTATATGCCATGAAGCATACTTTTGTTTTAAGGGTTACTGCCTGGATCCTAGCTCTCAATGCTCACGTATTTTTGGGTATGGTGCACAGTCTGCCTCTGATGCATGCTACAGCTCTCTGAACAGCAAAGGGGACCGGTTTGGAAACTGTGGCCTTTCTTCTGAGTCTCCAAGAACATATGTCAAATGTTCAGATCAAAATACAATGTGCGGAAAACTTATATGTACAGAATTAGGCTTCTTACCACCAATCAAACACAAACACATACTGATCCAGGTCCCTCATGCAGTGGACTGGTGCTGGAGTATGGATGCTTCTGATGGTGAAATAGAGAGCGCTGATAAAGGATATGTGAAGAACTCAACTAACTGTGGCACACATAAAGTTTGTAACAATTTCCTTTGTCAAGACGACTCCCTCATTACATTTCCCACCAACACTTCCTGCAGTGCAGATGTATCTTGTAATAGACATGGAGTTTGCAATGATTTAGGGAACTGTCATTGTTCACTTGGATTTGCACCCCCTGACTGCAAAAATGAAGGAACTGGAGGCAGTGTGGACAGTGGTCCCACCATTCAACCATCAAATGAAAATCCTACAGGAGATGTGGGTCTAAATTCTAATGAGCAAAGTGAAAATGATTTGGTACTTAACTTAAAGCTGATAGTTCTGGCCGCCCTTTTGATACTCTTAATCCTATTCATAACCATATGCATCATGCTTGCCTACAATAAGTCAGAGCTGCCTTCTGAAGCAGAGCCTTCAGAGTTTGAGAAGGTTCCAGAAGGGGCTGAAGAGGAAGAGGAAGAGGAGGAAGAAGGGGAGGAAGCATAAGAAGGAGAAGAGGAGGAATAAGTAGGGAGGAACATAAAGCCAATAGCTGAGCCTCCTGCAGCCCTGAGGAGAGGTTCAGTAAAGCCAGGGCTGTGCGAACAGAGAGCTGGACGCTCTCACTAGGACATCAGAGCCTAAAGATACACTGGAGCGAAGTAGGAGTCTCTGTCCTTCCATTTAGTTGATGAGTGTTTATATATTCAGTATTTCAGTACTTTAGTTTTCAATTTCACTTTTGAACTTGTCACATATATCTTTGGACATCCACGTTCTTGTATCTTTGGGCTAATTCTTTTGGCCACTAGAAACTAATTTAGGACATGATTTCTTCCACATAGATTGTCTGGTGCTCCTGAATTTATCACTATCCCCAGAATTTTCATTCCAAGTAACAACTATCTATTATGTAAGGACAATTTCCATGACCTTCATTGTTCTAACTTGCCCAAAAAGGGATGAGTCTTTAAATAAAACTGCTAACATTAGACATGTCTTTAGGTCCCATGTAATGTATTTGTTGAGACCGTTCTATTCTGTAGTGGTGTGGGAAATGTTGTACCTCATAAGGAAGGGGGCCTAACTTTGGATCTTGAGTTAAGAAGCCAGCTTTACAGACATCAGCTTCAGCTCCAGGCAAAGAGTGCTTGCTGTATGGTCATAAGGCCTAGAGTTCAGAGCCTCACACTCACCAGACAATAGACAAGACAGGTAACTTGTACCTGCCCATAACCCAAAGTGGCAAGAAACAGGAGGATCACTAGGGCTTGATGGCTTCTAGCCCAGAGAATGCAAACTCTGGGTGCAGGTGCTTCACAGGAATAGGCTGAGAATGATAGAGGAGGATGCTAACCCCCTCTTCTACCCTGTATGCACGTGCACAGGCACCCCTCATCTGTACATATATGAGCACTACCTACCAAACACACACATATTGAAGAGGAAGAGGAAGCAGCAGCTAGCACTAAGCCAGTCCTGATGGGAGTGCTTGCCACATTGCCAGCTTTCAGAAGGCCGAGGCAAGCAGACTGCAAGTTTAAGGCCAGCCTGGGTTACCTATCGAGGCTTAGTCTAAAAACAGAGTGAAGCTAAACAGAGTTATTTTGTGCTCTGTTTCTAAAAAGTACACCTTCTCATTCATCATCTTGCTCACATGCTTGTGGCATTACAAGGAAGATGTTCAGTAACCCACATGTTGGTACCCCCATAGGACCACACTTTCCAACAGTCTGGTGATGTCTTGCTGCCCTTTCCTGGCCTTCTCTGGGCCGTCTAGGCCAGCCAAACTCCAGGACATTCCTCAGTTTCCTAAGCCAATTCCAGACTCAAGATTTGTCTTCAGACTTGGAAAGAACAAAGGGAAGTTACAGTGTGAAATAGATGTGCAGATATTGATGCTCTGAAGTCATGCTTCTCCTTGGGGGACCAGGAGCAGATGTGTCTGTCTCTCCTTGGGCCTGACCTCACATCTTTTCTCATCCCATTGAGTCAAACTTAATTCCTTTGTCTGGAGCTCAATTTAAGAAATATAATACAAGATAACTCCAAATTGATATAATTTTGTACTCAAGAAAGACAAAAGTGTTACTTTTGTTTGCTTTTGATATAGTGTCTCACATGTGTGGCCCAGGGACTGGCTTCCAACTATGTAGCCCAGGCTGGCCTCAATCTCATGGTAATCTTTCTGCCTCAGCCTCTGGAGTCCTGAGATGAAAATCAAAGTGTTACCTTGCCAGGCGGTGGTGGCACACGCCTTTAATCCCAGCACTTGGGAGGCAGAGTCAGGTGGATCTCTGTGAATTCAAGGCCAGCCTGGGCTAGAGAATGAGATCCAGGAAAGGCACAAAGCTACACAGAGAAACCCTGTCTCAGAAAAAAAACAAACAACAAAAATAAAAAACCAAACACAAAAACAACAACAAAAAAGTGTGCATTCTGAGTGTAGGCTTGATAAGGTATGCTCATCCTTGATACTTGAACACTTCATAGGCCATGTCCCTCCAGACGGGGTTGCCTTTCAGCATTCTTAAACCCCATTCTTTTGCCTGGACTGTCATCCCAACTTTTGTGACATTAAAATCCTTTTTTTTTATGACAGTAAACATAGTAGCAACCTCAAATATGGATCTAATAGGCTGATTTATAAAAGATGGTCCTCAAATATCACATATATTTATATGAACATGGGAAGGATTTGGAAAATGCGGAAGTAGGTTCACAGAGATTTCCAGAACAAGGGTTCAGATACCGATAGCCAATACAGAAGTGGAGACAGGACACGGTGAGCAAGAGAAATGAAGACATCACTTTGTTAAAGGGAGGAGCATCCAGAATCTGAGGAACCCATAGGATGAGACCCAGTGTTGTAAAAGTGTGCATTCTAAAGTGGGCAACTCACTAAGTCTTAAATCTCAATGTTTTTTGCCTTAAATAATTCTTTATTACTAGTGTTCCATGGCGTATTAGTATCTCTATAGTTATTTAAACTATGTTCTTATACATAGACATGCCTTCTGTTTTGTCTTCAGCTATTACAGCCTGGATGACAACAACCCACAAGTCCAAGTACAGGGCTTCTTCTGGGTTCTGTTCCATGCCGTCTGCTGGTACATCTCTACCACTTCCCAGGGCAGAATTCTTGACCCACAGGGCAAGGACTGGTAGATGTGCTCAGGGAACCCACTTTAGGTCACTACTGTTCACCATGTAAGCCTGTTCCTTCTGATCTAAACCCTGGAGACCTTCTGGTCTCACTGCTGCCCAGAAATACATCACTACCAGGATGTCTATGATAGAAATCCTAGGAGACTGTCTAGGTGCTGAACTACAGTTGGTGCTGTGGAGAAAGAGAGCAGCTTTGGGCTTGGTAGAGCTCAAGGAACAATGCTGTTGGGAACACTAAGAGCCTGGGGCTGGCTGAGCTGTGGTGACTGCTGCCACTGTCCTGGGAGCCTTGGCTCTAATTATGGGACCTCTGTGCTTGGCACAGCAACTGTGATCAATCCCTCTCACCATGCACAGGACATAGGATTTGCTACCATGCCTGTAATGGTCACTAAGGAAACTTTGCTCAGCCAGAAATAAATACTTCAGATGAATACAGCCACCAAATCTACTTATATTTTTAAGTAAAGTTTTACAAAAATTCTATATAAAAACTGTTATATTAAACACTAAGAATATTAAACAACAAAAAAAAAAAGATATATCTGGCAGAGCAACTGGCTGGGTGAGAATTCTCAGGCCTCCATGCAACCTCATTGCGAAAGCCCCAACTGCACACCTGCAAGTTGCTGCATGGCATCCTACCTCCCCTGCTTTCATGAAGCAGAGCTTGCCAACGACACACATATGTGTGAACCTGAAATTTATTTTTTCTTGAAGAGACGTAAATACGTCTAGTATTTGTCAAAGTAATGAGTCTCTTAGATAGAAAGCGGCTATACCTCCTGAACGAGTACCTGGAGAGATCCTTGCTAATTCACCCAGAATTGCTGCTGACCACAGCGTTCCAGTCCCTCTCAGTTCTTCAGCTTGGGGTATGGCCAGAAGAGACAGAGGTGCTCCCTGCAGACCTGCAGAGCTCACTCACATCAACATTCACTCTCTGGATGTTCCAGTTCCACAGTTTCAAAGAATGGTGGATGATCTGGAAGCAAAATCAAGAGAAGATGCCAGTGGGTCTGGGCTCCTGCTGTAGATCCTCTTCTGTGAGCACAGCAGTGGAGTCTGAGTGTCTGCGTCACGGCGAGGCTCACGCTTTAGCCGCTGGAACTTGCACTGTGTCCAGCCATATATGCAACAGTTGAGCAGACCCTGGGATGCCGCCGTGAGAGCCTAGAGGAGATGAAGAGTGATGCAGTCCAACCTTCACGCTTGTTGAGGTCCAGGACTAGGTCCCTTAGCCCTTATTTATAAAGCACAGCTACTCATCTATTGTGTGTGTGTGTGTGTGTGTGTGTGTGTGTGACAAACTCCCAACCCTATTTGCAGTGTCATCATTCGAGCTACTGAACTATAGACAAGCTCATCTAAACTCTTCACACTGGGGCTGGAGAGATGGCTCAGAGGTGAAGAGCACTGGCTGTTCTTCTAGAGGTCCTGAGTTCAATTCCCAGCAACCACATGGTGGCTCACAACCATCTGTGATGAGATCTGGCGCCCTCTTCTGTATACGTAATAAATAAATAAATAAATAAACAAACAAACAAACAAACAAACAAATAAAAACTCTTCACGTTGTATCTTGCTATGGACAGCTGAAGGCTAGTTACATTGTTTGGTACATACATGAGGACAATAAAATGGCATCAACTGCTGACTTATTTCTCATAGAACACTGTTCTCAATCAGCATAGTTACTCTAAAGTTTCCTTCTGATAATGGAGGAAAGAGAAGCATTCCTTTACTGCTCACCATTCACTATGAATAGTTAATTTGTACCATCTGATTCACTCTGGATAGGAGAGGATCATCACTACCAGTGCCTCACCAGAACATACTGAGAGAGATCTTATTCTACTGCCCATATCTTCAACATATCAAAACAAAGTTCCCCAGAAATACATGTGCTCCAAACTATACCCAGAAACACTTAGACTAGCTTGCCTTTGAGGAAATGGTGATATTTCTCCTAAGTCAGCAAAAACACTAGATGTTCTTTCTTTTTTGCAATGTACAAGTGAATAGAAAAACTGTGTGTTCTCTAAATGGCAGTGTAAGAGAAGGCACAAAGCACAAGACAAGGGATTCTGGCTTTGGAAGGTATTACCTGGAGTACAGAGAGGGCCATGTGCAGTGAGGAATCCTGTGGCTTGATCAGCTTTATGATCAGCAGTGTGACAGCTGCAGACACACAATGTGTGAACTGTGTTAGTGCTCAGTGCACATGCCTGAGCATTCCATGAACACAAGCTACAGGTAACTGAAGATCAGCACTGAGGTTAAACAATTATGTAAATCTGTGGGCCTTTGCCCTTCATTTCTGGTCCTTACTGATTAAAACTTGTGGATTAATGCCAGGTGGAGTGGTACATGTCTTTAATCTCAGCCTTTGAGGCAGAGGCTGTAGGTGGACCTTTGCGAGTTTGAGGCCAGTGGGGTCTACATAATCTTGTCTCAGAAAATAAAGCAATAAGTAAATAAATAAACTTTACAAGCTGGAAAGGAATAAGCAGTCATGATTTTGGTGAGATCATTTTGTTTGATGATCCCCATGGCTACTTTCTTCACCTCCCAACTGTTTACTATGATACCAACCTGGGCCCCAGCAGCACACAAAGGCTACTGGGAAGAAGCGTACTCGTTGACCCACAGTGTAAATTACTGCCCACTGATCACACTCCAGAATGCCTGTCGACTTCACAAACTTCTTATACAATGTCTGGGCATGGATGAGTAGGACCTAAACATGAGTGTCATTGTGAGTAATCGGCCTATGGCTTAGTCAAATTTTCTAGCATTTTAGAGGGTTCACTCTATAAGGAGCTCTTGTCAGGAAAAACCTCTATCCTCCTTTACCATGAGAGCAGACTTTGGAGAATTACCCATTGGGAATTTTCATGTAGACAAACAGTTACTGACCAAACTTTTAGTTATTATGTTCACTGTGTGAACATCATCAACCCCCAGCTTTCCCCAACCTCAAACAAATCAGAATATATGGGAAGGTATGTTGTTTTCTTGTAGAGGTGGGAATCAAATCCACAGACTTGTACATGATAGGCAAGCATTGTACTAATGACCTATATTCCTACCCAGGAAGTTAAAGTGAGTTATAACTAGCCCAACTCTTTTTGTTTGTTTGTTTGTTTTGGTTTGGTTTTTCAAGACAGGGTTTCTCTGTGTAGTTTTGGTGCCTTTCCTGGAACTCACTCTGTAGACCAGGCTGGCCTCGAACTCACAGAGATCCACCTGCCTCTGCCTCCCAAGTGCTGGGATTAAAGGCTTGTGCCACCACCACCCCTAGCCCATCTCTTAAAATATCTTATTAGAGATGCTTCTAGACTATGTTTTATGCTTAATACCCTAAAGTTCATCAGTACAAAGGCTGAGATTAAATTCTCAACTCTAAGCAAAAAGGGGTTTTAGAAAATCTCTTCTCAGCCAACCAATGGTGGCACATGCCTTTAATCCCAGAACTTGGAGGCAGAGGCAGAGGCAGAGGCAGAAAGATCTCTGTGAGTTTGAGGCCAGTCTGGGCTACATAGTGAGTTCCAGGATAGCCAGGGCTAAAGAAACCATCCCTGGGGGGTGGGGACATGCTTTCATTATCGGCAAAATTAAATCAAAGCACGGGTCCTATGTCACAGAATGTCACTTATTTAAAGGATACATCTGCATCATATGATCTTTCTACTCTGGGTCCTTGTGGGAATCAAAGAAACACATTAATTTTACAGTGAATGTGACTGTCACCTAACTAACACAGGTTGTTTTTTTTTTTCCTGTTCATAATTTGATTTTGGAAGTCCAAAGAACAGAGGCAATGATTACACTGTCAACATCTTCTAGTCACTTTCTTTAAATTTGTGTGTGTGTGTGTGTGAGAGATGATCTCATATACAGTCCAGGAACTTCTGCTCTCCTGTCTCGACTCCCATACTCTCATGTACTCTAGGGAAGTGTTCCACCAACTCAACTACGTCCTCACAGCCATGGCCACTTCCCTGGTGCTGGGAGCACGGAGAATTCCTGTTCCATTGTGCCAGTCTTGGAACTCTGCCTATTTCTCCCAGTCCTTCCTTTCCACAGTAACAGACAGGTTGTACCATACCGTGATGATGACGAGGCTGAAGAAAAAGCTGGCCAGGAAAACAGTGGCACCATAAAAATAGAGTGTGCTGCAGACAGATATGTTGGTGGAAGGCAGGGGTTCAATCATGGCTGACGGCGGTGAGTACATTAGGATGCACCTGGGGAAGAGAACCCATGGGCAGGATGATACTACAAGGACAAGACACAAGAAACAAAACAAAAACTGAGTGTCTTAGTCAGCGTCACTGTTGTTGTCATGGAACACCACGGCCATAAGCAAGCTGGGAAGCAAAGGATTTATTTGGTTTACTCTTCCACATCTTAGTCCATCACTGAAAGAAGTCAGGGCAGGAACCTGGATGCAGGAGCTGATGCAGAGGCCACGGAGGGGAGCTGCTTACTGGCTTGCTTCCTATGGTCTTCTCAGCCTGCTTTCTTATAGAACCCAGGACCACCAGCCCAAGGGTGGCCCCACCCACCATGGACTGGTCCCCCCAACATCAATCTCTAATGTTCTACAGGCTTGCCTGCAGTCGATCTTATGGAGGCACTTTCTTAATTAAGGATCCCTCCAATCTGAGGCCTTTAGCTTCTGTCAGGTTGACAGAAAACTATCCAGCATAATGAGTACTATGCTTATCATTTTCCGGCTCTTGACTGTAACTATAACATCCTGTTCCTTCCCACTGATAAATATCTTGAAGTCACTCTATACTGTCTGTTTCCTTGTGTATCTTCAGCCTGACTACATCATGTTATGCCTAGAACCCATTTCCAAAACAAGCATTTTTTTAGACAGGGTTTAATATAGCCCAGGCTGGCCCCAAACTACTAAGCAGTTTAGGATGACCTTGAAACTCTGACCACCCCCATCTCCATCTCCTATGTGCTGAGGTCACAGGTGTGCACCACCACCACCACACACACACACACACACACACACACACACACACACACACACACAGTATGTAGTGCTGGAGATCCAAACCAAGACTTTGTGTAAGCCCGGCAAACATCCTACTGTCTGAGCTGTTATGGCTAAAGAAGCTCCTTTTTATGCTAGGCATCCATCTTGGTACCCACCAGCTGTTTGTCCATTGACTCCAGTCCCTGGAAGACAAGTTCCCAGTATAGGAAGGAACCAAATTGAAGCCATTTTGAATAAAAGTTCCATCTTGAAAAGCAGGGTGGAATAAAGTTTAGGCTCCCAAGAGCTCCTGAGACTTTCCTGAGTAACTGACATCCTGGTTGGCAAAGTGAGACACAAATGGGGGTAAGCTGCCCAGCCACACTTGAGTGGACCAACCAATGAGGACAAGGTAAATGTACCACAGAATAGTGCTCCTAGGAAAGTCCCTAATCTTTGGATCCTGGTTGGTGGAAATGTAACTTGGCACATATGTCTACGGTTTTGCTGCTTAAACATTTACTGAAATGAATGTTCGGGAATGCAGTCAGTTCCCAGGTCTGTACTGGTGGATGTTGCTTTGCATGAGCTCTTGTGTGTTTGGGTTGTTTGGGGTCTTCTTGGACCCTACCACACCAGTACTCCTGACTCAGCAACCACCACCTAAAAATGTACAGCTCTAACTGCTCTTTTTTTTTTCTTCTCTAACTTACTTACGCAGACACTGGAAGATTGTTTTGAGGTGCCTTAACCACTTAAGTTGGCAGAACTGATCAGTTTTTATTTGCTTACAGAGACATTGAAGGTCTTCATGTGGTTTTCCCCTTTAACAATTCTTCCCCAAGCCCCTCCTGCATGGTAATCTCAGATTTGGTTCAAAGACTGTTCATCCTGCTAGCAGTTAAACAATAAACACTTTAATCATAATTAGATTGAATCTGTGGTCTTCCCCGGCATCACAAACACCATAATAAACATCTTGGCTAGAAGGTGTGTAGAATTTCTTCCCTTTTTTACTCTGTTATAGAAAAGAACAAATAAAAACCAGAATGAGTCCTTCCTCACCTGTGGCTCTGGCTAAAGTTGTAGAAACATTCATTGACATTGCCCAGACAGAATACAGGTGTCATCAACAGCAGAGGTATCAGGCTAGGAGGAGAAAATTTATTGTGCAATTATCCAGAAAGTTTCGTGCCCTTCCCCCTTTGTAAAATAGTCTCCTTCCTCCAACTGTATTACCCCACCAACTTCCCCACACCTGGCATAGATGAAGAAAAACATCTCAAATACCACAGCTATCCTTATTTTCTATTTCCTGGAGAATTGCAGTGTGATGTGGACTTTATATCTAAGTCCATCTCCTAACAGTTTCTTGAGAATCTTTGGAATTATAGCCAGGTAAAAATCTGCTGGACAGTGGTGCATGCCTTTAATCCCAGCACTTGGGAGGCAGAGGAAAATGGATCTCTGTGAGTTTGAGGACAGCCTGGTCTACAAAGTGAGTTCTAGGACAGCCAGGGAGGGAGAGAGGGAAGAAGAGGGACGTGGGGTAGCTAAGGGATGGCAAGGTGGCTAGGGAGTTGGCTCACTCAGTAACGTGTTTGCTATGTAAGCATGAGAATCTGAGTTTGATCTCCACTACTCATGAAAAATCAGGGAATGGTAGTGCATCTGTACCCTGGGGCTAGGGTTGGGTTAGGGCAGGGACAGGTGGATCCCCAGAGCTCCCTGGCTAGCCAGCTTAGCCAATTGGTGAGCTCCAGGTGCAGTGAGAGACACTATCTCAAAGAAGAAGTTGCAAGGTGACAGAAAAAGACACACAACACCTGCTTCCATGTGCACACACTCCTCATGCACGTGTGATGGGTGTGCAAACACACACACAATCTAAGCAGGAGAAAAGAAAACAAATCAGAATCCAAGTGAGGCTGGGTGCAGGGATGCAGGCCTATCATCTCAGCATTCAGGAAGCTGAGGCAGAGGGATCTCGATTTCAAGGCTAGTCTGAGCTATATAGCAAGACTTTGTGTCAAAAAAGCAAAACAAAACAAAATTTACATGAAAAAAAATCTATGTGAAAGAACACTGTGGCTGGACAGTGGTGGTGCATGCCTTTAATCCCAGCACTCGGGAGGCACAGCCCTGCGGATCTCTGTGAATTCGAGGCCAGCCTGGTCCAAAGAGCAAGATCCAGGACAGGTGCCAAAACTACACAGAGAAACTAATCTCGGCACTGGAGGCAAAGGCAGGCGGATCTTTGTGAGTTCAAGGACAGCCTGGTCTACAGAATGAGATCCAGAAAAGGCACAAAGCTACACAGAGAAACCCTATCTTCAAAAACAAATACAAAATGCAAAAACCCAACCAACCAACCAAACAAGCCAAAAAAAAGGAAACTATGGAGCAGCTCTGCATGGTCTCCTTCATACTCAATGGCCATATTAATTCTTGTCTTTACCTTTCCCGTGTGCTTACTCTTTAAACAGCTATTTATCCACTTAAATACAGCCATTGCCCTACAAGGGATTTGGGAGCAAAAATTATAAAGTCTAAAACCAATGTGACTACTTCTTTGTATGAACTCTAGATTCTTCTTGGACTAGGATTCTCAGACAGTGTTATAAGGTGGACTGAGCTTGAGAGCTGGGCTCATAAGGTAAAGTGTCTGCCACATAAGCTTGAGGACTGGAGTCAGGTACAGTGGGACACCCAGAACCCACATAAAAAGCTGATAGCTCTTGAGGCCAGCCTGCTGTCCAGCACACTGGAGACAGAGATGTGAATCTCCAAAGTATCATAGCTGGTCCGACTAGCAGGTATGCTGAGCTCTGGGTTCAGTGCGAGGCTGCCTCCATGTATAAGAGAGAGAGAGAGAGAGAGAGAGAGAGAGAGAGAGAGAGAGAGATAGATAGATAACGGAAAGAGGCTGACATCAACCTCTGGCCTTCATATGCATGCACAGATGCACCCCGACACAAAGTCACAAAGAACCGGTGTTACAGAGTTGGAGTAAAACCCAGCTCTCTAACATCAAGCTAGGGGAGGGAAGAGAGTCATCAATGAGTATGCTTGTTGCTTCCTATCATCTCCTGCTGTGAAGCCCCAAGAGTGACAGGGGAAATCAAGAGAAGAGGCCATTGTTCCTTTGCCACCTTACCAGGAAGACAAAAATCTTACCTTGACAAAATGAACACCACGTGACCACCTTGGTGAGTATGATCTATCACCTGTGAAAAGAATAGACATATGTGGAAAATGTTAGGACCAGTGCCAAACTCACCAGTAAACACACATACATGTCCAGCAGCTCCATTGATTTGTCAGCCATATTGTTTATAGAATCAATTAGTCAGTTCCCTTGGTACTGGAGATGACAGTGTTTTATCTATATTACTATGCTAAAAAGAAACAATAATTTTAAAAAATACAGAAGACTACAGGAAGAAATTCAATCCAAGGCTTGAGTGCTGAAACAAATTCTTTTAGGAATAAAGGCATATATGAAATCATAGGGTGTTCTATTCTTTTAGACCCAGAAAGGTATGGGTGAATGAAGCTATGCACGAGTTGGCTGGCACAAAGTATTAATAGGCTCATGCTGACATGACAGAGTCAAAGAAGCCTTTGAGCATTTAGAATCTGGACCTAGGAGATAGTTCAGTTGATGAAGTGGCCGCTGAGCAAGCCCAGGAACCTAAGTCCACATCCCTAGCATCCACACCAGAACCAGGCAGAGCACCTCTTGTCAGTAACCAGAGCATTGTGGAGGAGGCAAGGAAAGACAGACAGATCCTGGAGGTATCACAGGCCAATCAGACTAGCACAAATAGCAAAATCCAGCTTCAGTGAGAAATAATGTCTCAAAAACAAAAACAAGAAGTTGGACTGAGCTGGGCAGTGGTGGCACACATCTTTACTCCCAGCACTCTGGAGGCAGAGGCAGGCGGATCTCTGTGAATGAGTTCCAGGACAGCCAGGACTGTTATATAGAGAAAAACCAAGGAGAAAAAAGGTGGAGAGCAGAAGAGGAAAGCAGTTGATGCTGATGACTGATCTCTACACACTGACGCACAGGCACACACACTACACATGCACCACACACACAGTATGTTGCATTACATAGAGTGATGGAATATGTACTTATCATAGAAAAGTCTTGGGTTCAGATCCACAGCATTCTCAGAGAGACAGACAGACAGATGAACACACCTACTTGCATCCAAGACTGAACTGTCACAGCATCATAAAGGCCATGAACTTGGTATTCTGAAGGAAAGTTCATGGCCTATGGGTTTGCCTTTCATGCCAGCCAGCAGAGCCCCAGCTCAGCCCAGGGCTTTAAGTGAAGTCCTAAACAAAGCCCTGGGGCTGCTGTGCTCTGAGGCACTCATCTGCCCAAAGAGAAGGAAACCAACTCCCAGCTCTTCGCAATATCTTCATTTATACAGGCAAGTGTGTAAAGGGGTGAGCAGCTACAGGCCCTTCCTAACTGGAGACACCACGCAAGGTTAAGGGGCAGAAGACACCTATGCCCGTGGAATGCCCAAAGTGGGCAAGATAAAATGGTAGCAGAGTGGAATTCTGGTTGTACACTAACTAACTCAAAATAAAATGAAAAGGTCATCTCCTGCCAGGCATGATAGCATATGCCTCTAAGCCCAGAATTTGAAAGGCAGAGGCAGTAGGATTGCTGCAAGTTAGAAGCCAGCCTAAACTACAGAGCAAGTTCTAATCCTGCCCCAGCCAGGGCTACAGAGTGAGAGACTCTGCCTCAAAGCCCGAGTGTCCCTCTTCAGTCCCTGCATTTTGCATCCACATTACAAGTGGTCAGTGGCTACTTGTGGCTAGTAGCTACTGACACAAAGAGCTACATTTGCCACCGCTTGTCAGCAAACTCCTTTACTCTTAGCACTTGGAGGGTAGAGGCAAGCAGAGGCCTGTGAGTCAACTCAAGGCCAGCCTGGCCTATACAGTAAAATCCTGCCTCAAAAAAAACTGTCTATGTTAGTCTAAGAAGTTTCACTGAATAGCTTTTGTACGGGGTGTGGTATCTTCTTTAGGATGCTGCTTATGGGCACTTTTCATGTTAAAGTTTCATTGATTTTTTTTTCCCTTGCTCTCTGAGAAGTGGGGATCAGAGAAAAGAACAAAGAACATTCTCTGTTCCTACCCTTCCTTAACAGTGAACATCTTGAACAAAGCTTAAAAAAAGAAAGATGATGTTTTACAGATCATCTTGGTACTGTGAGCTGGAAGAGGCACCATGGATCATATAGATAAATACTTAACTTCAAGATGAAAACTTGAGGTCTAATTGTCTTGGCTACATAGTGAGTTGTGGGCCAGCATGGGCCACATAGCAAGAGCCTTTTAAACAAACAAAATATGAGAGATGATGTACCCAAGGCTATAAAGCAGACAAGTGACCCAGAACAATGCATTAATATCATTTGCTGAAAGCAAAAAATATAGAAGTTGGAAACAACCTTCTAAAAGTAATATCCACTATAAATGTTGAACTCAACATTTGGATATTAGTTGATAAAGAACAATATTTGTGTGGCTAGGGAGATGGCTAAGAGCACTGGCTGCTCTTCCAGAGGACCCGGGTTCAATTCCCAGCACCCACTTGGCAGCTCACAGCTGTCTGTAACACCCATTCCAGTGGATCCAACACCCTCACTCAGACATATATGTAGGAAAAACACAAATGCACATGAAAAAAAATAATTTGAAAAATGTTTGTTGTCTGGGTCAGTTGGAGATAGTGAGTTCATCTCTTGTAAAACTCTGTTAAAGGTTCTGTAAAGTACCTCCTTTTCCCTCCTTATGTGATACTTTCTGTGCTTTTCAATAAAGAGAGAGCAAAGCCCTATATGAGCGACGGACAGACTCAGGGACAGAGTCACAGGACAGCCTTCAGGCAGGCACAAATTTAGACTCATACAACAGACAGAGGACAAAAGACACAGAGATCATGAGGTAGAGAATTCAAATCTAACTCGCTCTTGTTTAAATGACTCCAAAGGGAAATGCTTTTTCTTCTGTCCTCAATGCTACACTGATGCTTTATTGACGACTCTGAGCTAATCACTAATGCGTTTAATCCACACTCCTCCCCTTACTCACACAACAAACACTGGGCTATTTCATGTGTTCGCTCTTGTAGAGTGACTTTTTAGAGCGCTTATCACGCTCTTAACAAAAGTTTACTTTAAAAGAAATCAAATAACAACTATTGCAGAAGTAAGATTAGAGTATTTAGTGATGTGTGTCAGATTAAAATGGGCCTGTGTTTTGTAGCACAGTTGGTGGAGTGTTCCCTAATGTTCTAGAGATCCTGGGTCCAATCCCAGCACCACATAAACTGGATTTAGTGGTCCACACCTAGAATCCCCGCACTTGGGAAATAGAAGTCAGAAGATAAGAAGTTCAAGATCATCCTTGACGATGTAATGAATCTGGGGACAGCCTGGGCTACATGGGACCCTCTCCCCAAAACAAATAAATGACAATAACAACAAAAAGATTAACTCTAATGTGGTCGTGCACGCTTTTAATCCCAGCACGCAGGAGGCAGAGGCAGGTGGATCTCTGTGAGTTCCAGTTTGAGGCCAGTCTGGTCTACATATAAGTTCCAGGACAGCCAAGGCTACACAGAGAAACTCTGTCTCGATAGATAGATAGATAGATAGATAGATAGATAGATAGATAGATAGATAGATAGATAGATACATGCATATATAACACAAATAAATGAATGATAAACAAGAAAATAAAATTTAAAAAGATAAATATATAAAGATGGTGGCACACGCCTTTAATTCAGCACTCAGGAAGCAGAGGCAGGTGAATCTTTGAGTTCGAGGTCAGCCTGGGCTACAGTGAGTTCCAGGACAGCCAAGGCTACACAGAGAAACCCTGTCTTAGAAAAAAAAATGTAAAGACATTAGAAATAAAAAATGAGAAATCACAAATATATTACTCATCAGAATCAGTGATGTTCTCAAAGCATCAGAAATAAGAAACTCACTAGTCTAGGGCACACATACATAGTCCCAGCACCTAGGAGGTACTGGCAGAAGGGTTAGAAGTTGCAAACTGGCTGTAGCCAGTTCAAAGCCAGCCAAAGTGATGCGCTGCTGTCTCTAGAGTGAGACAGTCAGAAACTGAATTACTACTCAAGGAACTACGACCTCCTCAGCAGCAGGAGGGAGATTTACACACGTGGAGGTGTGTGCTGCTCTCTGCTCTCTTCCTCCTCTGCTCTCCCTCTCCTTTGCCCCCTCATGGCCTGGTCCACTCTGCTGGCCAGGTTCAGTCTAATACTTCCCCTGCTTTGAACTCTTCCAGAGGCCTCTGGCTGTACTCTCCCTCATATTTATAATAACAACCTTCCCCTCAACCATAATAAAAATAAATACAAAAATGAAATATAAAAAATAAAATAAAATATAAAAAATAATCACGGTGATAAATGAAAGCAAACATACATACACCTGCACACCCATACAGTGTTATTGTTACACAAAGTATCCAGAACTGCCAGTCTATAGGAAGGCACGTACATTTGAGAGCAGAGAGTGTAAAGGACTTAATGGTAAATAGTATGAGAGAGTCCACTGGGGAAAGACACATCCTGAAATGGATATGATGACAGTACAACTTGACAAATTTACTAAGATGTGGCTCCACATACTCAGAACAGACGGACTGTGTGCTGTGTGGGACACACACATTAAAGAGCCCAGACACGCGGTGGGCTTGGCGTTCTCTCTTCTACCGTAATGCTCGACAACAATGTGTTTTCTGGATGCTTCCTGCCTTCTGACTGTCACATAAGCATCCTTTTGCCTTTCTGCAAAACAATAGCTGTCACTCACACATACTGAAATCAACAGAGCAGGACATTCTCCCTTGACACCTGTCACCCTAAAACCCATGTCAGCAGGCAGCACCTTCCCTAACTCTTCCTCATGATGTGTGTGTACTTTACTAACAATGATGGGGACACGGAGCCAAAGCTTTCCCTTACTGAATCAAGCTGAGCAGGAATGGCAGGAGCATCAACAATGTTCCTACATTAAAATCTTTTGTGTGGCAGGCTGGGCAGCGGTGGTGCATGCCTGTAATCCCAGCACCTAGGAGACAGAGGCAGGTGGATCTCTGTGAGTTCAAGGCCAGCCTGGTCTACAGAGTGAGATCCAGGACAGCCAGGGCTACACAGAGAAACCCTGTCTGGAAAAACAAAGCATCAACTAACCAAATCTTTTGTGTGTCAAGGGAGGAGAGGAAGTGATGTCGACAGATGGAAACTCTGGGGACATTCTTTGCTCCAGCTTCCACACACTCACTCATCTGTGCCAAGAGCTTGCACTGCCCACTCAGAACTCGGGGAGTCCTTCTCCGCTTACCTGTGCAGCTGTGCTCTGCCCATTCGGGCTGCGTTTCATCCTCAGCTCTGTGTGCAGATACCAGATGTAACTGATGGTGTAGAGGAGTGAGGCAAGGTACAGTATCTAGGTGAGAGTCAAAACAACCCATCTTCAATGTTCCATTCCCACTTCCTTAAATTTATCCCATTGTTCTCAGATGAGATCTGGCTTACCCAAACCATTCAGCTTCATCTTACCCTTTGGACTGTTCAGAACCACAGATATCCACCTCCTCTCATCTAACTGTTCCACTTTTCTGAGTGTTTTTCAATCTATTATCATTACTATTATTATTGTGTGTGTAGCACAGCACACATGTGTCAGAGGACAACTGTGGAGTGGGTTCTCTCCCTCCACCTCACTGGGTTCTAGGGATGGAACTCAGTCACTAGGTTTATATGGAAGGATCTTTCACCTTCTGAACCATCTCATGGGCTCTGTGTTCAACTTTCAATAATGGTTGATATATTATTCCATTTTCATTACTATAACAAAATATTGGAGGCAGGCTACTTTTGAGGAAAAGGGTTTGGGCTCACAGTTCTAGAGGTAGAAGGTTTAGGGGTCTCATCTTGTGAGACTGTCTGGATGTAAGAATCCTGGGATGAAGAACATGTACGTAAACTGTCTCTTTTTCTAAAGCCATCAGGACTAACTCACATGCTTTTAATAACCTTACAGTTCCCATCATCCCCTGAAGACTCCACTCCCCACTAAACAGCAGAGTAAGTCTCCAACTTTCCAATGCTATACATATGAATCATGGGAAAGTTAGTATACACACGTGTCTGCAAGATTTGGGTATTAAAGTACTACACAAGTTTGATGTGGACAAAAAGCCACAGAAACAGCCTATGGTATTTGAACTAAACCTTTCATTCAAAACTTGGACTGCATAGGCAAGATAACTTTAAAAACAAAAAGGGGACCTCAGGGATCCCATGCTGGACTTGAATTTGCTCTGTAGCCAAGATTGGTCCTTTATTTAGTTGTCTTGAGACAGGGTATCTCTATGTAGTCCTAGCTGTCCTAAAGCTCACCACATACATCAGGTAGGCAATTTGATTTCACACAGATCCACCTGCCTCTGGCTCTCAAGTGCTAGGATTAAAGATGTGCACCACCACAGTTTCAAACATGGTCTTAAACTCTTTATCTCCTGCCTCTACCTCTCAAGTTTATGTACCACTCCAAGTTTATGGAGTGTTGTGCTTGAACCCAGGGCTTCTTACATGTAAAAGCAAGTGCTCTATTAATTGATACATCTCCAGCACTGATGTTTAAAAGATCTTTCAGAAAATTAAGTGCTAGAGAGATGGCTCAGCAGGGAAAGGCATTTACTGTTAACCCTGGTAATGGAGCTGAATTTGATCTGCAGAACTCATAAAACGGGGAGAATGGATTCTTGAAAGTTGTCCTCTGACCCCCCACACACACCATGGCATAGAAGACCATATAGGTAAAATAGGCAAATAAATATAATAACATTTAGAAAAAAAAGAAACAGACTTATGGGAACTGGAGAGATGGCTTCATAGTTAAAAGCACTTGCTGCTTTTGCAGAAGACTTTGGCTCAGTTCTCAGCACCCACAGCAGGCTATTCACAACTGCCTGTAACTCCAGCTCTGGGAGATCTGATACCTGTTTCTGGACTGCACAAGCACCCTTATGCATGTGTACAAACACATATATACATAAATAAAAATAAAATGAACCAAAGAGCTAACATACGATAAAAAAGGAACCACATGACACCATGTAAGGGAAGAATCCCTGTTCCTGCCCAGCTAAGGTAACAGGATTTACTCTGCAACCTCACGTAAGCAAAAGCTGGAGCTGGGCAGACAGCTCACTGAGTGAAACACTTTTACATCAACAAGGGAAGTTCAAATCCCCAGTACCCACAGACAAAGCCAGGCATAGACCACCAAGATGGTTCAGCAGGTAGAGGTACTTCCTGCCATGCTTGACAATCTTAGTTCAATCCTTGGGATGCACACACAACACAACACAACACACACACACACACACACACACACACACACTATACATATATAAAATTTTTAAAATGGGTGTTCTGGAGAGATGGCTCAATGGTTGAGAGCACTGGCTGCTCTTCCAGAGGACCCTGGTTCAAATCCCAGCACCCACATGGCAGCTCACAACTGTCTGTAATTCCAGTTCTGGAGGATCACACAGACGTACATGCAGGCAAATGTACACGACAGACATATACTCAGGCAAACGCACACCAATGTACATGAAATAAAAATAAATAAAATTTTAAAAAAATTTTAAAAAGAAGCCAGGTACTGCTACATGTGCGTGTGCAGAGACAGGTGAGTCCCAGGACGTCACTGGCCAGTCCACCTACTCCAAGTGATGAGCTTGAGAGAAAATGAGAAACCCTGTTTCAAGGAATATGGCATAAAACTATAAAGGAAAACAACCATCATCTTCCTCTGGTCTCTACATACATGTACATGAATTCATGCACATACACATGAATATGCATACGTGCACATGCATATCTCCATGTGCACAGACACACACACAGAGACAGACAGATATAATTAACCTAAGTGAATTCTGGAAACAGTATTTTGCCCATATGTTAAAAAGGGAGAAAGAACTGTAACAACACAAAGAGGCAATTACTACATGATCGTGCTTACAGAGCCAGAGCTCAGTGTGGACTAGAGTGGTGAAGGCTAGGGTCACGGGAAGGGAGTGTCTGTCTACCAGTGCACTTGGGAGAGTGATAGGATAAGCCGCACAGGGTCTGGAGAGGATCATAGTGTCTAAGAGGGACTGGGGTGGTGTGTATCTGGGGTCTACCCCTTATGAAAATGTTAGTGAGGACAACCAAGAGAAGGGATAAAACAGAGGTGTATTGCATTAGGATGGTGCCATCTGGGATGGCAGAAATAAAGGTTAAAAATGTATCCCCAAAAGAAAACTGATAAGTTTAGTATAATTGTAAACATGTTGTGCCTTTCTTTCTTTTCCTAGCTTCTTTTTTATTGCAAAATAATATTTTATTGTGCAACACACTACATTTAATATACCCAAGTACCAGTTAATGGATATTCTGAATCCATTATCTGGTTATCATGAAGATTGCTGAACTCATATGGTCATGGTGGCGCACGCCTTTAATCCAAGCACTCAAGAGGCAGAGGCAGGTGGATCTCTGGGTTTGAAGCCAGCCTGGTCTACAGAGTGAAAACCTATCTCATAAACAAAAAACAAAAACAAAACAATGCTGAACTCTGCATACACTTTCTATAGGCATGGCTTCTGTTCCAGTTCTCTTGGTTAAAGCTAAGACTTGCTGAAGTTTGAAGTAACTCTGTGTCACTTTTTTTTTTTTTTTTTTTTTTTTTTTGGTTTTTGTTTATGTGCCACAGTGCCTGTGTGGAGGTCAGTGGGCAACTTTCTGTGGTGGTTTCTCCTTCCACCATGTGGGTCCCAGGGGTCAAACTCAGGTTCTTGGCCGCAAGAACCTTCACCATAGACGCGTTTGTTACAACCCCATCTTGTTACCTTTTCAAGAACTAAGAGTCTGTTTCCAAAGTGGCTGCTGATAGTCTACCTTCACCCGAGCAATGTAGGTTCCAAGGTCCCATCTTCATGTCAGTTCACTTTGTAATTACAGCTACTGCAGTGGAAATGTTAATGCCTTGAGGAGCATTCATGATTAGTGTGATCATCTTTCCATGTGCTACTGGTGCTTCGTGACGGTAGCTGTGAGCCTGTGCAAAAATGCATGGAGATCTGAAAACCTTCCAGTTTAGATTTTACTAAAGCCAATGTCTTCTACTTCCTTTAGCTGCAGACTGTCTTGAGTGATCATCGTACAGATTGCATCCTCTTCTGTGGCACTTTTGTTTCTTTTGAATTCTTCCCTGGCCCAGTCCTGAAGGTACTTTCGGTCAGCATCGCTTGGAACTTGCCTTAATCGCTCGCAAAATCTTTCTGTAGAGACTTCAGTGGGAGGCAAGCGAGAGGACGCCATGCTGCCTTTTTCCTAGCTTCTTTAAGAACACATTATAAGCCAGGTTATGGTAGTGCACGCCTTTAATCCCAGCACTCAGGAGGCAGAGGCAGGCAGATCCCTGAGTTCCAGGCCAGCCTGGTCTATAGAGTGAGTTCCAGGACAGCCTTGGCTACACAGAGAAACCCTGTCTCAAAAACTAAAAACCAACTAAACAAACAAATATAAACTCCATAAAACATGCACTGTACTGTTGGTTTGTAATGTGTACATGTGTACAGTAGTATGTGTAAGAACAGTACAACATGAGAAGTGAAGCTACAAAGATGCTCTTTATTATACAATGTTCTAACAACAGACCCACTGCAAGCTGAAACTATCCCTGAGCATTGTAGTGTAACAATACAGTACACTGGAGTCTGGCTGTTTTGCCCTTGAGACTGTGTGTGTGGCTGACTGGGAGGGAGCTGTAGTTGACATGGATCCTGAGAGTTTAGTATTGCATATTGCCAGCCTTGGAAACAACCAAAATTCAAAATCTGAAGTACAATTTCTGCCTAAGGCATACTGCTTTCATGTCTTTTCTGTTGTTGTTGTTTGCAAGAGTCTCACTATGTAAGTCTGACTGGCCTGAACTCACAGAGATCTGCCAGTCCCTGCCCGCTGAGTGCTGGGATTAAAGGCATGCGCTACCCTGCTCACTTCTTTTTTAAAAAAAAATAACATCTAGAGTAACATGTGAAATGTGACCTGGTCATTTGTTTTCCCTTTTGCTGACCTAGAGAAGGATCTTCTGGGCTAAAAAAATAAAATAAACAACAAAACATGTTTTAAAAACCAAAGGTTTGTCAAGTCGGTGGAGGCACTACTATGTGCTGAGCACCACATCAACCAGTTAAGGTTGACAACAACAAGAAGCTAGGGAATGGGCAGGCCTCTGTAAAACTGATCGAGAGGAGAACACGGAAAGTGGTTGGTTGCAGGTGTGGAGTGGGTAAGGACTATGGCAAAGAATCTCAGGCCAAGGATGTCATCAAAGAGTACTTCAAGTGCCAGAAATGAATAAATAAAAATTTTGGCTCATAAAAACAAAGATTTCCGGGTGTCATGCCTGTCACCCCAGCACTTGGGAAGTAGACAGGGCAGTCCTGAGTTTAACAACATCCTAAGTCTGTGACAGAATTAATATGCTTTCCCAGTGAGAAATCATGAGAAATCACTGCACACATTTAGAGATTAATAAAGGAAAAACCCTTTAAAATGATTACTGTTCGGCTGGAACTTCTAGCTCATTTCTGCTTGACCCAGAAAGCCCAATTCCTGTCTCCCTCTCTTTCTCCAAATCTCACCCTCTCAGAGACTCTCCAAGAAAGAAAAGACTCAAAAAAGCCCAGTTCCACATTCTTGGTGGCTATGGCAGCTCCTCCCAAAGTTGCATTCCAACTTTTGACCATATTGGGGTACAGACCCAGCCTGTGGGGACATGTCATCACCCCTCACTACAGGCTATATAAGCTCCCTGCTTTAGTTCCAGTGTGTGACTTCTCCTGCACATACACCACACATCTCTGGGGTTGGGGAACTCATGTGGGCATTGCTTTGCTCAGATAAACCTGCTCCTTTATTCTTTCAGTTCAGCTTGATCTGGCTTACAATGTCAGCGAAGAAATCTATTATCAGGGTATGGAAAACTTATTAACTACTAGTTTTGGCTGATACACAAGGAAAAACAGCTTCAGAGAACTGTACCATCCTACACAGGCCCAAGTCTTATAGCTCCACACACACCGCTTTCCTTCAATCTCTCACGGGTCCTGGCCTCCAGTTACACTTTGAATGATTTAAACAAAGACAGTAGACTCCAAGTCTGGCCACTTAGGCAGATGTGAGACTTACAGAGTGAAGATATTGCCAGAGTTACTTACACCAAGTAGTGCTGTTCTTTTCAAACAGTTATTGCCCAGGGTCATCTTGCCTACCTGCCTGCATTATGCTTTACCTGTTAAAGACTTAATGACAATAATAACCTTGCACTGACCCAGGCCTAATGGCTGGTTGTAAATTTCCCTTTGTTATAGAAATGGTACCTAATCAGAAATCAATCATGGTTAAAAAAAATTAGCAGAAACTTTATCAAGTTCAGTGAAAGAAGCTGTCTCAAAAGAACGGGGTGGAGAACAAGATTTGAAGACATAGAAAGCCTTTTTCTGTACACACACTCTCTCCACAGCATGAACATACATATGCACATGCATGCACACATGAGCATGCATGCATATACCACACTCTCACACACATACACACACCACTTATATGCTTGTGTACACACACTTACACGCATGCATGTGCACACACACTCATATATACACCACACACATGCATACACATTTGTGCAAACACACACAAAGACACACACACAGAGGCAAACAAACACACATCCAAAAGAGGGAAGAGGATGAGGAAGAAAATAAAGAGGATGAAGAGGAGGAGAGACAGGTAAGCCAGTATGATGGTTTATGCCTGTAAACCTAGTGCTTGAGAGGTTGAGGCAGGAGGATTACTATGAGTGGGAAAAAATTGACCTGGGATACACACTGAGTTTCATTCCAACCTGTGTTAGGGTGAGAATACACACATATGAACAATAGGTAATCACATAAAGCCAGAAGAGGGAGCCAGGATATCATGAAACAGATTCCTCAAGGGACTCAGGCACAATAAACGTTCCTTTATGTTCTCATAAGTAAAGAGAAGGGGAGGAAACTGATTGGGCTGGGAAAAAATTGATTAATTTTAAAAAATTAAAAACTTGGGGTTGGGGATTTAGCTCAGTGGTAGAGCTCTTGCCTAGCAAGCACAAGGCCCTGAGTTCGATCCTCAGCTTTAAAAAAAAAATAAAAAAAAAAAATAAAAAACTTGGCTGGGTGGTAAATGGTGCACATCTTTAATCCCAGGACTTGGGAGGCATAGGCAAGTGGATCTCTGAGTTCAAGGCTAGCCTGGTCTACATAGGGAGTGATAAGTTTTTTTCTGATGATAAGCCTCTCCACTGATGCAGCAATCCAAATTAAAGCAAATCAGACCAAATTATAAAAGCCCTGGTTTAATGGGTAAAGCATTCCCGGGTAGTTCTCTGGCTCCCCAGAGAGGAGATGGGAAGAGAGACTGGAAACCCATGTGTCTTTTTCGGAGATGCCACTTATATACTCTGTGGAAGTGGTCTTGAACCTCTCTGGGGGAGAGCTGTGTTTGGAGGACTTGAAGGGGCAGATTTAAGGAAAGAGATGGGAGAGGGGAGTTGAGGTGGATCTTCCACCAGACTCCTTCCAAACATTCCAGATTCTTTGGGTATAGGGGTGCTAGGGTGCCAGGGGTTGAGGTGGAGCTCCTACCCCAACAGGGAGTTCCAGGTGAGGAGAAACCCTGTTTCGAAAAGACCAAAAAATAAAATTTATAAAAGGTTAAAAACTTTAAAAATCTGTAAAAAGCTTGAAAAGTAGTGTCAGAATCGTTGATTGCTGTAGTTAATCTTTTTCTTTTTTCTTTTTTTTTAATTTTTGAGACAGGGTTTCTCTGTGCAGCCCTGGCTGCCCAGGAACTCACTTTGTAGACCAGGCTGGCCTAGAACTCAGAGATTCACCTGCTTCTGCCTCCCAAGTGCTGGGATTAAAGGTGTGCAGCACCCCTCCCACACCCTACCTCACCCCAGCCCTAGCAATGTTCACATTCTCGACACTGAAGAGAAGTAATTAACCACATGTCTAGCTCTGTTTGTCGTCTTCTTATTTTTTGTTTTTTTTTTTTGTTTTTGTTTTTGTTTTTTTTTGGTTTTTCGAAACAGGGTTTCTCTGTGTAGCTTTGAGCCTTTTTCCTGGAACTCACTTGGTAGCCCAGGCTGGCCTCGAACTCACAGAGATCCGCCTGGCTCTGCCTCCCAAGTGCTGGGATTAAAGGCGTGCGCCACCACCGCCCGGCCTTCCATTTTCTTCTTAAGACCTTTATCTTGAACATTGTTTCTTAGTCATAAACCCGTATTTGTGGGAGATGTCACTTCTACTTTGTAACAACCTAGGTAACTTCTATGTTATCTGTAGGGCCAGGCCACGACTAACTCAGTCTTTCTCCCTAGGCCCTTTCTCTTGAGCATTGTTTCTGTGGTAGTTTGCATGTAACTGGCCCCCATAATCTCACAGGGAATGGCACTATTAGGAGGTGTGGCTTTGTTGGAGTAGGTGTGGCCTTGTTAGAGGAAGTATGTCACTGTGGGGGTGGGCTTTGAAGTTTCCTATGCTCAGGATACTGCCCAGTGTCTCAGCTGACTTCCTGTTGCCTGAAAGACATAGGACTCTCAGCTATCAGCTCCATGTCTGCCTGCATGCTGCCACGCTCACCATCATGGTTATAACAGACTGAACCTCTGAAACTGTGAGTAAGCCATCCAAATTAAATGTTTTCCTTTAAAAGAATTGTTATGGCCAAAAAGGGGGGGGGGGTGGGGGGCTGGAGAGATTGTTCAGCAGTTAAGAGCACTGACTGATCTTCCAGAGGACTCGGGTTCAATTCCCAATATCCACAAGGCAGCTCACAAGTATCTGTAACTCCAGGATCCAACAGCCTCACACAGATATACATTTGGGCAAACACGAACAAAATAAAATAAAATAAATAAATAGAAAGAGTTGCCATGGTCCAAATGGTGTCTCTTCACAGCAATAAAAACCCTAAGTTTCAGGCTGGAGAGATCAGAGGTTAAGAGCACTGACTGCTCTTCCAGAGGTCCTGAGTTCAATTCCCAGCAACCACATGGTGGCTCACAACCATCTGTAATGACATCTGGTGCCCTCCTCTGGCCTGCAGTCATACATGCTGTATGCATAATAAATAAATAAATCTTAAAAAAAACAAAAACAAAAAACAAAACCCTAAGTTTCTGAGTCAGAAAACTTGTCTTTTAAGAAAGAGGCCATATGTACTTTGTAATGAATTTCAATGTAAATATGTCTTTAGCTTTTAAACATACAGGATTGAGTTAATTATCATTAGAAAACTCTTTTTCAAGATGGTGCCATGCTTAAATATGGCTAAAATAAACTGTCTGAGGTCAGACTCTAGAAGTTTGAACCAGCACTGACTACTGAGGTGTGCTGAACTGGGTTCCCTTCTTGCCTGTCAAGGACCAGCAGTCTGCTGGCTCTACTGTTTGCAGAGACCTGTATACAAACCATTGTAAAATGTAGGGTTAGGAGAGTGAGCCCCAGGGGTCAGACAGGCACTGAGAACACAGTCACAAACAAAGATCATGAGATCTAGTGAGACGCTCCAACTAAAACATGCTCTCCAGTGACAGAGAAAGCAACAGACCACTAAGCATGTGAAGAACATCAAACCTGCCAGTGAGTCTTTTTTTAAACTCCCAAAATATGGTAATTCACATCAACTGTGAGCAAGTACTCTTCAACTTTTGCCTAATTTGGTCTTCACCTTTACCCTAATTCCTGTTTTAAGTGAGAAAACTATGACTCAGAGGTTTTAGACTAAAAAGTACATGGCTACTTGTCATTATGAAGGTTTTTTTTAAAAAAAATTTAATTTCTGGCCAGGCAGTAGTAGTGGCACACGCATGTAATCCCAGCACTCGGGAGGCAGAGGCAGGTGGATCTCTGTGAGTTCGAGGCCAGCCTGGGCTACCAAGTGAGTTCCAGGAAAAAGGCGCAAAGCTACACAGAGAAACCCTGTCTCGAAAAAATGGAAAAAAAAAAAAAAGGAGGCTGGAGAGGTGGCTCAGAGGTTAAGAGCACTGCTTACTCTTCCAGGGGTCCTGAGTTCAATTCCCAGCAACCACATAGTGGCTCACAACCATCTGTAATGAGATCTGCTGCCCTCTTCTGGTCTGCAGGGATACTTGCAGACAGAATACTGTATACATAATAAATAAATAAATCTTTTTAAAAAATTAATTTCTGTCTTTTGGGATGGGTCTCTCTGTGTAGCCCGAGCTGTCCTGGAACTCACTCTGTAGACCAGCCTGGTCTTGAACTCAGAGAGATCTACCTGCCTCTGTCTCCCAAGAGCAGGGATAAAAGGTGTGTGCTACTATGACTGGCTACCAAGGCTACCAATGCAGTTTCTCATTTGCTGTAGACATGAATGTATTAAAAGCAAACAAAAAAACTCCATTGCCACTATTTTCTTTCTTTTTTTTTTTTTTTGCCAGAGCTGAGGACCGAACCCAGGGCCTAGCACTCTACCACTGAGCTAAATCCCCAGCCCTGCCCTTTTTTTTTTTTTTTTTTTTTTTTTTAAGCTGAGGATCGAACCCAGGGCCTTGTGCTTGCCAGGCAAGCACTCGAACACTGAGCTAAATCCCCAACCCCAGCTTTTTAAAATTTTCTTAATTCACCAAAATAAAAAGTAAAGAACATTATATCACCTCCCATGGATTTTATTTTTATTCATCTGCAAAATGATGAAGCCTAGGAACCACTGTGCTCCTTGGCATGTCACACAGCTTTCCTAGAAAAGCAGCAGTTCCCAGAAGTGGAACTGCTTTGGTAGGTGGATCTCTGTGAGTTCAAAGTCAGCCTGGTCTAGAAAGCAAGCTCCAGGACAGCCAGGGCTGTTACACAGAGAAACCTATTTTGAAAACACACACACAAAAAAAACCAAATAAATGGCCCCATAGGGAGTGGCACTATTAGGAGGTGGGGCTTACAGCAGTAGGTGTGGCCTTGGTGGAGGAAGTATATCACGGGGAGGACTTAGAGGTTTCAAATGCTCAGCTGGGAGGTGGTGGTACATGCCTTTAATCCCAGAGGCAGGTGATCTCTGAGTTCGAGGGAGGCCTGGTCTACCAAGGGAGTTCCAGAACAGCAGGGCAACACAGAGAAACCCTTTTGAAACAAAACAAAACAAATAAACAAAAAATGCTCAAGCCAGGCCCAGTGTCTCTGTTCCTGCTGCCTTCGGATCTGGATGTAGAACTCTTAGCTCCCTCCCCAGCACCATGTCTGCCTGCATATCGCCATGTCCTGCCATGCTGATAATGGACTACGCCTATGAAACTATCAGCCAGCCCCAGTTAAATGCTTTCTTTCAAAGGAGTTGTCGTGGTCTTGGTGTCTCTTCACAGCAACAGAACACTGACTAAGACAGGGCAGGGATGGAAGGAGGAAGGGAAGGAACACTATACCCCTGCCACTCTGAGAACAAGCTGCCCTCCAGCTCCATTCCCGCCGCTCCCATGTTCTGTGTAAGAAGACAGGACCCGACTCCTGAAAACTGTCCTGGGTTCCACAATTGCACTGCAGCACGTGCACATGCGCACCGGACACACGCACAGAACACAATCACAAAACGCCAGTCTGAGAAGACTGGAGAGTGAGGAGCATCGGGGCGGGGCTGAAGGAAGTCAGAGGTGGTGAAGTGAGCTGTGCGGAAGGTCATCGCTGTGTGGAAGGTCATCTCTCACCTCCCCTCCTTGCTCTCCCCACTGTCACAGTGTGTGTCTCATGTGGAAGTTGGGGTGGGTATCTGTTGGCTGCACAATCACGTGGGAGTGAGTGAACTCTCTCTACCTGTGTTCCTCATCGTCCCATGGGCACGCATGGGAGGAGAAGGGACAGGGAGGAAGCCAGGGGGCCACCAGCCTGCATCTCTGGACATGGTGTCACCTAGTTCACGCCCCTGCTGCCAACACAAGCAATCTTGAACCCAAAATACAGCTTCCCTTCTTCCTTCCTGTCAGGTACTCTGGTCACAGAGACACAAAAGTGACCACACCCTACTCACCGCTGCTCCTCAATAGCACGCACAACTCAGACAAAGTCCCTGGGAAGCAGGATGTTCTGGAGGGAATGCCAGAGTGAGAGGACCAGGGAGCTTTGGCTTTGTTATAAAGACATACAGGTCTCAGCTTAGCATGCACCTCTTGCATGCCTGAATGGGCTAATCCAGACATGAAGGCACAGAGAACTGGACTGAGGTTGAGCACATATGTGACGAGACACAATTACCATTCTTGACTTAATCTCCAGAAACTTATGGAAGGATCCAGAACCTGCGTGACAACATCAGAGATACAATCCTAAACTACAGGACATGTAATTACCAGGAAAATGTGAAAAGATCAGGAAGAGGACTCTAGGAAAGACCAATAGAAAACATCTTATACATACGTTCAGAATGGCCACGGTAACACACATCCTCCACAGGGGAAAGCAATACTCAGTGGGCCGTGGTAACACACATATACTCCATGGGGTAAAGCAACATTCCAGAGTGGCCACTGTAACTCCTATAGCCAGTGGACAACACAATGCAGTGGTTTTGAGGGTGATGGAAACAGAAATGCTTTGCTTTCTCAATTACCCTGATGATTTTATGAGTGATGGCTAGCTAGTACTGATGCCAACTTGACAGGATCCAGCCTCACTTATGAGACGAGCTTCTAGGCATGTCAGGTTGGGGCTCTCTAGACTGGGTTAGCTGAGGTAGGAAGACTTGACCTAAACGTGAGCAGCAGCACCATCCCTCCCATGGCTGGAGCCCTGGACTGCATCAAAGGAAGAACGCAAACTAGCTCCAGCGTTCGTCTGTTTCCTGAGAGGTGCAACGTGAGCAACTATCCCACCATGCCCTGCCACCACGCCCCGCCACCACGCCTTTGGACTGCACCTTCAGACTGTGAGCACAGATCAACCCTCCTGCTCTAAGGTGCCTTTGTCAGTGTGTTGTGGAAGCAATGAGGGAAGTGATGAATGAAGACACACATACAGTCACACTGATAAGACCGTCTACCTACACACACAACACACACAGTAAAGTATGTATCTACTGCAGAGATAGCTCAACGCAGCTGTGAGGGAGAAAAGGGACACTAGTCACATCTATACCAAGCCAGCCATTTAGCAGACAGGGACACTGAGGCTCAGAGAAATGAAGTAACTGCCCAGAGTCAAAGTTAGTCAAGTCCAGAAACCCAAAGCTGACCTTTTTTTTTTTTTGGTTTTTCGAGACAGGGTTTCTCTGTGTAGCTTTGGAGCCTGTCCTGGACTAGCTCTGTAGACCAGGCTGGCCTCGAACTCACAGAGATCCACCTGCCTCTGCCTCCCGAGTGCTGGGATTACAGGCATGCGCCACCACCACCTGGCTAAAGCTGACTTATGTTTTAATAAATTCAACTGAACATTTGATCTGATTGTGGTTACTCTATGGTGTGAATGTGTGTTTGGTATGGGCATGAGCATGTGTGTGTGCAGATGCACGAGTGTGCACACAGGTGCATGTGGAGGCCAGAAGTCAACTTCAAGTGTCTACCTTGATTAAGCTCTATGTTATTTTTTGAGGTAAAGTCTCTCACTGGGCCATGAGGCTCACCAATTAGGTTAGGCCAACTGATCAGCAAGTCCCAGAGATCCATCTGTCTTTATACCTCTCCAGCACTGGATTACAGGTGTGCACCACTGCACTCAACATTTCCATAGGTACTGGGGACCCCATATCAGGTCCTCATACTTGTGTGGCAGACACTTTACCAACTGAACCTTCCTCCCAGTCCCTTCAATGAGTGTTTGTTGTTGTTGTTTCTAATTTCAAAGACTGTAATAGCTCTTCATCTGAAAAAATATGACCTTGGCTCTACTTAACTAGTGGTTATTGGCAGGGTTGAACAAAGTATCTCTCTAAAATAGTTAAAGCCCTCCATGATTCATGACATGTAAATACACCGATTTCATAGTGCCAGTCACACATGACAGGTTGTGTTATCCCATGTCTGAACTAGATGGTAGTGTTTCAGATCTGAGATATCTGCTGTGCAGTGGTAGCACATGCCTTTAATCCCAGCACTAGGAAGGCAGAGGCAGGTGGATCTCTGTGAGTTCCAGGCCAGCCTGGTCTATAGAGCTAGTTCTAGGACAGTCAGGGCTACACAAAGAAACCCTGTCTTCAAAAAAAAACAAAAAACAACAACAACAACAAAAAAGATTTAGGATATTTTTAGATTGGGAATATGCATCCGTATGCACACACACATCTATACATGGCTGTGCACATACACAGATACACGTATGCTTGCGTGTGCGCGCGTGCGCGCGCGCGCGCACACACACACACACACACACACACATATACACACACACATACAAGATATGTTGGGGACCCTCCAACTCTAAACAAGAGGTTTACTATGTTCCATATATGAAATATTAGACATATTTTCCAAAGGTAATTTTTAAAAAACATTGTGACTATCTGCATTTTGACTACGACCTGCCACAGGAGGTCCATTGTACATTTTCTCACAGAATTTCATATTCTTGATAATTTCTGATGATATGGTCTCAGCTTGTGTTACTTTCCTAGTGAAAGAGAAGACACTTCCCCTTAAGTAAAAGACTCCAGAGAATGTCCATTTGAACCTCCTCTTTTCACACCGTGTCTCAGAGATTCAGAAGCAGCAGCCCACATTGATGGTGTTGTACAAGTTAACTTACCGATACAGTTCATGGAAGGCATGATGTGACCCTATGTCATAACTAGTGGTGCCTTTAAAACTCAATGTTTGTTATAGCCTCACAGCACCAAACTATGTAGTCATTTCAAAGTTACAGAAAAAGTATTTCACTATATGGAAATATGGTCAAAATAGGACTAACAGACCATTACAAAAAATTAATCTACAATTTTATACATTTTAAAAATATACTCAGAAAAAGATTTATATGACTATGTGTGGGTGATTTTATTGTCTTATATATTTCTGAATTTTCAAAAATTCTATTAGAAGTAATATTTTGTTTTGCTTTTTTGGACTTGTTTTTTGAGACAGGGTTTTTCTGTGTAGCCCAGCTGGGTCTGAAACTCTAGATCCTCTTTTGTCCAACTCCTGAGTTGGATGACAGGCATGCACTGTGCTCATGGCAATAGCCATTTTTTTTTTCCAGAGCTGAGGACCGAACCCAGGGCCTTGTTCTTGCTAGGCAAGCGCTCTACCACTGAGCTAGATCCCCAACCCCTTAATTTAATTTTTAGATTTTTGTTTGTTTGTTTGTTTGTTTTTGTTTTTTTGTTTGTTTGTTTTTGTTTTTGAGACAGGGTTTCTCTGTGTAGCTTTGGAGCCTTTCCTGGAACTTGCTCTGTAGCCCAGGCTGGCCTCAAACTTACAGAGATCCACCTGCCTCTGCCTCTTGAGTGCTGGGATTAAAGGTATGTGCCACCACAGCCTGGCAATAGCCATTTTTTAATGCTATTTATTTACTCATTGTACCCATGAGCATATACATGCACACAAGGCCATAGTGTATGTGTGGTGGAAGTGGGGGTGGGAGTCAGAGGGCAACTTGTGGGAATCAGTTTTTTACTTCCACCATGTGGATCCTGGTACTGAACACAGGTCATCAGACTTGGTGGCAGGTTCCTTTACCCACTGAGCCACCTCACAGCACTGGCAGTAGCTTTTCTTTTTTTCTTTTTTCTTCTCTGTCTCCATTATTTTATTTTTGAAACAGGTCTTTCTATGCAGCCACGGCTGGCCTGGAACTCACTATGTAGCCCAGGCTGGCCTCTACCTCACGGATATCCACCTGCTTCTGCCTCCCGAGTGCTGGGAGTACTTAGATCTGAATGTACCTTCCATGCACAGTGTTGGTGGAGTCTAGGAATGCTCACCTCCCCGACTGTCTGTAGGTTATAGCAGATGCTGTCCTTGTGGGCTGCTGAAGTTCCATAGAGAAGTGCTTTTGTGAGCCAGCAAATTCCCAGGAGCAGGTCAGAAAAGCTCAGATAAAAGAGTGGTCTTATCTGTCAAAAGCCACAAAATCTTAATTCAGTAAGTGATGTAGGTAGGAGAAAGAACTACAAATTATCTTTACGTTTTATGCTTTGAGTAGAAAGCTGGAGGCATTCTGCCAGGGCCTCTGCCATTGTTTGTAAAGGAAGATTCCAGACAGGAAGGGATCTGTGACCACTATACTCCAAAGTCCTGGAGTAAGAGCAGCTCAGCACTCTCAACCTTAGGGACACTCCTTCCTCAGCTATAGGGCCAAAGAGAGAATGGACAGACAGAAGGTTTACAGTGAAGCCATGACGTAAGTGCTATCCGTGCACAGCCAACATAAAGTTAGATAATGATGTCATGAACTTCATGTTTACAGATGCAGCTGAGGACTTAGAAAGAGGGAGAGGGGCTGGAGAGGTGGCTCAGAGGTGAAGAGCACTGGCTGCTCTTCCTGAGGACCTGAGTTCAATTCCCAGCAACCACATGGTGCCTCCCAACCATCTGTAATGAGATCTGGTGTCCTCTTCTGGCCTGCAGTCATACATGCTGCATACAAAATAAATAAATAAATCTTAAAAAAAAAGCCGGAGTAATGCCAGGATGAAAATATGCTGCTGCCTTTTAAGCCTTCTGACTACACTGAGGAAGTCTTCACAGTTTCTTGGTTTTGTATACATTTGTGTGAGGATGGCATGTATGTATGTGTGCTCATATTGGAAGAAGTGTGCTCCTCTGCATGAACATGAAGACAAAAGAGGAGGAGGACTCTTGCTCTACCACTCTCCACCTTGTTCAGTGGGACAGAGCCTTTCACTGAATCCTAAATAGACTGATGGCCAGCAATTCCAGTGGTCCTCTTGTCTCCAGCTACACAGTACTGAGGCACAGGCATGCACACCACCAAGCCCCGCCTTTTACCTGACTCAGGGCTTTCAATCTTGCACAGCACACACTCTTATTCCCTGAGCCATCCCTCAGGCCGATTGCTTACTTTTTAGTATCTTTGGGCCTCCCTGTTCGCAATTGGTTTTGTTTATCACTATTTTATTATTTAGTTAATTTTTGATACAGGCTCTCACTCTGTAGATCAGGCTGCCTCTGCCTCCTGAGTGCAGGGACTAAAGGCATGTGCCACTGCACCCAGCTCTTTTCTGATTATTCTACAGAAGAAATATAAAATGTCTATTGATAACAGTGAGGACCACTGCTATTACTGTTTCTGGGATTGCCATTTCATAACTGATTACTACAGCTAGCACAGTGGAGACCCTGGCAGCAAAAGTAGCTACTACAGTTAGATAATCTTTCATTCTATTGGGCATGACAAATTTAAATCAATAGTTATATACATTTTGATTGGCTTTGAAAGTTATAAATGTACAAACTCAAGTTCCATTTGCTTTTGGGATACCATCTTACAAGGATTCCAATTTGCAGTAAGGCTCATTAAGGAAGGGAATGGCTCAGTTGCCTTTAGCCTACTGGCTATGGTTGGGTTAGGAGTTCTGTTGGTCTTTTCTGTGTCAAACACTCTGATTGCAAGTCCAGCACCACTGTGAGATCTTTGGCAACAGTTAACTCTGCAGCTCTCACATGATTGAGCCTGTATGATAATGAGTATTCAAAGACGGGTAATGTTTGGGGGGCGCTCACCAACCTAAGACAGAATGCCTATGTGGCCTGGACAGGTGTCTCCATGACAGGTAAGGTGACCTGCTGATGTCCCACGAAACGTAAGTCAGAAGCTCATTTTTTAGTAAAAGGGGGGAACTGTAGGTCCCTGACTCCCATTTTGGGTAACTGTTGCCTTGCTTGCTGACCTTGACCTTGATATCCTCCCTTTGCTAATTCCCTGCAAGATTTCACCCTCCTGAATGCTTTAGGGAAGCTCCTTGTCTGTGTATCCAGCATATTGGGTGATAACAGCTTAGATGCAAGATTGTAAAACATCAGAAGCGGGGTTGGGGATTTAGCTCAGTGGTAGAGCACTTGCCTAGCAAGTGCAATGCCTGGGGTTCGTTCCTCAGCTCCCCACCAAAAAAAACCACATCAGAAGCCAGAAGCGAACCTCTGCCCTCCAGGGTTCTCCCATTGAGCTGTAAGCCTGTATTTAAGACCTCCTCCCTCCTTCAATAAACAGCATTAAAAAAAAAAAAGATGAAGAAGAAGATCAAGATCATGATGGGGAAACCCACAGAGTCAGCTGACCAGTGCTAGTTGGAGCTCACTGACTCTGGACTGACAGCTCGGGAACCTGCATGGGACCAAACTAGGCCCGCTGAATGTGGGTGACAGTTGTGTGGCTTGATCTGTTTGTGGGGTCCCTGGCAGCAGGGCCAGGACTTATCCCAGGTGCATGAACTGGCTTTTTGGAGCCCATTCCCTGTGGTGGGATACCTTGCTCAGCCTTGATACAATGGGGAGGGGCTAGGCTCTCCTTCAACTTGGTATGCCAGACTTTGTTGACTACCATGGGAGGCCTTACCCACTCTGAGGAGTGGATGGGGGTAGAGTGGGAGGGAGATGAGGAGGCGGGAGAAGTGGAGGGAGGGGGAACTCGGATTGATATGTAAAATGAAAAAAATTTTAATAAATAAATATATTAAAAAATAAAAAATAAAATGTCTATGGACACACAAGAGAAAAATCTAAGAAATATGTAGTGATCATGAATGTGAGATACTATAAAATGTCAGTTCTCTCTAAATGGATCTATGAATTAAATGCATCTTATTCTCTACAGATTTCCCTGTGGAATTTAACACGTTGACTTGAAACCTGAAAAAATGTATTAACCAGGTACAGCCGAACTGGTTGGTGATTGCAGTGCTCAGCAGACAAAGGCAGAGAATCAAGAATGTGAAGCTACCTGGACTACCACAAGACTACCTGGGATTCATAACAAGGTTGTGTCAAAGGAATATTTAGGGTTTAAAGCACTGAGAAAACATATCTAGACTACAGTAACACTGTATCTGTTTGACTCCAGAGAACAGGTCTTCTGAAAAGCCTGATCTGCTACTTGGTGTGCAACTTCATCTTGGGCGTCTGTAGTTTCCTCAGGCGTGAAATGGGCCAAATGGCATTCTTCACGGTCTTCCAGATACAGCAGCTCCCTCCCCGGCACACACAGTAAACCACACTGTGGCTAGCTGTGAGCTTCCGGCTCAATTACAGCAATAATGGCTCCCTGTCCTTTAAGATCTTTATTGAGCTGGCAAGAAGACCACTCATGCCAGCACTTAATGAGTTGGGGTGGAGGGTGGAGGGGTTGGCCTGTGTTTTATTCTGAGTTGGAGTCTCACCATGCCCAGCAGGAAGGCTTTTAACTTGAACATTTTGGTGATTATTTTTATAAAGGATGGTTTTTCTTTTCAAAATGAAACTAACAGCTGAGGAGGATGGGACAGCAAACAAGTGTGTTTCAAGATAAGTCTTGAAACTGCCTTCTGGCCTTGCCAGTGTTCTCAGGAGTCAAGATCAGAAAGCTCACCTAAGCTGGCCATGGTGTCAAATGCCTTTAGTTCCAGCATTCGGGAAGCCGAGGCAGGTGGATTTCTCTGAGTTCCAGGCCAGCCCAGTCTACAGAGTGAATTCCAGGACAGCCAGGACTCAAAAAAAAGAAAAGAAAAGAAAAGAAAAAGAAAAAGAAAAAGAAAAAGAAAAAGAAAAGAAGAGGAAGAAAGGGCCTTACCACACTTAAAACCCATACAGACCTGAAACTTCAGACAGAAGCTTCCTTGATCTTAATAATTCACAGCACAAAGAGAGCCACACTTAACAGCTAACCTCTAGGAATGGAAGGTTATAGCTACAGTCCTGCCCAGAAGAAAAGGGAGTTCTGTGGACAGAGGGGAACATTCCCACATATTATGAGGAAATTACTAGTAAATCATAGAATTATCCAATGTGCACAGGTTGGTGCTTTCCTGGCACTCACTTCAAAGGCTAAGTCACCAGTAGTTCAAACTCAATGGGAAGGCACTCTCACCTCTGCAGACGTGTGTGGGTTCTGGAACACAGCGTAAGTGATAAGCGAACTCGAACCTATAACACTGAGAGACACAGACCACTGGCCATTACAATACAGCGGCAAGACTCTGATTTTTATAATTTATTGGCACAATTAATATGAATATACCACATATATTTTTACATTTCAATTGCTTTGTGAATTTTCATGCCATCCTTCTCTAGAGGCATGCCAGTTTCCTCAGAATCATTCCAATTTCTCTCACATGTAGCCTCTGATGGCCTAGAACCCACTATGCAGACCAGGCTGGCCTCAAACTCAGAGTGATCCTCCTGCTTCAGTCCTGCAAGCTGGGATTAGATGTGAGCAACCATGTTCACCTTCCTCCCAGTGTTTAACACAGTCAGTTCTGAGGTGAGTGCCTGAAGCTGACCTGCACCAGTCCTGCAGACAGGCTGCGGGCATTGCAGATGAGTGCCCTTCCTCTGTTTCTTGTTAAATTCTTACTTCCACTGGGGGTGTAGGTGTGGTGAACCACCAGAGGAGGGAGGCCAAAGGTCAATGCCAGTGTCCTCTTCTATCACCCCCACCTTAGTTTTTGAGACAGGCTCTCTCACTGAACCTGGAGCCCCCAGATTCAGCTGGACTGGCTAGCCAGCAGCCCCCAAGATCCTCTGTCTCTGCCTCCCAAGGCTGAGACAACAGGCAGGTAACAACAGAGCCAGCTTTTCATGTGAGTGCTGGGGATCCCAACTCAGCTTCTCAGGCTTAGGAAGCAAGCACTTTATCCATTAAGCCGTCTTCCCAGTCCCTGTACCTTTTACTACTGAGAAAATATCAACATAGGAAAGAATTTCTAACCAAAACGTCAAATGCAACCCTTCAGTACAAGCTGTAGAAAGCTGTACAGCTCTCCTGTTTGCTCATGCAATCCCAACAGTCACGTGATAGGAGACTGAAAACCATACCTGAGAGTAGCCGTGGCAAATTGTATCCACTGTATTGCAGGAAAAAACTAAACAGAAAGAGAGAGAAAAGTCAATCTCCTACATTTAATGTTCAATCTGACTTCTGTTTTGGTGTTTATTAACCAATCTCTGCAGCACGGACCTTCAAACCCACTCCAGGTCTAGGAAGGAGTGAAATCTGAGCAGAGCTATGGGAAGGCAGGACCTTGCTGCCCTCAACCCAACTCCTTATAAAAGTCAAAATTGAAAGGAAACAGAGCCCTGAGTGGGAAGTGACTTGATAAGAACACAAAGTTGACAAAATCACAAGAACAAAATGATGGGGGTGGGGGGGCTCAGGTTTCAGGGAGAACAGACAGATGATGAATGCTAAGTGAAGGTGACTGACAGAAAGTTAAAAGGACAGAACAGGAGGAATGACGAAGGGAGGAAGGTACTGGTGTGGAGAGCAGCCCTGTGGGTAAAACACAGAACAGAGGAAGAAAGGGGCAGGAGGGGAGGACGGCCAGCTTTGACCTTACAGGGTCCCATCTGCCTTCCAGAGGGCTGGTCTCCAGCGGGGCGGCCATAAGGACTCCAGTCCCAGCGACCTCCAGCCCAGGCCCTTCTCAGCCAGGCTCCCAACAGGTAGCTCCACCCCTGCCTCAGCTGGGCTCCACCTCATCTAATCCTGCCCTTACCTTAAGGGCAGGAGGTGGAAGGGCCAAGGAGAAGGACAAAACAGAAACAGCAGGCGCCAGAAGAAACCAAGTCGTAAGAAACATTAGAAAGTTTAAGACGGAGCAAGAGGCTGGAGTAATAAAAAGCAGAGAGAGTATTTCATAGTTAAAAAAAAATAATAAAGTTGCAAAAGATAAATAGAACAGGAAAAGGGAAGAGAAACAAATGGGGTAAAACAGAAGCCTGTTAGAACGTATCCCTGATTGGGGATAGAATGATGAGAAAGATGGATCATTCCATTAATGATGAGAAGAGATTTTGTTTTGTTTTGTTTTTCTTTTTTGGTTTTTTTGAGGCAGGGTTTCTCTGTGTAGCCCTGGCTGCCCTAGAACTCACTTTGTAGACCAAGCTGGCCTAAACTCACAGAGATCCACCTGCCTCTGCCTCCCGAGTGCTGGGATTAAAGGCGTGCAACATTACCACCACTGCCCAGTGAGAGGTTATTAATGTTTGTCATATTCAAAATTAACATATTAAATACTATTTTATATCATGTCCATTTACTCAGCACACTTAAGTGTAACCAATTTTGTATAAATCAATGTGTTATGAGTCACACAAAGATAAACACAATCTAGATGGAGGCTTCTAGGAGCTTAGAACACAGTGGGGAAATGGTGTGAGCACCAAGAAACAGTCTGAATAGAGCAATGATGTAGAGAACAGCATGTGGGCAGCATCTGGGGGGGTGGGGAGTCTGACAGAGCCTGGGGGAGAGGAAGCACAGAACACTCACTGCTTTAACTATACTTTCCCATGTTCTGCAAACATCTCTTTTGTGTGTCTAAGTGCTAGGGACTGAGCCCAGAGCCTGCCAAATGTCACACATGCATGCTGACCACTGTCCCAGCTCTTGAGGACTGTCATGAACACTTGCATGGCTGGAATGATTTAAATGAATGGTGTTCACATCACAGTGAGAGTATAGTCTAGCATGGAAGACCAGATGTGGTTAGGTAGAAGATTTCATTTACTAACTTGTCTTAAACAAGTAAAGATCAGTGAGGAAGAGTCTTGGGAACATTTGGAGGTCTCTAATCTTGTCCACCTCCTGAGGGTGTGGAGACTAGTGACAGTGTCACTGAGTGATAAGAAAATGCTCTCGGACAAAAGACTCTTCTGTTCCTCAAGACAAATCTCAGATTGTTCAGAGAACTTTTCCCTTTGACATATTGCTAAAGCGTCTATGCCACCTTCCTGCATGAATGCATGTGTGCCTGTGTGTGCATACACATATGTATATGTGTGTGTGTGCACATGTGTGTCTATATGTGCCTGTGTGTGTGCATGTGCATGAGCACTTTCTCCTTAGAGTCCCTTTGCAAATAGAACTTTGCCTTCTTTTGCTACAAGGCTAACCCAAACTCAATGAAATCAGTCATATTCCGTTTCTGCTTCTGTGTTTAAGTGCTTCTGTTGATTTGTGTGTATCTTCTTGTGTGGTTCTGAGATTGAAACCAGGAGCTTGTGCATGCCAGACAGCTGCCCCATCCCATCCCCATTCTTTTTTCTAAAAACCTCTATCACAAGTTCAGGTACATGTACCTTCAATGACCATGATGGGCACAGCACGTATATTACATATCAATCTACAAAACAGGAATTCTCTAAATTTCTAACAAATGTATATGTTGTTTTGTTGATGTTGGTATTTTTGTTCTTGTTTGGAAATAGGATCTCACTTGATTGCAGCCCTGCAGACCTGAACTTACTATGTAGCCTAGGATGGCCTTGAATTTGTAACAATTCCTCTGCTTCCAGAGTGCTGAAATTTCAAAATGAGCCACAATACCCAGCCTGGGTCTTTACAATAGTAATAATGGCTGTCTTTTAAGTGGTTTCTGTGTATAAAGATAAATGCCATGGTAGTTTGAATGTAATTGAGTCCCCTAATCTCATAGGGTGCGGAATGTGGTGGTTTGAAAGAAAATGGCCCCCAAAGGGAGTGGCACTATTAGGAGGTGTGGCCTTGTTGAAGTAGGTGTGGCCTTGTTGGAGGAAGTGTGTCGCTGTGGAGGTGGGCTCTGAGGTCTCCTATGCTCAAGCTACTCCCACTGTCACAGTTTGCTTCCTGTTGTCTGTGGATCAAGATGTAGCCAGCACCATGTCTGTCTGCATGCTGTCATGTCCTGCCATGATCATAATGGACAAAATCTCTGAAACTGTAAGCCACTACCTCAAGTAAATGTTTTCTTTACAGGAGATGCCTTGGTCATGGTGTCTCTTCACAGCAATAGAAACTCTAACTAAGACATAGGTTAACATGTCCTTTTTTAATCCTTTCAACAATTTTTGTTTTGTTTTGTTTTTTTCAAGACAGGGTTTCTCTGTATAGTCCTTGCTGTCCTGGAACTTACTTTGAGACCAGGCTGGCTTTGAACTCACAGAGATCTGCCTACTTCTGCCTCCAAAGTGCTGGGATTAAATGTGTGTACTGCCACCATACAGGAAGGTATTAAAAAAGTCATACCAGGCTAACATGTTCTCTTTGGACAGAATAACTATATTGAGTGTATATGGGATTTGGACAGAGTAGCTGGTGAGAAATTTCATGATATAAAACTAACAAACTTTTCCAGGCATAGTGGCCTACACCTTAAACCTATTACTCTGGAGGCAGAGGCAGAGGCAGGAATATATCTGTGAGTTCGAAGCTAGCCAGGTCTACACAGTGAGTTCCAGGAAATCCAGGATTACCTATATAAAAATCCTGTCTCAAAAAACAACACTTTAGACTAAGCAGTGTTATCCTTAAGGTAATTTCTTGCACAAATAAACCCTGGCCACCATCTATACCCACGTGCTTCAGTAACACAGTTGAGAAGCAGCATTCTTCAGCTACCTCCCTTCCAAGGCTCAAGCAGGCTTGTTTCCAGGAGCCTGGACCTGACTTCTGCCACTGGTGAAAACTGGGCATAAGCTGTTTGTGCCTTTGACATGGTGCATGAACAGGTCAGTCTCCTAGCTGGGCTACAGCTCAGTGCTCTCCAAGGAGATGTCAGCCTGGTTTCCCAGCAGGACCCATATAATTTGGTCGGGATGTGCTCTCTGATTCCTGTAGAGTTCACTGGGGTCACAAGAGTCTTTACAGCATGGGGACTCTGGGTAGACCTGACCTGTGGACAAAACCATAAGGTGTCTGTCCGTGTGCATTTTTTGCCTCCTCGTTCTGAATCAGCATGAATGAGGCCCAGGCAGTGATCCATCTCACCCTGGACAGTCAATGTGTTATTCTGCACCAGGACCCTCCCCACAGTCACTGTCAGCACTTCAACCAATAGAATCCCTCAAAAAAAAAAAAAAAAAAAAAAAAAAAAAAAACAAAACCCAAGCAAACCACCACTGTCTCAGTTAGGGTTTTTACTGTCACCATGGTGGGAAGCATGGTGGCACTCAGGTATACGTGGTATTGGAGGGTAGCTGAGAGGTCTACATCTGGATCCAAAGGCATCAGGAATAGACTTCCTCCAACAACATCACACCTCCTAATAGTGACACTCCCTATGAGCCTATAGGGACCATCTTTATTCAAACCACCACAACCACCACCACCAAAAACCCCAAACATTTAGCAATGACTGCAATTATCCCCATTTCAAACACATTCATTTCCACAGCCGCATAGCTACTAGGAAAGTCAGTGAAACAACACTGCAACCCCAAACTTAAGGAGACCCACAAAACTGCACCCATCACCCCCCCAGGAGATGAAACCGTGTATCACGAGGGCACTCCACTCTCTGCATTTAGCACCCCTTAGTATGCCTCCTCCTTTTGACCTCCATGAATAGCCAGGGTGAGCCTTCAGATTTTTCCCATCAGGACATCACTCAAAGCAACTAAAACAAATGCTTTTGCAATGCAATTCAGAGTAGAGGTGCCAATCCGCCACCTCCAACCAATCTACTTCCTTCACTTCTTCCAAAACTTAATTCTACCTTCGTGAAGTGGTACATGTCTTTACTCTCAAACTTTGATAGAGAGGCAAGCAGATCTCTGGGTTCTCTGTGAGTGTGAAGCCAGCCTGGTCTACATAGTGAGCTCCAAGATATCCAGAGCTACACCATGATACTCTGTCTCACAAAAAAAACAAAACAAAAAATCTACTTCTAGAGCTGAGACGAAGTCTCAGTAGGTAAAGAGCTTGCTGTACAATCCTAATAACTAATGTTCAGAGTCCCAGAACCCACCTAAATGCCAGGTGTGCGTGCCAGCCTGCCTGTAGTTACAGCAGATGGACACAGAGACTCTTTAGAGCAAGCTGATTAGCAAGACTGGCCATATCATGGAGCCCTGCCTCACTGAATAGGATAGAGATGGCTGACATCAGGCCTCCACATGCACACCCCATGCCTACCCTCCCCCATCTCCTCTCTCTCTCATACATATACACTTATGAAAAGGGAAAAAATGTTAAGCCTACTTCTATACTAACCACAACCAGAAAAGCATTTCTGGATAACCATTCTAATGGGGTGTACCCAGAGTATTCATATACTCAAAAGTGAGCAATGTCAAAAAGTCAATGTTTCATAAAAAGTTTTCAATTTTTTCTTTTTCTTTTTCCTAACAGATGGGTTCCTGTGTAGCCCTGGCTGTCCTGGAACTTGCTTTGTAGGCCAGGCTTGCCTTGAACTTACCCATATCTACATGCCTCTGCCTTCCAAGTGCTGGCATTAATTAAAGGCGTGTGCCACCAACCTAGCCCAAGAGTTTGCCATTTTCTTAATAGTTCCTTATTGACTGTAAGACAGAACAGAAAATTTCAAGTTGGTTTTCAAGACACTCTCCTAACTTCAAACTATCTTACCATTTTGAGAATTCCCTCCCACCAAGGCACTCATCCCCTAAACTTTAGTTGCCTAAAGCAGCCATTTCTGTATCTATCCCTTTCAGTCATTTCCCAGCTGCACTGAGCTTTCTTTTGAGAACTTACCTGTTTCTACTTCCCATACGAAAGCCTGTAATCCACTGCACTCCCCACACCCTTCTCAGTAGCAAGACATCACTTTTTTTTTTCTTGGTTTTTCAAGACAGGGTTTCTCTGTGTAGCTTTGTGCCTTTCCTGAAACTCACTTGGTAGCCCAGGCTGGCCTTGAAGAGACATCACTCTTTTTACTTAGAGTCTACTTGAGCCAAAAGCAATTTTCCCTCTTAAAATTAAATTTTTTTTTGTTTTTTCAAGACAGGGTTTCTCTGTGTAGCTTTGCGCCTTTCCTGGATCTCGCTCTGTAGACTAGGCTGTCCTCGAACTCACAGAGATCCGCCTGCCTCTGCCTCCCGAGTGCTGGGATTAAAGGTGTATGCCACCACTGCTTGGCTAAAATTAATTTAAAAAATTTTTCTTTTAGGTTTTTCAAAACAGGGCTTCTTTGTATAGCCTTGGCTGTTCTGGAACTCACTCTACAGCCTAGGCTGGCCTTGTTTAAATTTAATTATTTTTAAGGCAGGTTTCATGTGTTGTATCCCAGGTTGATCTTAAACTAGCTCCATAGTCAAGGATGACCTTGAACTTCTGATCTTCTGCCTCTATTTCCCCAGTGCTGAGATACAGGTATGTGCCACCACATCAGGTTTATGTAGTGCTATAGATGGGATGTACCCAGAGTTTCATATACTCAAAAGTGAGCAATGACAAAAAGTCAATGTTTTATAAAAAGATCTTTATGCATGCTAGGAAAGCACTCTACCAATTGAGATTCGTCCCCAGATTCCTCTTACACTCTTATCAATTTGTGTAGTTCATTTTCTCTTTAAGGTAAACTCAAAAATGGGTTTTTCTGAGCTTTCTACACACACACACACACACACACACACACACACACACACACCCCTCTACAGAATTCTTACCCTTCGGGACGGGGGGAATCTAAACAACATCTTACCCCTTTTTCACAAGGTCCTAATGACAAAACCAAGTTTGATTCCACCAAAGTTTCCCCTAGCTAACTAATGAGTTTATTAGGGTTACTTACACAGCTTGATGAGAAGGAACAAGCAGGAGCTTTGGTGACCTTAAATCACGCACATTGGAAGGTCTGCTCCCAGCATGGATAAAAACCGGACCACAGCTGCCAGGATGGTGCTTCCTTCCTAGTTCTTCCCAGCCTGTGTACTCCAGCTCCTCCCTAAAGCCTCACAGCTAGGGCAGAATTGCATACAACTGGTTTGGGAGGAGTGGCTGGGTACTCAGGCGAGGGTCCGATGGCCCTCGCATCCCTCCTAGGAGGGAATGTTAACAGTCAACAAGCTCAGTTGTGATGATTCTTTGGAAGTGGGCACACCTGATCTGAAAATGGTGGTAGTCAGGCTTGGAAGATAGTCCTATATAATATATACATTGAGTTCTTTTTCTCAAATTTACCAAAGATTAGATTCTGCTATCTTTGATGACATACAATTATTAGATACACACAATAGTTAATTATCGTGCTAAATTCTTTTTTTGTTTGTTTTTTGAGACAGAGTTTCTCCATGTAGCACCAGCTGTCTTGGAGCTCACTCAGTAGACCAGGCTGGCCTGGAACTTACAGAGATCCACCTGCCTCTGCCTACTGAGTGCTGTGACTAAAGGCGTGCACCACCACTGCCTGGCTACCCAAAGTCTCTTAACATTGGGTATATGTGCTTTTTTTTTTTCACTGTCATGAGCATATTATGCCAGAAACAGACATATTTGTGTCTTATCACGTTAGAGTTTATTGACTAACAATATATTCACCAAGCTATTTGGTTCAGTGGCTACAACTTACCAAGTACTTTTGAATTCAGGAGTGTGGATCCTAGCATTCATGGGTCCTTTTATTCCAGAACTAGTTACTACGATTAACTCTTAGCTCACCCATTACTCTGTCATACAATAATATGTTTACACAGACTACAGAATAGCCATAAGAGTTACAGATGCCGCAGATTTCTGAGAGACAGTCCTGATACAATCTCAATTCAAATCCTGCAGGGGCCATAAGAAGACTCTCGCCAGGTGGTGGTGGTGGTGGCGGTGGCGGCGGCGGCGGCGGCGGCGGCGGCGGCGGCGGCGGCACGCCTTTAATCCCAGCACTTGGGAGGCAGAGGCAGGCGGATCTCTGTGAGTTTGAGGCCAGCCTGGTCTACCAAGTGAGTTACAGGAAAAGGCACAAAGCTACACAGAGAAACCATCTCAAAAAACAGAAGAAGAAGAAGGAGGAGGAGGAGAGAAGAAGGAAGGAGGAAGGAAGAGGAGAGAGGAGGTGGTGGTCACTAGACACAGAGTCGTCAGCACAGGCCCAGGTGTCTGGCTGTTTCAAATGCTGAAGTGGACAGAGCATCACAGGATGGAGAAGCTGCACTCAGGCTGGAGTCTTGGAACAGAGAAAGAAGGCTTTCACTTCTGCCAGTGTCTTATATTGACAGGTCAAAATGAGGACACTCTGTACAGTTCCAGGTACATCCTGGTGCCCTGACAGACAGTTGTTGACTTGTGTGAACACAACAGAGTCATTTTCCCTTGGCACTTAGCTTCAAAAATGTGTTGCATTTTTGCCTGAGAGCAGCAATTGTACACAACAGAGTAAGCCAGGGCAGGCTCAGACGGTTCTTCCACTTGAATCAATTTGTTTAATCAAAGTCTTATGAATTCTCCCCCTCCCCCCAGGGTTTCTCTGTGTAACAGTCCTAGCTGTCCTGGAACTCACTCTGTAGACCTTGAACTCTGGCCTTAAACTCACAGAGATCCACCTGCCTCTGCCTCCCGAGTGCTGAGATTAAAGGTGTGCACCAGCGCCACCACAGCAACCACTACTCAGAATTCTATCCTACAAAAGATCTTTTTGTTTGAGACAGGGTCTCGCACTGTGTGGCCCTGATTGGGCTGGAACTTCCTTTAGACTAGGCTGATCTTGAACTCACAGAGATCTGTCTGCCTCTGTCTTCTGAATTCTGGTAGATTAAAGGGGTATGCCGCCATGCCCAGGCTTCTTGCACAAGCCTGATTTCACTGTTCTTCAAGCACACACTTGGGGTGGAACGTTAGTGTATCCATATGTCCAAACCCTCCCTATTCTTTGTTTTTTAATATTATTAGTTCTTTGAGAATTTGATACTATTTACTCTCCTCCCCCAACTCTTCCTAGATCCACGCCCCATTTCCTTCTCACCCAAATTTGGGTGCTTTTTGTTTTCTCTGTGTAGCTCTGGATGTCTTGGAAAATGCTCTGTAGACCAGGCTGGCCTCAAACTCACAGAGATCCACCTGCCTCTGCCTCCTGAGTGCTGGGATTAAAGGCATGCGCCACCACCACCACCTGGCTATGTATGCTTTTTTAAATTGCTGGATTTTAACTTCTGTCATCTCCTTTAACATTGCAATAGATACTTGACTGCCTTCAGCCTTCTCCCTTCTGATCTGTTCCCTTCATCGGCTTTCCTGTTTTAAACAAGGGTCTCACTCTACAGCCCTGGCTGACAGTCTGGTTTCCCATTCAAAGAGAACCACTGTGTCAGCCTGAGTGCTGGGATTAAAGGTGTGCGCCACCACCACCCCGCCATTTAGTTTTAATTATTTCTGTAATTATTATAATAACTATCTCTCCAAATGCAATCATAGTGCATGTGAGGCACACGATGTTGTCCATGACCAGGACACTGCTATTCCAAACTCTTCCTCAGATTTTCTCTGGTCTCCATTGCTCTCCTTCCCAGGAAGGGCCCAGTAAGATTGGGATTAAAGGTGTTCCTAGGGTTGGGAATTTAGCTCAGTGGTAGAGCACTTGCCTAGTAAGTGCAAGGCCCTGGGTTCGATCCTCAGCTCAAAAAAAAAAAAAAAAAAAAAAAAAAAGGTGTGTCCCTCCACATCCAGGATTCCCTTCATTCGTGAGTGATGTTTTTACACATAAATCCAACAACACTCAATTAAAACCCCGGCTGGCTTTAAACCCTTTACCGAGAACCTTTATTCTGCCCCCTATTTTGCCTTTTCACAGATTCATGGTGTCCAACGTGCTTGAGCATGTCTGTCACTAACTAGCACCCTTTCCCTCTGCTTCCACACATGCTTCCTCCTCTCAAGGACATGCTAAATCATCTCCTGGATACAATGCTGACACTTCTGAGCAGGAACGACTTGTAATACTGGATCTTTTAGGGTGTTGAAATACCCTTACAGTGATTAAGAAAGAGATGAGATAGTAAAGATTTTAAATTACCTGGGAGATGGCAGCCCTGAAGGCCACACGCACACATACACACAGTTCAAGATGTGTAAGCTAGAAGACAGGGAAGGACCTATTGGTCTTTCATAGGACACAGCAATGTCCAAATATGTTTCCTGGGGGAGAACTTTTATTGGTAGGCTTAAGTAAGTAGGTATGAGTGTCAGGAAGTCACTGTGATAGAATGGTGTCATACCTGCACAGCCTGTGCTAGATGGGAAGGTAAGCATGGTCAGTCAAGAGGAGGGCATCTAGCTGTCCATTAGAGGGTGACTCCTACTCATCAAGTGTAGAAGGCACAGCTGTCCAGAACCACCACACTGAAAACCAGAGCTATAAAGTACAAACTGTATCAAGGGACTACTGAAGGGGCTGGAGAGATGGCTCAGAGCATCTGGCTGTTCTAGAGGTCGAGAGTTTAATTCCTAGCACCCACACGGAGGCTTAAAGCCACACCTAACTGCAGATTCACACCCAACACACCCTTCTGGCCTCCTCTGGCACCAGGTATATACATGGTGCATATAATATACAGACAGATAAAACATTCAGGTGCATAAAAATAAGTAAAACTTCTTAGAAGTGACTACTGAACCCTATTTCTAGCATGCGAAAGTACAATTTATGGTCAACATGGATGCCAAGCAACATAAAATTGTGAAGATTTACTACATTAGCTAGATGTGATAATGCACACAGTACTTGGAAAGCCAAGGTGGGAGGATTCTGAGTTGGTGGTCAGCCTAAGCTACCTAGAGACCTTGCTTCAAAGGGGTGGGGGTGTAAGATGGATCACTCCCCATATTAAAGCACTGTCGAGTTGAATTTCCAGGACTACATGGTGTGTGTATATGTGTGTGTCTCTGTGTGAAGATGTATGCTCGTAGAGGTCGGTGGCCAACCTATCTTCCTCAATGATACCCCAGTAACCTCTCTAAACCTAGAGCTCACGGATCCCATCAGGCTCGATTTGGGGACCTTCCTGCCTCTCTGCCTAACTGGTACTGCTAAGTATGCTACACACACACAGCTGGTTTTGTTTGGACACAGGATCTCACTCAGTTTACTCTGGATGGCCGAGAACTCACCACACGAACCAGTTTCGCACCAGCCTTGGCCTCAGGAGTGGTGTGATTATTAAAGATGTCTGTCAACACACCAGGCCCAGATCCAGCTTTTTCCTTGGGTGCTGAGGATGGAACGCCTATGGGGTGGGAGTATGTGTGCATGTGTGTGTGTGGGGGGGGGGTTGTATTCTGGCACACTTGGAACACACTCTGTCGAAACCAAGGCTGGCCTCCAACTCGGAGGTCAGTTTTCCTAGCACTGGGAGTGAAGGCCTGCGCTGCCACACAGTCTGCTGGGTTTGATCCCGTATATTCGGAATTCCCTCGAGCCTATATCGCTGTGCGGAATTCCCACAGGCACAAGGTAAGTCAAGAAGGATGATGCTTGTTTTCTTTCTTTCTTTCTTTCTTTCTTTCTTTCTTTTTTTCCCCCTGAGACAGGGTTTCTCTGTATAGCTTTGCGCCTTTCCTGGATCTCACTCTGTAGCCCAGGCTGGCCTCGAACTCACAGAGATCCACCTGCCTCTGCCTCCCTAGTGCTGGGATTACAGGCGTGCGCCACCGCCGCCCGGCCGCTTGTTTTCTCACTACAGATTCAAGCCCGGTGTGCTGAGGCTATGGGCAGTGCCACCTGCCACACCTGACCACAAGTGGGATACCGAACAGGCGTTTCCCCACGCTTCTGGGGCAGGGGAGGCCACGGTACCCCGGGGGCCCGAGCAGCGTCGCAGCCTGAGCGGGCCTGCGGCCTGCCGGGGCCTGGCGACTGTGACAGTGACCGACAGCCGACTAACCGAGGGAGGGGGCGGGTCCCAACAGGCAGCACGACGGCCGGGCGCCGGGAAGGCAGGGACACCCGCCTCGTCCTCTTCCAAAGCGCGGAAGCTTCGCTTCGCTTCGCGCCTCTGCTCACGCGAGAACGCGGCGGCGGGATCCAGCCCAGGCGGGCGGCGACGAGCGCGCCTGCGCGACAGCCTCACGTCACCCGCTCCCCCCGTCACGTGGCCGCGCCCCCGCCCTGAGCCTCGCCCCACACGCGTGCGCGGCGGACGCTCCGCCCCTCCCTTCCCATCCCTCGGGGAGCCGGAGCCCGGGGGAGGGGCCACTTGCGCGCAAGCGCGCTCGCGGGGCCGCCCCCACCCCGCCCCCCCAGTGACGCGAGAGCCCACTCGGAGCGCTGCGGCCGCGGTTTTCCTATCTCCCGCCCCGGTCCTCTGCTGTGATGGCTGCCGCGGGCCCTGGCGCCGTCTCCCTGTCCCCACTGCTGTCTCTTCTCCTGGGCCTGCTGCTCCTCTCTGCTCCGCATGGCGGCAGCGGCCTGCACACGAAAGGCGCCCTTCCCTTGGACACAGTCACTTTCTACAAGGTAATGCGGACCGGGGGAGGGGGGTGGTCGTGCGCAGGTGCAGCTAGACGCCTGTGGGGGCGCGCGCCCGTGAGGACGTTGGGCCCCGAGGGGTGGCAGCAGGCAGCCCCCGAAGGGACCATTCCCTAGACGTCCCGCCGTCCTAGAGGCCGAGTGCTGGCAGAGCAGGGGCGCACGCTGACCACCCGGCACCCTCGCCTTGGCTTTGCGGCACGGCTACTCGCTGCCTCCGTTTACAAAAATGCAGTCAAGGGAATTAAGTGTCCCTTCCCTTTATCTGTAGGGAAAAGACAATGCCGGGAGAGATCCAATCCACGAGTCCCAAGTGGAAGACCGGAGGGCGGGGCGAGGTCGACGCTCCTCGGCTCCCTGATGGGGTGGGGAGAACTCAGCGCGTTTACATGCAAGGCTGATCCCCCTCTTCCCTGAGGATGGATTATAGCCTGCTTGGCAATGTGTAAACCACGTTCAGATAGCACGCGGACCCCTACAAAATACAAGGGTTAAAGGTGCAGATCTGCCACCTGTAGAGAGCATCTTGCGGGCAGAGAAAGAAATAAACAAAACCACGAAGAAGCGCCACAACCCCCAGCTCTTTTTTTCAAAATCTGGTATCCAGGTCTGGGTAAACGGCTAGTGGAAATGTTGGGGGATGAAAGCAGTGGCCTGTGTGGACCCAACCTGTTCCTCGTGCATCTGTGTCCAGCCACCAGCAGCTTCTCAGTTCCCCTATTGGGCGAGCTAAAAGTGGAGAGAAATAGTCATTTTCTTATTTTGTTCTCATAGTGAGGAAGTGAAAAGCAGAAGGGGACTCTAAAGGCGCCTGTCTTGAGTGGTTGGACACGTCTACTTTGGAAAGGACCCTGCACGTGTAGCCCATTCAGCGTTGTTCTTAGGGATTTAAAAAAAGAAGCCTGCCATATTACTAATCACCCACTCAACTCTGTATAGTCTAAGTTGCTCTATACAGCAGTCCCGGTGTGAATAAAAGGGACATTTAGCACCATCAGTGTAAACCAGCCGGTGCCTCTTCCTCTTTACCAGCTGGCCCCCTGCTTGCTGTCATCACAGAAACCCCACTGGCTCCCGCCTGAACCTCGCCTGAACCTCGCCTGAACCTCGCCTGAACCTGGAGGTTCCACTTAATGGAGTAGGAAGCCCTGTAGGAATGCCCCTTGTCAGGGCTCAGTTCCTAGCCATTCGCCACCTTGTCCAATCTGCTCTAGCCAGCACAAGCCTTCTGACAGTTCCTAGCTCACAGCTGTTAGCACATCTTCTGCACAGGTCTTTGAAATAAGTTAGTTCACATTGGTTTGTCTCAGGTTAAATCTTACCCCTCAGGTCCTCTCCTTGCTTTCTCAGGCCCCTGGGCTTAAATTCAGCCCTGTTACTGTTTTTTTGTTTGTTTTGTTTTGAACAACTTACCAGTTTCAAATCTCCCATAGTAGAATATGACATGCTTTTGAAGTACCTGATCTATTTCTCTGACTCTCTACACAGCATACCAGATTTGTCATTGAGCATCTGATATGACAGTTGATTGGGTATGTTGTGTTCTCGTGAATGAACAGGTGTCTACATGTTTTGCCTTTCAGTGATTTCCAACTTAGAAAAGATTTTTCTTGGTGTTATTTCTGACGATCACGTAGGCAGCTTCAGTAGATGATCAGGTTGATCATTGCTGTGTTCATTTAGAATGATGTCTGGGGCATGATGGGGTCTTAGCAGCTTCCTATTCAGTGAACAAATAAACAATTTCAGCCAGACAATGGTGTCACACACAGAACTGGTGAGGCAGAGGCAGAAAGGTCGTGAGTTCAAGGCCTGTCTGGGCAACTTAATGAGACCTTTTTAAAAATTCCAGTGAAGGGCCTATGAGAGGACTGGGCAGGAAGGCACTTCCGCCAAGCCTGACAACCAGGGTTCAGTCCTCTGGCTCCACGTGGTGAAAGGAGAGAACTGACTCCTAGACACACAATACACTTCCACAAGGGCACCACTGCACCCTATTAACTAAACTCTCCTTTCTACTCCAGTGTCCGACCACCCTATCATGACTGGTTATTCTGTATTACAGAGGCAGTCAAGAGAACCCAGGAAGAGGCTTCTAGGTAGCAGGCTGGAACTAGTGTTGAGCAGAAACAAGGCCAGTTGGGCCACAGGGATATGATCCGATTTATATTTTCAGTCTTCTCTGCTGCTCAGCCCTTAGAGCTCTGACTTTTTGGTGTCAGTGACCTGTTCCAGTGGCTTCTGTTCTTCATGTCCCTAGGCAGTGTTAATATCCTTAAATATATAAAACCAAGTGAATGTTAAAAAGTCCTTTTACCCCCAGTGATTGCCTGTGATGAAAATATGGCAGTTTGGGATTGCTGGAGTGCAAGCATAAAAAGGCTGATGGAGGCTGCAGAGATGGCTGAGTGGTTAACAGCAAACACTGCTCTGACCCAGGTCAGACAGCTCACAGTCTGTAACTCTAGCTCCAGAGATCAGACGCCCTCTCCTGGCCTCCTTGGGTACCTGTATCCAGATGCACATAGCCACACATACAGAAGTAGAAATAAAAATGTTTTGTGTTTTTTTTTTTTTTTTTTAATTTGAAGATGGGTAGGCAATATGACTGACCAAAGCTAGTTAGATGAAATGTATGCATTGAAAGGAGCCACCAAAAAGAAGTCTTGGGCTCATCAGTAAGTTAAATGTAGACTCACCTGAAGCTCCATTCCCAGTAAACCAAAGGAATGGAATTTGTGTGCTCAAACAAAACATGTATGTGAATATTTAGGGCAGTGCTCTCTCCAGTAACCAAGAGGAAGAAGCAACTCAAGAGTCTAATCAGCTGATGTGTGGTTTACTTGGGGTGCGGGTAGGGGAATGTCAAAGCACTAAGCTGGGGTATGGTGATGCATGCATGTACCCTCAGCATTTGGAAGCAGAGACAGGAGGATCCATGTGAGCTAATCTGGGCTACATAGGCCCTGTCTCCAAAAGAAAAGAAAAAAGAAAAGGCATCAAGTACTGACATGTGTTAGAACATGAACAAATTTTTAAAACATGGTAGGCAGCTGGGTGGTAGTACATGCTTTTAATCCCAGCACTCAGGAGACAGAGACAGGCAGATCATTATGAGTTCCAGGGTAGCCAGGTCTAAACAGAGAAACACTTGAAAGAACAAAAAAAAAAAAAAAAAAAAAAAAATTGAGAAATACTTCATTAAATTAACTTTACCACAATTAAAATTCTGGCCTTGACAGTTTAAGACAAGAGATGTAGCTAAATGGAACTCTGGTCTTTTTTTTTTTTTTTTTCTTTTTTTTTTTGAGCTGAGGATCGCACCTAGGGCCTTGTGCTTGCTAGGCGAGCGCTCTACCAGTGAGCTAAATCCCCAGCCCCGGAACTCTGGTCTTAGGAGATGACATTGACCCAAATCTGGCCTCTCAACAACCTTCTACTGACCCGAAACTGCTCAGTTCAGTTCAGACTCTGGCGTCTATGGCCAAAGCATCCTGAGTGTTTGGTATTACCAAGAAAGATCCCCTGAGATGGCAGAGGACAGCAGTGCCTGCTGGGTCTCCTTGGCATTGTTGAAAGACACTGGAGGGCAAGGCCTCAGTTCTTGCTCCACTACTGTCTCTTCAGTGTGAACAAAGCTCAGTGCCATGCCCAGCAAAGGAAACATCCTAAGCTTTAGGGGAATCAGTGAATGATAGCATGGGACAGCTCGCTTCCACTCTGTTTCTTAAACAGGGGTCCCTTGGGAAGGGGAATTAGCCCCACAGGTCCCTCAACACCCGACTTGCTCAGCTCTATGCGCCCTCAGGTCGTCCCCAAAAGCAAGTTCGTCTTGGTGAAGTTCGACACCCAGTACCCCTACGGTGAGAAGCAGGACGAGTTCAAGCGGCTGGCTGAAAACTCGGCCTCCAGCGATGATCTCTTGGTGGCAGAGGTGGGGATCTCAGGTATGGACAAGTCCAGGACGACTGGGGAGGGGCCTGGGAGGAAGGAAGCTAGGGCTCACTTCCCTGCTGGGAGAGGTACGCAGAGAAGAATGCCCCCTGAGCCCTTGGAGAGATTAGTTGTGTTGGAAACTAGTGCCTGCAGCAAGCTTGGGGTCACCTGGGACCACAGGTGACCGTATAGCTGCCTGAAGGGATCCCCTTCCCAAACCTTCACCTGTCTGACTTCCCTTGGGAACCGAGGAGTCCCTCGTTGCAAGACCAGGGACAGGAGGAATGCCATCCTCTTGTCTTCCTTCCAGCTTTTATGCCAGTGCTGGATTCTGGCATTTAGCTGAAATAAGCTGCTGCCACTAGACATCCATGGGTAGTTTCTACACCCGTGGCCACCAGCATCCAGGGGTGCAGTCCAGGGATCTGCAGACACCTTCACTGGGGAGACCCTGGGAACTTCCTGCAGTCTGGTGGCAGTAGAGCTGGCTGGCACACTTCTGGGGGCAGTTAGTCAGTTCCCTCAGCACTTGGTGAATAACTGCAGCTGGGAAAAACACTCATCCTGCATCTACTGTGTACCAGGCCACTGTGCTGCCTTCTCGGAGTTTTGTCCCTGACACCGCTGTGAAGGAAGTATTACGGGATTGTCACCTCTGTCTCAGACCAGCGTCCTGATGTTAAGACTTAACGGTTATGAGCACTAGCTGCTCTTCCAGAAGACCTGGGTTCAATTCACAACACCTATATAGCAGCTCACAGCTGTCTGTAATTCAGCTACAAGAGATTTGATACCTCAGACATAACATACAGTCAAAACACCAATGGACATAAAGTAAAAATAAGTTATTTATAAAAAAAAAAAAAAAAAAAAAAAAAGGCAGACTGGGAGGAACCTCTGGCAGCCAGCACCAGCTGTTTAGCCTATTGGGGAAGGTGTCAGAGCTACCACCACACAGTGAACACTTCTCAAGTGTGTTCCCTCACTGGTCTTCCTCCAGCCTTTGTGAGGCAGGGCCTGTGTTGTCATCAGTGTTCACTAAATACTCCCCTTTTCTATAAAGCTGCAGCCAGGGTGGCTGTATGTGGCTCGTGACCTCCAAGCTCAGTCCCTGCCCAGACCTTCTCATACTAGCCCCAGATCTTCATGTGGCTGACTCCTCTGAAGTCAGATTCCACAGTCTGGATCACACAAGCTTCCTCACTCCCAAACTATGCCCTGCGCAGTCTCTTCTGTCCTGTAGAATACAAGCTCCTTGCAGCCTCGGAGATCTAAACTGTGACTAGGCCCTCACACCCACAACAGGTTCTAGCACACAGTGGATGCAGTATTCCAAAGATCTGATTGTTTCCCCCAAAGATAAGAGTCACTGAATGACACAGTAAAGCCACACAGCTAAGGCATGTTAGGAAATAAATTGAGACCCAGGTCTCTGGTGAAACTTCACGTTACACAGCCAACTTTTCAATCTCTCCCTCTGCTCAGCAAGCCCCATGGCAGTGTCATACTAGTTGCTCATGTCTGGTTTCTGTTTGCAGACTATGGTGACAAGTTGAACATGGAGCTGAGTGAGAAATACAAGTTGGACAAAGAGAACTACCCAGTCTTCTACCTCTTCCGGGACGGGGACTTTGAGAACCCTGTACCATACAATGGGGCAATTAAGGTCGGAGCCATCCAGCGCTGGCTAAAGGGGCAGGGGGTCTACCTGGGCATGCCTGGTTGCCTGCCTGCCTACGATGCCCTAGCAGGCGAGTTTATCAAGGCTTCCAGCGTAGAGGCCCGCCAGGCCATCTTGAAACAGGGGCAGGATGGCCTCTCAGGTGTGAAGGAGACGGAGAAGAAGTGGGCCAGTCAGTACCTGAAGATCATGGGGAAGATCTTGGACCAAGGTGAAGACTTCCCAGCCTCGGAAGTGACGCGGATCAACAAGCTGATTGAGAACAAGATGAGTGACAGCAAGAAGGAGGAGCTGCAGAAGAGCCTGAACATCCTGACTGCCTTCCGGAAGAAGGGGGCCGAGAAGGAGGAGCTGTGACAGGGCACCAGGGTTTCCAGGGTTTGCTGGGGGCGGGAAGGGGAGAGCCACCTGCTGGCTGGAGGCCCCTGTGGGGGACAAGGGGTGGTGGAGCAAAGCAGTCCTGAGCCAGAAACCTGAGCCCCGAGTACGCCTGGACATTCATGCTGCTGAGACCATACTTAGGACATCCCTAGAGCCGGTGTGTGGAGAGCCTGTGTGCTCAGTCAAGGCTGGTGAGATGCCCCCACAGAGGGATTGGTGCTACAGAGGAGTTAATTCTGAACAAATAAAAGTCTGTTTTGGTTAGATGGTTTTCTTTTCAGACTGTACTTCTGACCTATGGTTGGAGTTCCGTTTTGAGATTAGCTATTACGGCTTCCTCTCTTCCCCACACAAGGCACCACCTCCTGAAGAATGACGTAAGGTGAGGACAAGGCGCTGTCTACCTCTGGCCTTATCAATGAACAAGCAACAGGGTATTCATTATCTTTTATGCTTTCTCTCTAGAGAAAATCCTTAGTTGTACTAGTGTACTGTTTTTAGAATGTATATCAGTGGTGACATACATCTGTAATCTGACCACTATGAGGACTAGCCTGGGGTAACAGATCCTATAAGTGCACAACCAGATGAACAATCATTCCAATATAAAGATTTAAATTATAAACTACTTTCCAACAATATCACTTGATGTAAATTACTCAGCCAACACCAACTGTCCAGGAACTTGCTCTGTCGAGTCAGGGTTTCTTTGTATAACAGCTCTGGCTGTCCAGGAACTTGCTCTGTAGACCAGGCTGGCCTCAAACTCAAAGATCTGCCTAATCTGCTTGCCTCTGCCTTCTGAGTGCTAGGATTAAAAGTATGTGCCACCACTGCCTGGCAAAACCAACTTTAAACTGACTCTACCCCACCTGTGATAGCACTGTGGCTTCTCTGCAGACACAGCTGTCAGAAGGGCTAGCCTCCTTTGTCCCTCCACTCCTGCAGACTGCTACTTAACGAGAGTCAGGAAACAACAAACAATAGGTAGAAGCGCTGTGTTCAGTTGGGTCAAGCAAAACATACAGTTGCTTATGCCAGGGGTATGAACCATCCCCACACTTAAGTCCCTGCTCATAACACAAGAGTTTACATCTCAGGAATGAATCTGAGATCCAGAGGATCTAGTGTTTTCCATGATTTTTCTAATTTTATGTGCCTCAGTGCTTGCCCACATGTATGTACATACACAATGTGCATGTGCATGCAGTGGCCATGGAGGCCAGAAAAAGGTGTTGGGTTCTCCGAAATGGACGTGGTAGATGGTTGGGAGCCACTTTATAGGTTCTGGGAGCCAAATTCAGGTCCCCATGGGCTCTAAACTACTGAGCAAGCCATTTCTCTAGCTGCTAATATTTTCATTTTTAATTTTAATCAAAATCCTTTCTAGTGCTTCTGAAACACAGATTTACCTTAGCTGTTCTAGTTTATACCCATATCTAGGCCAGCCAACTCCAAAGGACAAAGTATCTGCTGTCTTATAGAAAGCAGACACCCAGTCTTTCATGCCTTGTGACAGGTGGGAGGGTGGCAGGCTGCCCTGGGCCCTCCAGGATGGGCTCAGGCCGGCTGCTATCACTTTGAACCCCAGGGGTTCTGGAGCAGGACTACATTGCCATGTCTGCTATTTCAAGTTGGATCTGCTTGTGAGGTTTACACAGCCACAGAAGTGCGATCGGTCTCCCTCAGCCTGCAGCCAGATGACTCCTTCCGGCAACACTGGCACAGGGCAGGAGGCAGGCTCTACTGACGGCTACCTAGAATCTGTTTTCTTAGCGTCAGACGCCTAACACTGTTTAAGGGAGTTCTTCAATAACCTGAAGCAGTAGACACTGAATCCAACATAAATTTTATTCTAAAGAACCTGCACGTTTTTTTTCAGTGCCAAGAGGAACTTTTAAATTTTTAATGAATGCCATTAGAAAGTGTAAAGTGAAACAAGAAAAGGAGCCCAAGGCTAGCCTTGGGTGTACAGGGAAGCACTGTTTCACAAAGTAAGGGGCTAGATTTTAGCTATTGCGTGGGGCACATTCATGTTCCTGGCATCTACAGAAGCTAGAAGTTGCATAAAGTTGTGTCCCTTGAGCATGAGCTGCAATGGGAAACCCCAAATAACGTGTGTGGTCACGTGACTAGCTCTGTACTCACCCCTGTAAGGTTGGCATCAAATAGTAATAGCGTCTGCAAAGTCAAATCATGATGGGAAGGTTAAGAACAGCAGTGAATACTCTTTTTGTTAAAGGAAAAAATATTTAGATGAGGTTAAATCCTCCCTGAAGAAACAGGCAAAACTTGCTAAGGGCACATGCCAGCAGGAAAAAAAGGAATCAGAAGAGCTCCTGCTTCCACTACACGGTTAGTGTGCCCTTGAGTAAGTGGGGTCACCAGACTCCAGTCACTTTCGTAGGTGGGGCCTCTGCACTTTGACTGTCAGGTCTTCAGAGACACTGACACAAGTTCCACCATCACACGGGATGGATCTACACACACAGCCTCCACTGAGGACACAGGGTTTCAGTGACTAACAGATGGAGAGCACAACTGCTCAGGACACACCTATCAGTTAATAAATGGAGGTGTGCAAGGCACTACTGGGAAGCCACAGTGATTCATTCTGACCTTTAATCTTTTCGTTTTTATTTTCAGTTGTTTGTTTTCAAGTGGCTGCACATGGTTCTGACCTGATCCTCCTGCCTCTGGCCTCTGGCCTGGGCTAGCCCAAGGTAGGGCTAACATTCCGTACAGAATTGAGATGAGGTACACCACTTAGGAAGCCCTAACTTTTAAGACTGAACAAAAATGAACCAGGAGATAGTGCCAACTAAAAAGAAAAGCATTTATGTAAACTACCCTGTCCAGTTAAAGCCAAGTTGCCTTACCTCTCAAGAGCAGACTTCCCATACCAATAAATGACATCAAAAAGTCAGAAGGTTTTCAGCAAGGCTGTGGAGAAATTGAACCCCTTTTTATATTGAAAATGTTAAAATGAAAGACAAATACAGATTGAACTGGTGATTGCAAAATATAATGCAATTTTGAACAATTAAAATTATGAAAATATACAAAATTGATGGCAGCACACCTAGGTTTGTCCACACTCTCCATTATGTGGAGACACTACAGAGGACTCTCGTTCATGTCAGAGAAGTAACTTGAACCCAATGCCTGCTTTGGAAAGTCTTGACTTAGGATCTCAGTAGTATAAAAAGCAGTGATTTTTCAGTCTGTAAACAATAGTCGTGGTTTTTTTGTTTGCTTTTTGTTTTTTAAATATCAATTTACCACACAAAAACAAAACAGAACAAAACCCATATAAACCAGAACAGCAGCAGCAGCAGCAGCAACAGGTCACTGAGCATTCTCCTCAGATACTAAGACATACAACTGTGGGGAGAGGGTGTTTTTTACTCAGTAAGAATATATATATATCTATATACTTTAACTGTACACAATTTATAGTGCATGACAGCTTCCAAAAGAACAGACTGATAAAAGATATTGGCCATTTCTTCATAATTTCATTCTTTTTACAATTATCTCAAAATGTAAGAATTGGATCTAATTGAAATGCTACATTTAGTAGGAAAATCAGCAAGTAACAAAGGAAGCGTGACTCCAATTTGACATTATTTGTCAGTAAACCCAGTGGAGATCCCAGGTGTCCAGGGCAGGGGACTGACTGGATAGACCACTAGAGGGAGGAGCTTTGTCCTGAGGACCAGAGCCAGCCCAGAGTCCACACGTGGTTGGCTGACAGAGCTGTTAACAAGCATCTCTATCTACAGACATACAGTACAGTTTGAATATCTGAAGAGACATTATTCCAGGAGCCACAGTGCAGGCAAAAGCCCACCCAGGCCCATGGGACCCAGGCCATAGCTACAGAAAATGATCACATGCTGATGTTCAAGGCAAGCCGGAGTCAGTCTTCAAGCCGTCTTATTCAAAAGGCCCTTTCTTTCAGGATGGAGCATGTGATACCATGGCAACTAAGTTATAAAAATGTTCTGGTGTGATTACATGGTCTGGGCTTTCCAGCACATCTCACAAGTAAGAAAGTGGTTTCTACAGATGTCCTTAGCCATTTAAACTATTATTAACCACTATGCCGACCTGTGACTCTAAGAATGTTAAGGATAAAATGCAAACCTCACGCCCGACATTTTGCCAACTCTCCTTAGCTGGTGTCACCGTTTGCTGGAGCAGTATGTGGGGAAGACCAATACTCAGCAAATTCATTTCTTCACCTTACAGTTACTGACTCCGCAGTCGTCAGGTGACAAGGCAGGAGAACAGAAGGAGGGTTCAAACACCAACCGTTACCAAAGGAGCAGTAGAGTTTGGCATAGCATATCCAAGAGCAGCTTTCATATCCTCTCTTGGAGCAGCCGCTCAAGCTGGAGGTTTGTGGACCAGACCTCCGACCTCCAGGTGAACAAAGGAAATACATCCTGTACAGTTGCCAGGTGTCAACCAAGACCGACATCAGGCCCATGGTAAAACATATCTTTGTCAACCTAAAACTTAAGACCTAGATTAAATCCATAATATAGATCCCTTCTGTCCCAAACTCCCCACTTAAACCACTCAAGTAGTAAATCCTTGTTTCTAGGTATATTTATGCCTGTGTACATATATGTGTGTGTGTGTGTGTGTGTGTGTGTGTGTGTGTGTGTGTGTGACTCATGGATCAGCTGCAAAATGGGACTGAAAACCAAGGAGACAGGTATCAGAATCACCTGCACAAATCATGGACACCACTCTTTAAACAGCTCTTCCCGCCTTTCATAGAGGACCAGCGGAGCGAGGTCTCAGCAGCTTATGAAGTGCAAGGTGGGCTGTACTCAGACTCTTCCTCATTGACCTGAGGCTGAACTCTCCCAGGAGCGGGGCTAGGGATGTCTTGGCTGTTAGGACTATGAAGCCAAAACTGAGCACCTGTGGTCATGTGTGGTGCCCTGCAGCGGCATGTGCTCACACCACATTTCACCTGACCCTCTGTGGGCCCACCCTGGTTGTGTGGGAGCCTCCCAAGGAACCTGCCACAACGGAAGGGCCTCCTCCTGCATCTGCTTCTCCTCCTGTGACTCAGGACCAAACCCAAACTCCCACTGCATGACAGAGAGCAATCACCTGCTTTGAGGCTGATGCTTTGTACTTGTTTCTATTGCTGCTTGTCTAGAAACCCCACCCCAGACACTTCTGGTGATGGGAGGGCCGTGGGGTTCTCTTGTCGCTGTCATGTGTGTATGAACAGGTATAAAGAGTGATAAACCCAGATGAGGGTCCTGCTTCTGGTTTATATACAATAATTTATAATCAGTTGTATATATTTAATACCTCAAAAATTAATTGACGATCAAAGTCCTTCATGCATTTGTGAGGAAGTTCTGGATTGATGATGGCCAGCAGATGTTGCTTTGCCGGGGAAGGTGGCATGTCATCTTCTGCTGTAGCTCTGCAGGGCCTGTGCTTCACACTTGCTTAAATTTTTAGTTTCTTGGTGGTCTCAAGTCTTTTTCTCAGCAGCTCCCCAATTTCCAGAAGTGAGTGCAGGTAACTGCTCTGCACTTTCCCCTGCACAGTCTTTGAGAATTTTCTTTCTTCCTACAACAGAAACAACAATTAAGTTGTCTTGCTCGAAAATCATTCACTTGATTTATAGTGACCTCACCCAGAACACCAGGTCATTCAGTTCACAAAATGTAAGGAAGGGGAAAGCCATTTCAGGCATTGGATGACTCACATAATATGGACAGGTGACCCAGGCTGGTATGACAGCTGTGTGCCCCATGCCAAGAAACAGGAAAGATTCTTTCTGAGTAGTCAGACACAGCACCATTACTATTTTATGACAAGCTGGCAAGGTATACAATCTAAAACTTCTGACTGGTTTCAGATGAAGAACTGTATCACTAATTTGACATTGCAGCCACTCTGAACAGCACCAACGTTACCAACTCCATCTTTTCCTATTAGAATATTGGCAGGTCCATCCCTGTCCCATCCATTGTGCCCCATCTCAGCTTCCCAACTTCCCCAATGAATCCTGCCCTGGGACAGTCCACAGGTTCAAGAGACAAAAGCAAACTATGGAAGGGAGTACCAAAAAGTGGGTGTGCTCGGACACAAAGAGGGCCAGGGAGTGGGGAGGGCGACATGAGGTCGGCAGTACTGTGAAGCCTGGAGCTTCAACAAACCAGATACACACCCCTGAAGAGCAGGACTAGGAGGCCACACACACTCAGCCTTAGAAATGGAGGTGAGTACAGGACAGTGCATACAAATGTTTGTTTTTGTTTTTTTGAGACAAAATCTCCCTATATAGCCCTGGCCATCCTTGAACTCACTTAGATCCATCCACCCGACTCTCCCTCCCAAGTGCTGGCACTGAAGGTGTATGTCAACACGCATATCTATGAATACATTTTATTCAGTAGTATGCATGAAAAGCAAACAGAGCTGTCCCTAGCCACAGGCCGAATACCCACACATTCCACCAACCATACGTCAAAACTAAACTCAAGAATAAATTCAGTCTGTGCTAAACACAGTAAGACTCGGTTTGTTTTGTTTTATAGTTTTGAGACAGGGTTTCTCCATGTAGCCCTGGCTGTCCTGAAACTCGTTTTGTAGACCAGAATAGCCTCAACAAGCCCCACCTGTTTCTGTCCCCCTCCCTACCCCTCAGTGCTAGGATTAAAGTGCACCGCCACTGCCTGGCAGTAAGACTTTTTTTCTTCAGAGCTGAGGATCGAACCCAGGGCCTTGTGCCTGCTAGGCAAGCGCTCTACCACTGAGCTAAATCCCCAACACCCCCTTTTTAAAAATATTTTTTAAAGATTTATTTATTTATTATTATGTATACAGCATGTATGACTGCAGGCCAGAAGAGGGCACCAGATTTCATTACAGATGGTTGTGAGCCACCATGTGGTTGCTGGGAATTGAACTCAGGACCTCTGGAAGAGCAGTCAGTGCTCTTAACCTCTGAGCCACCTCTCCAGCCCCAATAAAACTTTTTTATAGTCATTAAGAACCAGTCATTAGCCAGGCGGTGGTGCATGCCTTTAATCCTAGCACATGGAGGCAGACGCAGGGGGATCTCTGTGAGTTTGAGGCCAGCCTGGTCTACAGAGTGAGTTCCAGGATAGTCAGGGCTATTACACAGAGAAACCCTGTCTTGGGTGAAAAAAAACAAAACAAACAAACAAACAACAACAACAACAACAACAAAGATCCAGTCAGTATAAAAATGATCTACAGAGCCAAGCGGTGGTGGCGCACGCCTTTAATCCCAGCACTCGGGAGGCAGAGGCAGGTGGATCTCTGTGAGTTCGAGGCCAGCCTGGGCTACAGAGCGAGGATCCAGGAAAGGTTCAAAACTACACAGAGAAATCCTGTCTCGAAAAAAAAAAAAAAAAAAAGGAAAAAAAAGAAAAGATCTACAGAGCATTGACACTGGTATTAGACAGGCATCGTATGTAGCCTAGGATGCACACAGGCTCCATGCAAACACTGTGTGATTTTATAAAGGACCTATGCTAGAATGGATTCTGGTTTTTGGAGAATATGTGTGTGTTCTGTAATCAACCACTTCTGGACACAGACAATGCCAACCTAAAAATGGGGGCAGCTGGGTGGTAGAGTATTTATCTCGAATATAAAGCCTTGAGTTCCACCCTCAATACCAAACAACCTCCCCAAGCTGCTGTGGATATCGCTCTGTGTAAATAAACTTCTGATTGGCCAGTGGCCAGGCAAGAAGTATAGGCGGGACAAGAGAGAAGAGAATTCTGGGGGGTGGAAGGCTGGGTGGAGAAAGACACTGCCAGCTGCCGCAAGGACAAGATGTAAGGTACTGGTAAGCCACGAGCCATGTGGCACAGTATAGATAAATAGAAATGGGTTAATTTAAGATAGAAAAAGTAGATAACAAGCAGCCTGCCACGGCCATACAGTTTATAAGCAATATAAGTTTCTGTGTGTTTTCTTGGTTGAGTCTGAGCAACTGTGGGACAGGCGGGTAAGAGAGATTTGTCCTGACTGGGCCAGGCAGGAAAACTCCAACTACACCAAGCCTATAATGTACAGTGGCTGTGATTCATTCATACATTGATACAAACTGATCAAGGCGGACTTTACATGTCAGTCTGTCTGAGCAAATCTCTGAGTGAATAAAGAAAGCCCAGGTTGCAGAAAGTGGCATCTTTACTTACTTAAACTATGAAATAATATGATACTATACACTTTCATGAATATAAATACAAAGAAAGATGTCCACCTACAGCTCTTTTTAGCTGGGTACCCCATGTGGAGGAATGAGGAAGAAAGGCTATCAAGTTTTGGAGTAAAGACTAAAACACAAGAGATGTACTTTAAAGGAAATGGAATTGAGAGATTCAAAACAAAACAGCTGGAGATGGCATTGCAGTTAAGAGCACCGGCTGCTCTTACAGAAGGCCGAGGTTCAGTTCCCAGCACCGTCATGGTGGCTCACAGGCACCTTTAACTCCAGTACCAGAGGATACAGAATGACCCCGACACTGGGCACACATGTGGTCCACAGGTGTATGTGCAGGCAAAATACCAAACATTACATAAAAATAAGTACATTTTTAGAAGTTAAACAAACAAACAAAAAACCCCACTAAAAGATAAGGACCATTCCAGGCATGGCATTTCACCTCTATGGCCCTGACACCAGGAATGCTGGGGCAGGACATTACAAAGTGAGGCTGTGCTCTGCAAAGGGAAAACCATGCAGACTGGCCCTGTGGACTCTGTGGGTCTGGACTAGTTAAAGCAGGCCACAACTGGACAATTCCTGCTCTACTCCCTCCCATCATCAGACAGGTGTATTCCTCTCTCTCCATCTGGGTAAAGAGAAACTTCCCCAGAGTACTGGACAGTGAGGGGCAGTGTCTAGCCTGTGATCAGTGTTTGCGGCCAAGCCCAGCTATAACAGAAAAGGGAACTCCGTAATACTGACTCAGAACCACCATCTCTTACCGGAGAGAGAGACGTGTCTTCTAACGTGAGTTCCTCAAGTTTAAGTGCAATTAGATGTGTTTCAAGTCCTTTAATATGATCCAGAACATTGGAAATTAAAGTCTGAAGTCCAGTAACATAGTCTTGGAAGCTGGTGAAGACTGGGGGCTGGAGTGAAGAAGACAAGAGGGTTAAAGCTCCTTAGCATCTCCTGTGTTCCCAGCATGAGAGAGATGTGCTGACTCCCCACTGCCCAGTGCCTGATGCTGTGACCCCAGGGACGGACACACTGGAATAGCAAGATAGTAACCAATTAGCTGCTAACTCCACACTGACGGTTTAGACAGCCTTTGGATGGGAAAGACGATACCGGGATTAACCTAGGCAGCAACATTCTTTCTTAAATAACTTTTTATTTCCTACTTCCCAGCGTGAGCTGGAAAGGAACAAACAGAAAGCCTGTTAGTTGTTTATGACTCCTGAGGACTGGAATGTGCAAGAACAATACTAGATGGAGAGGGAAATGAGCGTTATTTTCAGGACTGGGGAGGAAGCTCGCTGGGTGAACAACTGCACGTGCTGGACCCATAAATGCTGGCTGTAATCCTAGCACTCAGAAGGCAGAGACAAGCAATCCCAGCAGCAAACTGGCTATCTAGACTGGCCAAACTGGTGTGCTCTGGGTTCAAGTGAGAACCTTTGTCTCAGTGTGTAAGGTGGAGAAGAGCAACCACAATATCTGACTCAACATCCCCCTCTTGCATACATGTATGTGCCCATGTGTGAATTTGCAAACTCACATGCACATGTACCACACACATATATGTACAGAAACCCAAAGTAAAATATTTTATTCTACTGTCTTTTTTTACATCTGAGATTTCCAATAATATTAATGGACGACAGAAACATAATATTTTGGAGCTTTTTTTTTTTTTTTTTTTTTTAAATAAAATCTCACTACGTCACCCTATGAGTGAAGAAGGAAGTAGCAAGAGGCAGGCATGGTGACTCCTACCTGTAACCTTAGCACCCGAGGCGGAGACAGAAAGAGCACATGAGTTCAAGGTTGTCTGAATTATATATGCAACTCAAAGCCAGACCCTGACTTAACAATAAGAAAAGAAAGTACCAGAAGAAGGTGTCAGTAGCATTTTAAGTGTAAAAAGGTCTATCTAAACATGGCACTAACTAGAAACTATTAAAAAGACTACCATTCCCCCCCTGAAAAGAATCCATTCTCTGAGCAAAAGAATCGAGGGCTGAAGAGCTGACTTATCAGTTACGATCACAGGCTGCTCCTGCCGAGACCTAGGTTAGATACTCCTAGCATCCATTGGGGGCTCACAACTCTAGGTAAATGGGATCCAATGCCCTCTTCTGGATTCTGTGGAGACCAGGCATTCAAGTGGTGCAGACCACTTGTATATGCAGACAGAACAACCACATACTAAAAAACCAATTTATTAAAACTAATTGTGGGGCCGGGCGGTGGTGGCGCACGCCTTTAATCCCAGCACTCGGGAGGCAGAGGCAGGCGGATCTCTGTGAGTTTGAGGCCAGCCTGGTTTACCAAGTGAGTTCCAAAGTGAGTGCAAAGCTACACAGAGAAACCCTTTCTCAGGAAAAGAAAAAAACAAAACAAAACAGAAAAACTAACTGTGATGATAAACTGGAAAAAACTGTGTATTCTGCACTGAGGTTGACACTAACTGTTGTGAAGAAAGAACTGTGCTCTCCAGGCTCAGCACCGTACAAACTTGACAACACACAAACTCGACTTCCAATCATGTGGCCAATGCTGGAGGGAGGGTTATAGGAACACACTCAGTTCATTTCAGATCTAAGTCTGGATTCTAATAGTAGCTCTATTTATAGTCAAAATATTATAAACCAACTACATATTCACCAAAAAAACAAACTGTAGTTTATTAATATGATGGAGAAATGACAAAAACAATGAGATAAATCTGTATTTACTGACATAAAAAGATGACCACCCTCAAGAGAGATGACCAAATATCCTAATCGAGTACAAAAACAAAACAAATAGGCAAGTTACAGATTTTTGTTTTTAAAAAGTTTCATATAGCCTAGGCTGGCTTCTCTTTGTGTAGCTAAGGTTAGCCTTGAATTCTTTCTTGACCTCTCTGCCTCCATCTGCAGAGTGCCAAACAGCTATTGAGCATCTTCTGGGATTGCACACGTTTATGGAGCTTACTTTATGTGGGGTTTGTTTGGGGTCTCTGCTATGTGGCTTTCCTGCCAGGAACTCTACATAAACCAAGCAAACTTCAAACTTGATGCGATCCTCCTACCACTGCTTTCTGAATCCTGGGGTTTCAGGCATGTAGGATGCCTGTGCGTGTACGTGTTCACGTGCGTACATGAGCTACATGTGTGAGTGCCTGCAGAGGCCAGAAAATGGTGTCTGATACCCTAAAGCTAGAGATAAAGGAGGTTGTGAGCCTTCTGACGTGGGTTCTATGGAAGCGCAGCAAGCTTCCCTAGCCACTGAGCCAGCAGCTCCCAATCCCCATGTCTACTTTGTAATCACAGAAGGAAAGAAGAGCCTCTGCAATGACCAGGGAGACACTTCCACAAACACCCGTGTTTCCTGACGTAATGAACTAGAGGGCAGTGCTGTGGCTAAGGAAACACTACGTCTCGACGGTGTCCCTGTCGCCGCACACATGCCTAGACTCTACAGAAGCAGACGAAGGGTAAGGAGTGTTTAAAGGCCACAACTCCAAGCTGCATCACAAGAGCAGCACTGTGACAGGAAGGGCAAGGCTGTAGCTGGGATGGACAGGTACTCTGAGCTCTCGAGCCTTCTAAGACCACGATATCGTGTGAACACCTTGAGAGTGAACACAGGTTTGGTGTAAGCACCTTGGGTAGTGTTCTTTCAGATGGGTCAACTGACAAGACAGTATAAGACGTGGCCAAGGGTCAGCAAGTGATGACAAAGGCAAGGACCTTCATGGAGCCATTAGTCTATCCCTATTACTGTGAGGGTATAACTGGGGAAAGAGCTCTCAGGACGCTGAGGCAGGAGAGACTGTCTCAAAACCAACACACACTTGTAGTTCTAACTACTAGGGGGCTGATGATCAAAAGTCAAGGCAAGGCCAGACGAGGAAGTAAGGCCCTTTCAGAAAGGCTGTGGAGAAAAGGTGCCTCTAGAGCCCTGAAGACTTGAGAGCATGCAGGCACAGGGGAAGGAGAGCAGCCATGTTATTACCATGATGATGCTGGTTTCTTTTTTCTTCTTTTTCTTTTTCTGTATATTTAATTTGTATGGTCGCAAGACACTCTCACAGTAACTAGATACCCAAAGGACGATAGAGATGGTCTGAAAGAGGAAATATGCAAATGAGTCAGTATGGATTACATTAAGGTGTCAAAACAGCAGCTAGAGACATGTGGCAACTGGCACTTCCGCAAAAGCCCACCAGAGCCCATGGCACTGTGATGAGTCAACCATACTGGAAACTGTGGCTGTGAGCCAGAATAAACCTTTCTTTCTTTGAAGATGGTCCTCAAGCAGTTTGTGGCTCCAATAGCCTAGCCTCCTCCTCCTTCCTTCTGGCTCTCAGCTGCGAGACTCCATTTGACTTCACTTCTCTAAGGGGATGATCTGCATGCTCCTTTGCTGAGTGTAAAGTCCACACCCCAAGGCATGGCACCCACGGGTTCTTTACAGCCTGAACTCTCCACACAGCAGTCACTGGGAGTCCTCACCCTGAAGCACTCTGTTACTCCTGTTCCCCAGTGTGCGGTTGTCTGAGTACCTCGTGACCACCCAGCCCTCGCTGAGGAGCTCCTAGGCTCTCTCCAGTCACCAGTCAGAGTGTACAGCTTCCAGGAGCCACAGGAAAAAGAAAGGAGACATGGGCAGAAAAAAACATGGAGCTACTGGCTTCAGGAACACTCTGCAGTTCAAAGTGCTGGCTGCTCTTGCAGGAGACCTGGGATCAATGCCCAGCACCCACATGGCAGCTTATAACTGCCTGTGCCTCCAGTTCCAGGGGATCCGATGCCCTCTGGCCTCTTGCAGGTGCCTGTGCACAAGGTATAAACTCATGCAGGCGCGCGCACGCGCGCGCACACACACACACACACACACACACACACACATGACCTAAACAACAACAATAAGAATCTGGATAAAAACAAAGAGTTTGGCTGCCAGGTGTGCTGGCATGTGGCCATGACTCCAGCACCTAGGAAGCTGAGACAGGAAGATTCAGAGTTCAAGGTCAGTCTTGACTTCACAGTAACTAACACTCTGTATTTTATCATCCTCCAGACTCCTTCATAATGCAGAATGCTAGGTAACCAGTTAAAACAGCTGGAGGAATGAACTAAAGTCAAGAGCCAAAGGCAGGGGCTGGAGAGATGGCTCAGAGGTTAAGAGTACTGGCTGCTCTTCCAGAGGTCCTGAGTTCAATTCCCAGCACCCACATGGTGGCTCACAACCATCTGTAATGAGATCTGGAGATCTGGTGCCCTCTTCTGGGATGTAGGCAGAACACCGTATACATAATAAATAAATAAATTTTTGTTTTTTGTTTTTTCGAGACAGGGTTTCTCTGTGTAGCTTTGGAGCCTGTCTTGGATCTCGATCTGTAGACCAGGCTGGCCTTGAACTCACAGAGATCCACCTGCCTCTGCCTCCCCAGTGCTGGGATTACAGGCGTGCACCACCACCGCCCAGCAAATAAATAAATCTTAAAAAAAAAGAAAAAAGAAAAAAAAAAAGAGCCAAAGGGAACAGGACAAAACTGATTCTAGGGAACCTTGGAGAAGAGGAAGGCCACTCAGAAGCTATCACTAAGCACAAGGAATGAAACCAGTTTAGAAAATGATGCAAAATTGCTCCCAGGTCCCAAACAGGTGAGAAAGGGTAAGCTGCTGGCGTGACGCCCTGCTTGTGCCCTCAGGACAGAGACATACCTCAACAAAAAAGACCAGGTTCTCGAGGACTGCAGGCTGTGTCCTCACACTACCATCTTTAACTTCTAAGAGTTCGCCTTTACACGTGCTGAAGACGCCTGGGGGACAAAAAGGTTTCTGCTTTTATTCTCAGGTTTCCATACCCATAGACACATGCTGTAGACTCTGAAAACTAGTGACGTAAGAACTTATACCAAGCGAGGCATGGTGACCATGCCTTTAATCTTGGCACTGGGCGGCAGAGGCAGGCAGATCTCTGACTTCAAGGCCAGCCCTTCAAGGCCAGCCTGGTACACACTAAGTTCCAAGCTGCCCAGAGCTAGACAGTGAGACCCTGCCTCAAAAAACAAAAAAATAAAAGCTGCAGTGGAAGGGGAGTGAAGCTCAGTGTCACTGCTCACCTGGCCTGCTCAAGGTCCTCCTCCACCACCAAGAACCCCCCCCCCCCCCCCCCCCACCCCGCAAAAAAAAAAAAAAAGCCAACAAATAAAAAAGACCCAATGCCTATGAAGTAAAAAGTCTTAACAATGATTTGTTCTGTAGTCTCCAAAATATAACAAGCAATCTTAAATATGGTACATGCTGCTAAGAGCTGTGGCATATAGGTTCTCATAATGTGAGGAAGGCTCAGTGAGCGGTTTGGAAGAACAGTGCTACATGACCTGGAAGACTAAGGCCACAGAAGGAGAGCAACCACATGGGGCTGGAGAGATGGCTTGATTAATAAAGTACTTGGATCCCCAACAATCATATGAAAGTGAGGCACAGTAGCGCATGTACAAGGGAGAGTCCCTGGTGATCCCTGGCAGCCAGTCTAGCCAGATTCATGAGCTCCAGGTTCAGTGAATGGCCTTCGTCAGAGAGGAGGTAGAGAGTGGTAAGACAGACACTGAATTTCAACCTTGGCATCTGAAACACCCATGACACCCCACCCTCCCCAAAACACACCCACACAGACTCACTCACAGGAGTCAGCCATGGCAACTCAGAGTCTTAACTCCACACTGTTAAGAGTCTGGCCAACTGGGCCTAGATAAGACCTATATCCGCTTGTATCCCAACTCAGAACAGTTTTCAAGTTCTTCCGAAGTAAATTTCACTTTAGGCATGATGCTGTTGCATGCCTGTAATCCCAGCACTCAGGAGGGTAAAGCAGGAGGATCACAAGCCAAAACCATCCTGGGCTGCACAGCAAGTGTGAGGCAAAGCCTGGAATATACACGATGACCATCTCAAAAACACAAAAACCTCCGGGCACTGGTGGCGCACGCCTTTAATCCCAGCAGAGGCAGGAGGATCTCTGTGAGTTTGAGGCCAGCCTAGTCTACAGAGCGAGTTCCAGGGTAGCCAGGATGGTTACGCAGAGAAACTGTGACCCGAAAAACAAAACCAAAAACAGGCTTGTTACTTCCAAATCCGTCCATATGTTTATATATTGTTAAACACTGAGCTACGACTGTCAGACACGCAGGCAGAGTGAGGAATCTGCGGTCAGAACTTACCTTTTAATAATTCTAGTAAAGATGCAAGACTATTTTCTATTCGTTCTTGTATATCCACTGTACCCTCTAAAATGGAAAAACAATCAATCAACATTCGTTTTTTTACAAAGATAAGAAGCAACCTGGGTACGACTGCACAGAGTTTTGATCTCAGCACCCACAACACTGAGGCCGCGGGGCTGGGAAAAGCATTTGTCATCAAGCTTCTGGACCTGCAATTGATCCCTGGGACCCACACACAGGGGAATACTGACTCTTTCCATGAACACTGTGCCACATACATACATGCACACTCTCACAACACACACACAAATGAATAAATAAACCTGTAATAGCAGGTCTGGAGCGAGGGCTCAGGGACCAAGAGTACGGACTGGCCCTGCAAAGAACCTGAGTTCAGTTCCTGGCACACAGTTCAGGACGCTCTCAGCAGCGTGTGACTCCAACTCCAGGGGAGCTGATAATTCTGCTTTCTCCTGGCACCTACCTTCATGTGCACATCCGACACACACAATTCAAAGTTGGGGCTGGAAAGATGACTCAGTAGTCAAGAGCACTGGCTGAAGAACCAGGTTCAATTCCTGGCACATACATTGTGACTCACAACTATTACTTCAGTTCCAGGGGGGGTCTGACATCCCACCCCCAATACATACACACACACACACACACACACACACACACACACACACACACACACACTTGGTGTCTGAGGGCACCAGGCTCGTACACAACGCACAAAAATTCACACAGGTAAAGTACCCATACATATAAAATAATAATAAAAAAATTTAAAGTGTTAAGAATTCTAAAAAGCAATAGTAAATGCAGTATCAACAGTCAAGTCATGGCAGGGGCTTTTTTCTCCTGAGAGCCCAAGACATTTACACCCCGCTACTGAAAAACAGACACATTTTTTTAAAAAGGCAGAGCTGTGAAGTGAAGGAAGGGGCAGTGACTGCTCTGCTGTCCCAGGACTGTCTCAGGCTCTCTAGCAGGACTTGCCAGCTGGGTCCCAAGCACAGCAGATCTACAGCTCTAAGGAGGCCCAGAGGTGGGGCTCAGCCTAGGGGTATTTTTGATTCTCTGTAAGTTTAGGATTTCCGTAACATTTCATTATTTAGTCACTTACTAAATTTCTAATGATCAAAGTCCAATAAACGCGTGCCTGTGCACACTTACCCAAGCCACTGGTATCAAGCTCATACACATCACTGACAAGATGGAAGGAGTGGATCTGGCAGTGACAGCAGCCAGAACTGAAGAACCTGCCCATCCTGGTGGGGACAGGTCCAAGGAAGGGATACTGGAAAAAGAGGAAAAACCACATCCTTAATCCACACAAGGTACGACAACAGGACTTGTGACTGCCCATAAGAAAATTAATAACCAACACCCACAATTAACAAAAGGCCCATATGTATTAGCAGAGCATGGTGGTGTGTGCCTGTGGTTCCAACATTGAGGCAGTAAAACTTCAAATTTAAGACCATCAAGAACTATACACCAAGACTCAAGACCCCATCTCAAAAAAACAAAAAACAAAAAAACAAAAAACAAAAAACAAAACAACCTCAAAACTTATTTTGCTTTTCCTGACAAAGAGTCTAAGCAGAGCAAAACCCTAAAATGGCTCAAGACCATCAATTCCCATTCTCACAGTGCCACAAACTGGGACCGTTCATTATCCATTCAAAGACAATTGTCCGTGTAACTACTGAGCCTCGACAGCAAATATTTATTGGTACCTGAATTTCCTTCTCAATAAATCGCTTCCCCGTCTCCAGGGCCACTTCTAGCTGTTGGAGGAGCAAACGAAGAATGTCAATCCGGGAGGACACACCGTTCTCCGAGGTCTTCTCTGAGTTCTTTGGCTCCACAGGGTGGGTGAGACCCGGAAGTCCACTGATCAGCCTCAACGTTAAGGTGCGAATTCTTAACCACATGGTCTCCTCCTCCAAGGAGAGTTTCTTATGCTCTTCAGAAACATTCCTTAAACAAAAACATCCCCAAACCGTCCATTTTACTCAGCTTGTTGCCTTCAAAGCTTTGAGCATTTGCTTTCACCCGTCCAGAAACCTCAGGATAGTTTCTGCCTCGGGTCAAACTTCTGACTGCTGCCCACTCAGTATTTGTTCTGATGATTAAAACACAAACGACACAAAAAAGCTGAAATGCCGTGCTGGGGATGTTTTTCTGTGTGCTGTGAATATGTGCTGCTCCCACTGGCTAGTAAATAAAGCTGTTTTGGCCTATGGCAAGGCAGCTTAGAGGCAGGTGGGAAATGCAAGCAGAGATGTGAAGAGAAAAAAGGAGAGTAGGGAGAGATGCCAGCTGCCCCCAAAGGAGCAGCAAGATGCCAGCAGACCAGTAACGCCATGGCCACATAGCAAAACACAGAATAATAGAAACGGGTTAAGATGAAGGAGCTAGCAAGCAAGAAGCCTTCCATAGGTCACAAAGTTTGTAAATCATATTAAGCCTTTGAATGATTATTTTTCAGTGGGCAGGACCACTACAATGCCAGAAAAACAAGGTAGGTAGTAAAGAATCCAGTTATTCACTCACTCAAGAGTCCACAAACTCACACAAACCCCTTCAGACTTCTCTATACCAAAGCATATCTGTACTGGGGCTCAGGTCTGTAGCACAGAACATCCTTACAAACTGCAAGGCCCACAGTTGAATTCCAAATAGCACCAATAGTTATACATATGCAAATATACATATGCATATATTTGGTACGTATTTGAAATATGTATATTAGGCAGGGTCTCACTATATAGAACCACCTGCATGTCTTCTAAGTGCTGGGATTAAGGCATGGATGTCCACCCTGATTTGTATTTCTCTTGTACTGCATTTATTTAATGATAGAGCACGTAGCAGCAGGACCTAATTGGAAGGTTAGCCTTCAGCTGATACCTGGCAGCTTGTACTCCAATCATCACTTAACAAGAGCAGCTCCTGTGGTCAGACTATGAGAACACACCATTAGCGTACAGTGAACATCTTTTCTGCTAGAAGCCTGGAACCTTGGTGCATGCTGAACAGAGTATGGTGTAGCCAGCTGCTACACACCTTGGACACTGAGCATCTGGCTGCCCTGAGCAGAAACAGTACGAACTGTGTGATAACACCCTTCCTCTCCTAGAGGCTGCCTCCCCAGGCTCTCTGCCTATCCTGCCATGTGGTGCAGAACAGCAACCACACAAGTCTTTCAACACAGTGTAGTCTTGGTGACCCACAGAGCAGTGTTTTCAAAGCCCTCTCACACAGGTCTTACATGCTTGTGCACTAGCTTCCTAGTGCAGACATCTTAAAGTAATTATGTTGCACTTTAAATACTGAAATAGATTACCAATTCCCTATGGAAAGGCTATAAATTTTACAAGTCATTTCAATACAAGACAATAACGATGCTCCCATACAACCTTGCTGACCACAGCCGTTCATACCTGTGCTAGAAAAACAAGTCTTGGGTGTCGTAAGAGCCTCACCTAAGCAGTTCCTGGTTACTGTTTTTATTCACTAAGAGCTCTTTATAAAGGATGTCATTACAATTAAGAATTTAAGAGTGCATTTAATATGTTTTTTTGTTGTTGTTGTTTTTTCGAGACAGGGTTTCTCTGTGTAGCTTTGCGCCTTTCCTGGATCTTGCTTGGTAGATCAGGCTAGGGCTACGAACTCACAAAGATCCGCCCGCCTCTGCCTCCTGAGTGCTGGGATTAAAGGCGTGTGCCACCACTGCCTGGCATGTTTTTGTTTTTTAATGAGTTAGGATCTCATACAGCCCAAGTTGGCCCAAACTTGCTATATAGTGACAGATGACCTTGAACTCCTGGAACTGCCTCTCAAGAGCTAGGGCCCAGCAGTGTGCCACTACATCAGGCTCTAATGGACTTGTGTGGGCTCGACTCCTCACACTCCTTTCAAACACATTTTAATGTCCACGTCTGTGCTGGAGGGCAGTGTTTTCCCTGTACCTCTACCTCCCTGCAATACCGTGTTCTCCTCAGACTGTCACCCTTGCTCATCGTTATGTCCCAGCTCCAATTCCAGGGCCCAGTGTGGTAGGCACTCCACCCATTAAGTGTCTGTCTGTGGAAGGCCTCTGTCAGTATTCACCCTTTTAAAATGACACTTCTTCACGGGGTACACACCTGGAGGCCACAGGATGATACTCTTCTCCACCAGAAAGGTCCCAAAAATTGAACTCAGGCTGGTAGCGAGCCCTTTCACCCACTGACCTAGCTTACTGGCCTCTCTGACACCTTTGAAGACAGGCGTATAGACTAGCAATCTGAAGCACACTGGAGTGCATGGGATAAAGACAGGCAAAGGCAACTCTTCTGGTGGCTGAGGAGTTGCTTTTCAAAGAATCACAGGACGGTCTCAGGTTTATTTTACTATCTCACTGACATAGGACTTCCTGTAGCCTAGGCCTTGAACATGCTGTGTAGTGGGGATGGCCTTGAACTCCTGATCCACCTGCTTCTAACCTTTTCAGTGCTGGGATCTCAGATGTGCACCAGTAAGCCAGGCTTTCAGAAAGCTTTTCAACCAAGCTGTTGACTATTCAGCAGATAAACTGGACCCAGAGAGGTAAGTTGTCTAGGTCACAATCAGTCACAAAAGAAGCACAGGTCTCTTTCCACTGCTCTGGGATTCTCTCAGCTCCCAAAAGCACAGGGCATTCAACCTCTTAATAGGGTATGCCCAGACATGCTGAGAAGCCACCTGGGGGACACCCGGACAGGAAGCTTGGCAGGGTTGAGTTAGGGGATAGGGAAGGTGGCAGTGAACAGACACTAGGGTACACTCACTGATCATTCTCTGGGATCCTCCCTTTCCCCATTCGCCATCAATAGTGAGAAACTCCAGTGCCCCAGTACACACCAGAACTTTGTATCTTCACCTCAGTAGCCACAAGTCCAGAGTAAGCTGTCAGCTCTAAAATGTACATGGGAAACAGGCCAAGCAGAAGCCTGGCTCAACTCCATGTGCTGAGTGGGTAGAAGGCAGCACATGGCTGGTCCTTGGCTTTTTGTCTTACCAGGACTATTCATGTTTACACGTGGCTTAGAGGACGTCAATTAAGTATTTTTAACTTTTTTTTTTTTTTTTCCTGAAACAAGATCACACTGTGTATCCCTGGCTGTCCTGAAACTCTGACATGCAGACCACACTGGTCTCAAAGAGTCTTGCCTGCCTCTGCCTCCATGTGTGAACAACTACAACTGGCTAATAAATACTGATACAGTTACAATCTTTTGTATCGTTAAAAACAATAATAAATAAGTACTTTGGTATACATACACCACCCGACCCACATACACACACACACACCTGTCAATTTGCCACAACCTTTTAGAACCTAATAGAGATTATAAGCTTCTATGTGGTGCTAGGAAAAGCCAACATCATGTAAAAATGTTTTCTACCTTCCTCTCAGATGCCTAGGGAACCGAACTCTGTACCTCGAATCACTAGGAGCTCCCGCACGCCATGGACAGATTTAACCTCAGCAGGCCCAGCACTGGGGTGGGATGTGCTGTGCACCTCCGTCCCTGATTCCAACAATGAACATGTGTATTTGTGTAAAGATCCACACTGACTCTTCAGAGCTGAACTCCTCTTACCTGTCTTTTGGATCCCAGCTAAAGAAAACATCCAAGTCTCTGTTATCTCTCAAATCTTCCCATGGAACGTCATCTTCCTCTGGCCTCAGATTCATTGATTTGATACTCTCTGCCAGGCTAGTTGATCTGTAATACAGAAGGTTTACTCTGACTGTCCCTGTGCTTGTGTGCACGCATGAGCTGCATGTGATGGTGGATGCCCGGGGAGGTCAGGTCTATATCAGGAGTCTTGCTTTTTCTCTCTCTACCTTGTTTGTAGACAGGCGTCTCACCACTTGGCCTTGGCTGGCCAGTGAGCCCCAGGGATTCTCCTGCCAGCACCTGACCTCCTGTCACGGGTAACAGACGTGCATGGGCACGCCCGACTTTTTACTTGGGTGTTGGGGATCAGAACTCAGGACCTTTCAGGCACACAACAAGCACCTTACCTACTGGGCCATCTTCCCAGCCCTAAGGTCTTATTTCTATAGCAATACAGTCAGAAAACATTAGTCAGGACTTTCTTTTACTAGAAAGAGGTCAAGCAGACCTGCGACAAGTTATGACAGCAGGAAAAAGCCTTCTGGAGTTCAACAGACTACAGTGGGTGAGCGCCCGCTCTGCTCCTCAGGCCTGTCCAGGGGAGGCCCCGGAAGCACCACAGGAAGGAGTGGCAGTGCCCAGAGCACAAGGCTCTCCTGGACCTAAGACACAGCCGCAGCCTCCAGCAACCTCCACCACAGACAGGGTCTGTGTCTCCCTGTGTGCAGCTTCTCATATCTTCCCATTCTCCATTTTTCACCTTAACTCCACTGCTGACAGCCATGAACATCTGTCCTGGCCCCTCATCACATACTCACATGTTCGCTTCAAGTAGAAGGTCTAACAGCATCCGTTCAGTGCGTACTTGTGCGAAGTGGAGAGAATTATTCAGTCTGTTCCTAAACGCGATAAACTCTGGGATCTTCTCAAATGCACCGTATTTGTAAGCTTGAATAATGTATTCTGAGGTCTGAGAAGGAAAGACACCACCTTGGTATAAATACTCCACAAGTCAGGCAATGTAAGCAAAGCTTGACAACCAACTAAATATTCAAACTGCTACCAAGGCTCTGGTCCAGTCTCTGAAGGTCTGGGCCACACAGCATAGTTCCAGCCATGAATAACGTTACTTTTCTCTCCTCCCACAGCTGAGTCAAATGTCTCCTCTACGACACTGCTGGCCCTGAGGCTGCCATCTCCAGCCCTGTCTTAGCACTCATGTCTTTCATGACAATAGGACTTGGAGAATATTCTACACATCAGGAAAAAAAAAAAAAAGGAAACCGACAAATGCCATTCTGGAATACACAGTATCTTTCCAATTCTAAGACAAACCATGCTCTGTACAAAGATTTCAAAGATGTCATAACTGTACAATCATACCCCAGACCCTCAATGAAACCCGCTCCTTCAGAAAGAGACTGCTTGGTTGGCTTTCTGAGTCCGGTACCAGACACAAGGCAGATGAGCTTCTCAGCAAGAACAAGACACCAAACAACAAGACCCATCAACAGGAACACCACCTACTCTGAGGAAGATGTCAAGAACACGTGTCCTGAGCACACAGACTCTAGAAATTAACCTAGACAACTAAGGGAAGGGAACGCTCACGCGTGTATTTTAATTACAGATTAAAATAATCAGAAGAAATGCTGCAGAGCAGAGGCAAGACAGAGAATTCTTCATGAAGTGTCGGGGCAACAGAAGCAAATCTCAGGGAAGAACGTTTCAGAGTGGGCTGAAGCCACCAGGATCAGAAGACAGATCACCCCTTCGGGCCACGGAAGTGTTTAGCTCAATGCCGATGTCTGCCCCAAAGACACTTTCTAGCATAGCCAGTCTTTCGCCTAGCCTTGCTTGGCTTGCTCTGCCCCCATTTCCACTATGCCTGAGTAATTTGCCCAGTAGGAAAATAGGCCAATAGTCAACAACATACCCTCTGATACACAGCCTCGCAGGGTTCATTTCAGGCCATGGGGTTGCGCCACGGGCGCTAAGTCAACTGCATTCGATGCGGCTTTTAAACCCCCAGGGGACACCTCGGCCAGCTGTTTGCCTGCAGTATCTGGAGAGATTAAAGACGGACGGACACAAAAAAATTAAAAAGATTATGTGTGATCCTGCGGGTTTAGGACTACCTGCCAGCTTGACTGAGGACATCGGCATGCCCCATCAAGAGGCCCACACTTATCACATCCTTCTCTCCTACAGTTCCCAACTTAGAAGACACAGCAGGGTTGGCTGCTGACCCTTGCATTGGGAACTTCCAGCTTAAAAACACTTGTAATCAGCCAGGATGGAAATAGGACTTGGGTGGTTCCAGACAGAACGCAGTTCCAGCAGGAGTCCCACATGAGTCCCACACAGCCTTCCCTCAGTGGGAGCCTCAGTGTCTGAGTGGCCCATGGAACTTCACTTGTGAAAAAAGACAACAGCTTTTCAAGGAGAGAAACAAGGGGCAACCAGGAGATAAATATAGTCTGTAACAGGTCAGGAGTGTCTGCAGTTTTCTGTCCATCTGCCTGAGACAGTCCTCCTTAAATGCCACAGTAAAGTGGCTCTGCAGAGCTAGCCAAGGGCCCAGGGAGCAGCAGCAGGAGGTTGAGAACATCACTGCTGAGGCCTTGTACCTCGGGGAACACAGCTGAACCAAAAGCCACAGGCACGCTAAAGACTACTGACCAGAGTATGCATCCACTTATTTGTGCACCAATGAAGCCCGTTAGATGCCAGGAGGCCCCCTGAAATGAACCCGGGTCGCTGTGAAAATTAGCAAAATACATGGGTATCTGACCTTAAATAATGACCTTTATGAACACCTACAACAGAGACTTCAAGGAGAGCTTCCAGAAGACTTTTACTATTTTTATTTCTGTGATGTGTGTTTGGGCAGATCCCCTGGACCTGGAGTTACAAATGCTCATCTGTCTGACGTAGACTCAGGTCCTCTGCAAGTCCTTTACCACTGTGCCATGTCCCTGTCCCCAGAGCGAGCTTTGAAAACCATGAACAGTAAGTAACTTTTGGCAATGAGGAAACCTAATGCTGATTCCCGAGTAAGAGGACAGCAGGCAGACATCCAGAGACGACTTTCACCCCACAGCACAAAGCCCTCTGAACAACAGCAGGTTTGCTCTGGAAGAAGTGCTATCTATGGTGAAGAGCTAAGGAGACACATCAGTCGGCCAAGGGAAAAAGCCCTTGAGAAGTCCCCAACCAAAGAACGACCGCTGCAGCACGTGGTGTTTGGGCTCGGCACAGTATTCCAGCAGGTGCAGGGCTCCACTCCTTCCTGGGGACACAGGCACCGCTGCTGCAGGTCCTTATAGATGGGAGACTTCAGACCAGTTCAAGAAGCACCAGCGTAAACTCAAGGAGGGGACTGTTACTACCCAATCAAGCAAATGCTAATTTATCAGGCTCAACATCATGTTCATTTAGCTGTATCAGTGATTCACAACAACCATCAGCAAAACTCTGACCACTCCTAGGGCAAGCAGGAAGACAGAGAGGGAGCTTGCAGCCAGCCTCATCTACATTGCAAGTCTTCAGAGAATGAAATGTCTTTAACCTCTTCCTTAGAAATACGGAAAGAAAAGGTAAAATGAGAAGACTTGAGGAGGAGGTCGGGCACAGGTTCTCAAATACACTGTGTAGCTCTAGATTATCACTCAACCACTACTTAGAGTGCAAGTTTAACCCGTGCCTGAGACATGCCTTCTCCCTCCATGCCAAGCCAGCACTTCGAAGCAACAGACTTAGATGTGGATACCCTCTTCTCTCTCATCAGGCCCCAGTCCCTCCAGGACAGCAGACAGACAGTTGATGGTGTGGGCGAAGACAGAGGGTTAACCTTCTCCGGACTCAGAGATCTGCTACTGCACACCTAACAGCTCAGAACACACAATGCTCAGAAGCGCCTCTGCCCTGCTTCTGTTCTCCAAAACACCTCTCAAGAAACAAGCACCAGACGGGCGTGACTTCAAAGCAAAGGCCTCAAGAGTATTTGCCAAGATGAATTTCAGATGGCGACTTCCTCACCAAGCTCCATGATGTTGAGAGACCAGGAAAATGGAAAGCTACAAGCTGAGCCTGGCACGGCCAAACTCCTGGAAGAGGCTTAGCCACACACAGAAGAACAGCAGCAGCGTCCACTCTAACATCATCCGCTTTCTACACTGGCTCCCGGACAGTTCTGCAAGCCCATCAACCAGAGCATCCCGACGCCTCCACAACTTCTTGAAGCCAAGGGCCAAGTGAGCAGAGAAGACTGCGCGCAGGCCCAGCCTTGCCTCTCCCAGGGCAGCTCGAGCGCCCCCCTTAAATGCAGTGGGGGTGGCTGCTGGCATAAACCTGACAGCCTCTTGCGTCCAACCTTGAGAAGTCTCTGAATAGAATGTGGAACACAGAGCTGGGAGACAAAAGACTTCTTAGTCTGTTCGTGCCCAGTTGGAAAGGATTCAATTAGAGACTTGCACACTGAACAAATGCAAACACCTCTCTACCTAGTGGTCTAGGATGATTAAACTTAATCCCAAGGGCACCTGCCAGCAGCACTAGGGCAAGTAGTACACCCTGAACCACGTCGGTCCGCAGTAAACCAGAGCACCAGTGGGTTTCACTTACATCTTTCTGGTTGGAGTGGAAAAACCTGAGTGCGAAGTTACAGGACTGGGAGGCAGCAGCGTACTGACCCAGGGATGCAGCGTATCGGGTCAGAAGATAGCTAGGTAAGAAAGAAAGAAAAAACACGTTATAGCTACCTCATCCTACTGTCAAATACCAGGCACCAAGAAAGAGCAAGGCATACAAGCAAACAAAAGACAAAACCCCCAAAACACTGCCTTGGAATGATCTAGTTCACAGGATCACATGAAAAGAAAATGACCAGAGTTCCTTCTTTACACCCGACAATCACAGGAACTCAACGTTCTCTTCCTAAATTCAAATAGAAAAATGCCTGTAAGAACAGCGTCGCCAAAACTCAACTCAAAGGGAGACTCTGGGTCAGCGGCGGCAACAGTGAAGGAAAAATAGTGTGCAAAACAAAGAGTCCAAAATACACAGCTGGCTGCCAGGAGGCCTGCCACCCAGTAAAGGAGGGCATGCAGCCTTAGCATGCCTGAAGCTGGACACTCTGTAATGCGGGAGATGTAAGCCCTCGTGCTTTGCAGTGGGTCACAGTAGTGACTGGTGTCTGGAGCCCTGTCCTGCTATCATCTACAATGAGCTTCCTAGGCTGTCTGCGCAGTATTCAGAGTATATACTACCAACCCAATGGTGTCGTGCTGGATATGCTTAGCATCAAGGCTGGAGTAAAGATCCACCACTGGCTCAAATGCACCCAGCATGCAGTAGATTCGAACAAGCAGCAGTTTGAACTGAGCATTGGATGGGCTGTGGGTTAAGCCCTCTTCCAGCAGAGTCAGGGCTTGCCACACAGCAGTCTCCTCACCTAGAATCGAAACACATCATTATCCACTCACCTTTAAGGAACCTCTCCAAATCATCACCTGCCCTGACTAGTCTCTGAAGGAGTTTGGATGCACACAAATTTTACATATAAACCTAAAATCAAAACAGGGAATTCCCCTGAATTTACAAAGCCCTTCAATGGTTAGATCAGTGCTTATATGCAGGAGGGCAAAAAGCATCATCTGTAGATCTAGGGAGGGAAATCATGGAACCTCACAGACTCTTAGATTTTGAGAAGAGAGGGACTTTGAAGAACTGGAATCTGCTAACTTCCCCCTCTACCCTCTGCACCCCACCCTCAATGTCTCCACAAGACTCTATGCCATTTTTATTCCATATGTAATTCTATAAAAAATATTACACTTGATACTTTAAAAAACAAAATAAACAAACAAAAAAACTGCTATTAGGACCAGAAAGATGGCTCAGTAGACAAAAGGGCTTGCTGCCTAAGCCTACTGTTGAGATCAATCTCTGGGTCCCACAGGGTAGAAAGAAGAGAATCTCTGGCAAATTGTCCTCTGACACATGACCCGTGGAACATTTGTGTCCACATGTTACACACAGACACACAAAATGTTATTTTCAAAAAAGAAGCCGGGTGGTGGTGGTGGTGGTGGTGGTGGTGGCGGTGCACGCCTGAAATCCCAGCACTCGGGAGGCAGGTGGATCTCTGAGATCGAGGCCAGCCTGGTCTACAGAGCTAGTCCAGGACAGGCTCCAAAGCTACAGAGAAACCCTGTCTGTAGAAACAAAAAGAAGAAGAAGAAGCTGATGTGGCGGTGCATGCCTTTATTCTTGGATGGATTTGAGTTCTAGGGCCAGACTGGTCTATATAGTGAGTTCCAGGCCAAGAAGGACTACAAAGTGATATCCTGTCTCAAAAAAAAGAGAGAGAGAGAGAGAGAGAGAGAAAATCTTCTGTGTGTGTGTGTGTGTGTGTGTGTGTGTATGGTTTTTTGAGACAGGAGTTCTCTGTGTTGCCCTAGCTGTCCTGGAACTAACTTTGCAGACCATGCTGGTCTTGAACTTGGAGATCTATTTGACTCTGCCTCGCAAATACTGGGATTAAAGGCATGCTGCAACGCTGCCACCACTACCATCATCCAGCAGGAAAATCACTTTTTTTTAAAGATTTATTTATTATGTATACAGTGTTCTTCCTGCATGTATGTCTGCAGGCCAGAAGAGGGCGCTAGATCTCATTACAGATGGTTGTGAGCCACCATGTGGTTGCTGGGAATTGAACTCTGGCAGAGCAGTCAGTGCTCTTAACCTCTGAGCCATCTCTCCAGCCCAGGAAAATCACTTTTTAAACTTTAGTAAATAAAAAGGGCTTTTCTGTTGTGTGGGTTTGCCCATCTGCCTTTGAATCAGTGTGGTTGTATCTTAACTGTAGCTTTGTCTCCCACTGCCTGTTCATTATGCAGATACATCTAGAAACTAATGGGATGGCTGCCGAGTTGGGCCCAAGGCTCACTGGTGGAGTTTCCAGTGTGGCTGGCCTCCATCTCTAGCAAACCCCATGGAGATGCCATCCGCCGTGTCCTACCTGTTTCTCTCCATACATCAGTGAGCACATGGACAGCGAGGAGGCAGTAATAGTCAGAAAACTGCAGCTCTGTCTTCAAACAAGAGCGCCCTAGGGGAGAACACACCTGTTTTAATAGGTGTTCATCAATAGGTGCTGTGACAGGGAAAAACGACAGGCAGAAAAAAGAAAACAAGAACAGGGTAAGTAAGCCGGCAGTGGCGTGCACAACTTTAGTCCCAGCACTCAGGAGGCAGAGGCAGGAGGATCTGTGAGTTCGAGGCCAGCCTGGTCTACAGAGCGAGATCCAGGACAGGCTCCAAAGCTACACAGAGAAACCCTGTCTGAAACAAACAACCAACCAATCAGAACCAAACAGGATCTGTACTGAGGATGACTACAAGCCACAAAGACTGAAGATGTGGCACAGACAGGAGCACTTGCTCAGCCTGCAGGAGCGACTGGCTTCCATCCCTGGCACCACAAGAAAGGATGGATGGACAGAAGGAAGAAGGTGGGACAACTACCAACCAAATGCTTACAAGAAACCACACTCAGCTGGAACAAAACATTCCAGGGGAGAAGGTGCATGTGCCAGTCTGAGGTGAAGAAAAGAACCAGGGCCCGAGCTGAACTAACTTCCCATCAGGCCCCTCGACCAAACGGTTCTTACTGCACAGCAGTGCTCAAGGGACTCCTCTCCTGAGCAGCTGAAAGCCAGACAAAGGAGCCCTGCATCTGCACTGGGCATTACCTCACAGTGCACACTACACTACTCTTTCCCACAGCCTTGTGAGGACGTAAGGCCACAGCTCCCAAGTTCCAAAGTCCTCAAGTTATATGACTTGTTTAAAAGCCCTGGCACATCCCGGTTGCTCAGGAGGAGTGGACACCAGACAACACCTATTAACCTAACTAGGCTTCTGAGATTACTCAGATGGGGGCACTTGATGGAGTACCTGACTCGTACTCTAGAGCAGTGAACTCTGCGTACTCTACATACGGACTTATCAGTCTTAGCAGAACTCGGGGGACCTCACATCTGACAGCTACTCACCAAACTCCAGTCCGTGCTGGTACCTTAACATCAACTCTCTGACCACATCCAGCTTCTGGTTCTTATCCATGATGTGGTACAAGCCAAGGAGCCTTGTCAGCTGCACAACACACAGATGCTGCTGCAGGGCACGGATGTCAGCTGGCAGTGCAAGCTTGTCCTCTGTTGGTGTTGACAAGGGAACCACTCCAAGAAGTTGATTAATAAACTGCAGAGGAAGAAGAAGGACACACAATGCACATGCTTTTAGGACACCTGAGATGCTCTATAGGAGGGCTCCCGTAATGGCCATCTCTTCCTACCCACAGCTATTGTTCAACCTCTAGCTCACACACACAAGCTGTGCTGCTGCACACCCAGAAGTTCACGATCATCCCTGGCTATGCAAACTGAACCCCAAGAGACCCTCCCCGCCCCCTTTCCTTTTATGTGTATGGGTGTTTTGCCTGTATATGTCTGGGCACTACGTTGAGTGTAGTATTCACAGAAGCCAGAAGAGGGCACCAGGTAATTGTGAACCACCATGAGGGTGCTGGGAATTGAACCTGGGTTTCTGCAAGAGCAGCCAGTGCTCTTAATCACTGTCATCTCTCCAGCCCCCAAAGACTTTATCTTTAACAATTATGTTGGTTGTTGTTGTTGTTTTTAAATTTTCTTTTTCTTGATTTTTTTGTTTTTTTTTTCAAGACAGGATTTATCTGGGTAGCCCTGGCTGTCCTGGAACTTCCTTTGTAGACCAGGCTAGCCTTGAACTCAGAGATCTGCCTGCCTCTGTCCCTGAGTGCTAGGACTGAAAGCATGTGCTGCCACCACCTTGCTGTTTAATTTTTAAAAAGCTGTCGCAAAACTACGAAGTAAAACAGGACCATGAGACTCACTGGACCAGCGTCAGGCTTTCAGGAGCTGCACCCCTGAGTAGAAACCTTACTGTGTGGGGTCCTGGACATGAGAGACTGTCAAGTACAGCTGCTCAGAAGAATGCAGACTCACAGCAACCTTCACCAGTCTCAGAACACCCCTCTGGAGCAGCCCCACCACTGCTGCTTCCTGCAGGGTGGTTAGCACTGTTGGACGAGACGCTCTGCCCCACAGAGCTCAGCACATGACCCGCTGCTCACAAGCCCTCAAGTGATCTGGTTCACATGGTCACCTGGATTCTACTTAGATTCCCTTCAGCAACAAAACTCGAGGATTCTGACTACTACCTGAACCAAAAACTGAATTCTCTGTAAAAATAATAATAACAATAATAATTTCTCTTCCCTCCTTCCCACTATTTTCCACAAGACAGCTGTTTGCATCTGCCGTCCCCAGACCAAACTTCTTTGCCACTCAACTATCTTTCTCTCTCCTAACTTTCAAATGTTCCTACAACCCAGTCTCTTCCTTCCTGAGTGTTAGAGTAGGCCTGAGCCTGTACACAAACACTCCAAGAACAGCTCTGCTAAGACATCAAGAACGGAGTCTTTCAGAACCCAACTGAGACAACTTAGTTAGGGAGCTGGGATTAAAGGCACGTACCACACGTGTGCCTTAGATGGGTCACCAAAGTCTGCCAAAGTGCTAAGTCCTGACTCCACTGCTCTCAGTCCGCTTCATTCATTCTTCATGGGCACACGAGGCCCCATGGCAGCAGCCCGGCACAAGGCAAGGATTGCAGGCATCCAGCTTTGTCACAGGGTTACCAGTAAACCAGTGAATGGTAGACACTGGTTGACGTACCCCGCTATGGCTGCACATGGTGCTCTATCCTACCTCAGGCACACTGCTCCCCAGTGGATGAAGGCTCCAGCTGCCTATGAACAAGGACCGCTCTGGAGCATGCACTAAATACTTTTGAGTATGAAACTACTACAGGGCGGTAGTTCTCAACCTCTGGGTGGCAACCCCTCTGGGGGTCGCAAATCAGATATATACTTGACAAGTAGCAACGAAAATAATTGTATGGTTGGGGGTCACCACACCATGAGGAACCGTATTAAAGGGTGTTCATAGCGTTAGGAAGGCTGAGAACCACTGGTCTAGTGGGCTCCTATGTATGGCTCTCCAGTGTGTATAAAGACACAGCCACAAGGGGTGGGGGATTTAGCTCAGTTGCCCTGGGTTCGATCCTCAGCTCCGGTAAAAAAAAAAAAAAAAAAAAAAAAAAAAGACACAGCCACAAAAGTGCCAGAGTAGCCTGACTTCAGGCTGCGAAGTCAGCGGGTGTAACGGCTCACACCTGATCCCAATGTTTGAAGGTGGAGGAAGCAGAACCCTGGGCCATGGGATCCATCTCAGAAAAAGGAAGCTCCTGTTGACAGGTGGGATGTCTAAGTGTGGTTCTCCACTGGTGCAGGAGCTGGCTTACAGGGTGTGCCAGCAGCAGCACTGTGGCTGCAGGGCAGTTACTGAAGCCCCTCCCCCTGCACTAGCAGGCAAGCACTGACACCCCGGACACTAGGAACTCTGAGGACTCGTACTTGTGTGCACTGGGCGGCAGGCAGGAGGTCGACAAACACCTTCAGGTCTGTGAAACAACATGGCTTATCCCCGAACTTCTTGAAATACTGGAACATCAACTCTTCTGGGTCACCTTAAAGACGAAGACATGACGTTATTACATCAGAGACTGCAGCAATCGCTAGAGTGACATCTCCACTCTGAAAGCATCTGTTTCATTAAATTAACTCAGCCTGAAGCCAGTCATTGTGGTACACACCTTTAAGACTAGCACTCCGTGTCTCAAAAATAAAAATAAAATGAAATAAAAATACAATAAAGGGAAAAAAAGGAAGAGTTAGGTATGATGTTGCTGGGCAGTGGTGGTGCATGCTTTTAATTCCAGCTATCTGGAGGCAGAAGCAGGCAGATCTCTGTGAGTTCGAGGCCAGCCTGGGCTACAGAGCGAGATCCAGGACAGGCACCAAAGCTACACAGAGAAACCCTGTCTCGAAACAAAACAAACAAACAAACCCAAGAATCTAGTATGATGGTCACACCTGTAATCCCAGCGTTCAAGCTCCAGGCCACCCTTCCTAGCTTCTAAAAAATAAAAGGTAGCCACTGTGGCTCACACTGGGGAGGCTGGGTTCCAGGCAAGCTTTGGGCTACTGAACAAGATCCATTCATGAAAAAGCCAATCAGAAAGGATACTCATGCACTCCGAGAAAACCTCAGAATGACAAGACGGGAAACTCCTCTTTCAACTGGGTCAGCACGGACCGGATGGACTAAACAGACGCACTGATGTAAAAAGCAGAACCGATGGGGTGAGGGAATGGGGGTGGGGGGGAGGAGCACTGGTCAGGATGTAAAATAAATCAACTAATAAAATAAAGCCAAGTCAAATCTGGGCTGAAGACAGATTTTGTAAATCAACCATCTTCAGTAGTTGTTTTCAGGTTTATAAGCACACTGATAATGAGCACTGCACTCAAGATCTGAGGGTACCCCTCATCTTCTCTAGTGCTCCCCAAAAGCCAACTGTTCTTACCCAGCTTGTACTCGTCGTTACAACCTTGGCTCCGCAGACGCCTGATGAGCTCCAGCTTAGCAAGGTGTGGGCCTCGGACATGGCGGGCACTTTGCGATGCCTCTGTTATCCGATCCTCTATAAACTTCACGGCGTCTTCTGCAGAGCAGTGTACTTCCCCTTCTAAGGAGCTGGAGGAAACACAAAGCACCATGACTGCCTCCAACAGGCTCCCCAAAGTTGAAGCCAAGTCAGACTGATCTTAAGAAACCCCACTTTGCTATCTATAAACAACAAAAGCAGCAGTAACAGAACAGTGGCAGAATGCAGTGGGTGCCAGAGCCACAAGCCCTGCCAGGAGCAAGCCAACACTGCCTGCAGGTGAAGACCTTGTCTCAAAAGTCAAGGCCTCCCAGTATCTGGGAGGAAGAGGCAGACGGATCTCAGTGAGTTCTAAACCAGCGAGGTTTACACAGTTCCAGGATAGCCAGAGCTACATAGAGACCCTCTCACCAAACCCACCCCCACCCCACCCCACACACTCAAAAAAGCCAATGGCTAGCAGTGTGGATTAGTGGGAAACCACTTGCTTCACACGCTCAGAGCTGGGCACAGTCCCTAATAAGGGGGTGACCCACATGAGTTCAAGCAGGTGTGAGAAAGCCATGAGCCTGATCTAACAGGTAACAAGTGACAAAATTATCCTTAATTTTGACTCCTGGATACTGTAGAACAGCAAACCACTTTCACCTCTTTAAAGGTGGCAAGATGGCTCAGCAGTTAATGGGCTTCTGTGAGCGAGGACCCTCATAGCAGGAGAGGACTCACTTCCTCAAGGCGTCCTCTGACCTTTGGGCACATGTGGTGGCACACAAGTACACACACAAATATATAATTAAAGCTTTTTTGATGTTGTTTGTAGACCAGGCTGGCCTTGAACTCAGAGATCCATCTGCCTCTGCCTCCCAAGGGCCCCAAATACTGGGACTAAGGGTGTGCACCAGTACGCCAAGCTAAATGAAGCTTTTTTAAAAACTGTTTTTTAGCCAGGTAGTGGTAGCCCACACCTTTAATCTCATTCTCGGGAGGCAGGTGGATCTCTGAGTTCGAGGACAGCCTGATCTACCCAATGAGTTCCAGGACAGCCAGGGATACTCAGAGAAACCCTATCTCAAAAACACAAAGCAAAACAAAACAAAACAAAAAATATTTTTAAAAGTTTCCATATAAGCTTACTTCATATCACCTATAAAGAGAGGAGAAAATTTTCTGTAACAGCCTAACTGCAGAGACATTAATAGACTAACAGCAGACATTAATGGATTATGAAACATCTCTAACAGATAACTCTTAAGCCATTCACTGAAAAATGAAACAGACTAACATCTACCTACCACCTATGAAAAAGCCTGCATGTATTTTAGGGAGGAAGACACCACAACAAGCAGTGTGCCTGATTTAAGCCCACTCTCACGTTCCACAGCACTATGTCACAAAGGACAGAGGCGAGTGGGAGGCAGGTGCTGTCGGCGTTGACTTGTACAGACAGGCTAGTGGGACTAAGTGCCACTCAGGGAGTCTTACACGGCACACTGTTTATTACAGTAAAACAAGTGGATTATTTGAGAGGAATGTCCTTAGGGAAAGATAAAAATATAACTGATGCACAATAAAGTCCTTTTGCTCCATCCCCCTCAAAAGCATCACTGTAATCCAGACATGCTGACACATGCCTGGGATCCCAGCACTCAGGCGAGGCCCAACAGCAATCCCTCTACTGGGGATGTAGTCCAGTGCTGAGAAGAACTCCATACTAATGTAAGCCTTGGGGTCAACTCCCACTCCACAGAAAGTGAAACCGTAACTCAACAATGCTAACAACCATTTGGGGACACAGATTAAAAATCTTCAGGGTGTCACTTACTGTAAACTGCCCAAACCAAACTTGAAAATATAACATAAACGCTAGAGAGACGGCTCATCAGTTATGAACACCGCTGCTCTTGCACATGCTCAATTCCCAGCACCCACATGGCAGCTCACACCTGTCAATAACTCCTGTTCCAAGAGATCCAATGCCCTCTTTCTGCCTCCCTGAGCACTAAGCACATACATAGTGCATATATATACATGCAGACAAACTACTCATATAATATATGTTAAACAAAATAAAACCTTTGAAAAAAATTTAAAAATATGTAGCACATACATCACTTCTTAAAGAAAAATAAAAACTCTTAAGATCCGGAAGTGAAAAAAGATGGTAACTTACTGTTCCCCTTCAGCAGGAGGTGTCCAGGCCTCTTCAATCAGTCGAAAGACAGAATCGAAATAAGTCAGATAGAACTGCCAGTCATCTGAGCTAAAATCAGATTGAATGATGCACACAGGATTAAACCCAGGTTGTGTCAAAGCTGCCTTAGGAACCATGAATTCAACCGATTTTCTAAGTCATGCCCACCTGTAACCAGGAGCCTCCAAAGAGGCTTGAGGAGACTGCCCAAGTCTGGGAGTTTTTCAGATACTCAAAGCCTAACTTTCTTAACAGAATATTCCCCCAATGAGCTCTCCCTAAGTAGGAACTGGGATGGAGAGGGAAGCCTCCGTAAGGCCAAATGTGACACAGTGACTTGCCGGGCAGTGGTGGCACAGGCCTGTTATCCCAGCACTTGGGAGGCAGAGGCAGGCGGATCTCCAGAGATCCAGGGCAGCCTGGGCTACAGAGTATTTTCCAGGACAGGCAGAGTTACACAGAGAAACTTTGTTTCAAAAAACAAACAAAAAGTGATACAGGAACTCGGTGCTCCTCCTTAAGAAGTATCTCAGCCACCACAGCCCAGGCACCATTAGGTCTTAAAAAATAAAGCTCATTGAAAACTTCAAAAACTCTAAAACCTCTAACATGTGCCCAGACTCTCACAACACACGCCAGTCCTGGGGCCTGGAAACCTTCCAGGGCTCGGCTCCCGAACAAAGGTATCAACTCACTTTTTCAGCAGGAGGCGTCGGGAAAGAGCGTTGCACTCTGGCCACCTGCTCAGTTTCTTGTACATGGCCATGCATTTGTTTTCCCGACTCTGAATCTCACTTGTCAACTTCTCTACAACGGAAAGTATATAAAAGTTGATGGGCTAGTTTCATGTCTACCAGAATAAACTCTAATCATTGAAAAAAAAGTCTTTTTTTTTTTGGCTCCCTCAAGAGTTTGAGGCTAACCTGGTCTACAGAGTGAGTTCCAGGACAGCCAGGGCTATACAGAGAAACAATGTCTCAAAAAGGGGGGGGGGGCACCCTGGGCCCAGAAGTGATGGTGCAAACCTATACTGCCAGCATTCAAGAGACAAGGCCAGGGTAAGTAAATCTGAAGCTAGTCTGGTTGATGGAATGAACTACAGACCAGTCAGAGCTATGCAGGAAGACCTCATCTTCAAAATAGGACACTTTTAACCAGGCGTGTCAGCTCTGGCCTGGAATCCCAACACTCATGAGGCCAAGGCAGCAGGACGCTGTTTGAAGCCACCCAGCGCTGCAGACTTAAGACTATCTCAAAAGAGTAAGGGGGCGGGGGCGCTAGGGCGCACACACCTTTAATCCCAGCACCAGAACTCTGTGAGTTCAAGGCCAGGCACCAAAACTACACAGAGAAACCCTGCCTTGAAAAACCAAAAAACAAAACCAAAAAACAAAAACAAAACAAAACAAAACCACCTAAGGCAGCAAAAGGCTGAAGAGATGGCTCAGCAGTTAAGAGCACTTGTTGGTTTTGCAGAGCACCCTGGTTTAATCCCCAGCACCCACACGGCAGCTCACAACCATTCATAACAGTAGGCCCAGGGGGATCCAATGCCTTCTCTGGCCTCTCTGGGCACAACTACATACATAACATGCACTCACGTCCACACACATACAATAAGGCCTGGCAAGAACAAGCAGCAACAGGGCAGTGAGGGGCTAGAGACCCAAGACACACCTCTCACACCTCCAGACTGAAGCCATGACTCATCTTCAGGTAAAGATATGTTGCTGCAAGCCGCAGAAATATGAAGCAGGAATTCTGCTGACTATGGCAAAGGCTGGAAGAGTTAAGGACTCTCTCTCCCAGAGGATAAAAAGCCACGTCTGAAGGAGTCTCGGTGATACTGGCTTTTGACTATATTAGCCGTTTCCTGCTGTGAATCTCTTGGGTGCTATTGCAGCTTTCCCACTTGATTCTTTTCTAACAGTGTGGCTGATCATTCTTTGGGCACAATTTCCATATAAAGTGGAGTATTTGGATAACATCCCCCAACTGTGCTGACAGCAGGCACACAGCCAGACCCCTAACTTCAGACCTTTCTGTAATTATTGTCACTAGCAACATCCAGGCAGGACCATCTACTGACCTAAGTATTTTATCTGAGATACTTTCCAGACTTTCTAAGAACAGACTGCAGATAGATAAGCATCCAGACTATCTTAGTTCCTGAGGGAAGGTAAAAATTTACACTGAGACAACTGCCCAGGCCAGGTGAATGTGGTAATTAAGCTTAGCCCTCCTCCCCCCACCCTACCAGAAAACAGCACAACCAAGGTTTGGACAGATGAGGCACCAAAAGAAAAAAAGGCAGTTTTATTTTCACTTGTGACTTAGTGACTGACTTATAGAATCTTAACATTTTACCTAACCTCTTCTAAGAATACAGTTTGAGCACATAATACTCTTTTCAATCTATTAACCGAATTTAACCCTTAGTTAATTCATTCCCCATGAATCACTTCCCTTTGGGTTGCTAATGACAGTGACAATTACTGCTCTTTGTGTGGACCTTATCACCCCTCCTTTTGACCCTGAGGGAATTCAAGCCTGGCGACCTTGCCTTGGCCAGAGTATCGCTGATTGCATGGGCATACAACTGAAAACCTCAGAGACTTGGGGGAGAATTAAGTTAGGAAGAACAATTTGGAAAGAACTAGATGGGGAGGACAAAAATGGGGGAAACTAAGACAAGGTATTAAGATAGAACTTAGAACAGCAGAAACATGGAGAGAATCAGGCAGGAAAGGAGCTGAGTATGAGAGCAGAAGAGAGAACTGACTCCGAAGAATAAAGTGAATGGACTAAAGAGGTTCATGTACGTAGATTCATTTGACATCCTTAAAATTAGATTCCTCAGCTGGTTGTTAAGATTCTTCCATGGACCCTGGGAAAAGATTATTAAGGGGCTGGACCCCAATAGTACTTTTTAATAGCTTAACCCAAGCTGGGCATGGGGGTACATGCCTTTAGTCCCAGCACTTGGGAGGCAGTGGCTGGAGGATCTCTGAGTTTGAGGCTAGCCTGGCCTACAGAGAACAGCATTCCCAGGATAGTCAGAGCTACAGAGAGAAACCCTGTCTCAAAAAAAAACAAAACAAAGTTGAGCCCAGGAGTTTATGGGCAGCATAAACTGGGCTCAATAGAAGAAACTAGAGGTGGAGGAGGTGGAGTGGGGAGACAGTGAGGTGGGGGTGACCTAGAGGAAGTTAGGAGGGCGGACAATGAATACAACCAAAATGCACTGAATGAAATTCTGAAAGAATAAAAAAAAAAATTGTTATTGTTTGAGACAGGGTCTCTCTCTACAGAGCTCTGGCTGTCCTGGAACTATGTAGACCAGGAATGCCTCTGCCTCCCAAGCACTGGGAATAAACATATTTTTAATAGTTTAAATGTAACTTTAGAACACAGAAACATGTAGTAAAGTCATAGGACTTTTATGATTGTATGGAAATTTCCCCCCACAAATAATTTTCATCTTCAAATTAAAAACAAAACAGAAAACTTTTTAAATTACCTCCTAATTTGCCTCTGATGACATCCAGGGCTTCCTGGTACTTCCCCAAGCGTTCCAGGATCATATAGTAAAGTTCAACCTTGCAGAAGACACAAACATTGAGCATTGAGATGTCAGCAGGACACAGGCAGCTGTGTATTCATGGCAGTTGCTTCACAGAACTGTGTGGAAGACTTTTCCAGTCCACACGCATCTTGGCAGAGCGCACTTTCCAGCAATAGCTCAGCTTCATGGTGCCTGAGCTGAGCCAGTCACCCAAGGCCCAGATGAGGTCACCAGCTATGAAGTAAGTGGACATTGGGATACGAGGCTGTGGTGGGGGCCACAACTGGGAACAGGAGGAACCTCGGGCATGTACTCACTTCAGCTTCAGCTTCGATCTTGTCCTCTTTCACCATCTTCTCGACCATCCTCTCTGCCAGGGGCAGGAACATGGTTTTGGAGAGATTTTCATCTCGTGCGGATATAGACTGCAATTGGAAAGACAAGCGCTGTGCCGCGCGCTCTCCTGCTCGCTCTCTTCACTTCACCAAGCATACCACACTAGTGACTCTGGCCCCCAGTCCACAGTGCACATATGAGGCCTGATCTGGATCTACCACATGGATACATGGAACGGTAGCTGCCTTAGCATCCCAGGCATTCCTACAATCCCCGGCTTCCACAACATGCCCGAGTGCTTTGACAGGCTGGTCTGATATTTATCTAGAATGACTCAAAAAGGGGTGTGCCTCTGCTGGGTATTACATACATTACAGAGCGTAAAGAAGGAAGCTGTTTACACTGTCTTGATATGTTAGCAGCTAGACTAGGAGACATACCAACTCTACCTACTTACACAGCTCTTGCTATTAGCTAATTGCCATATAGCCATCATTTTAAAACCAGGAACGCTGTTAAGTGGACAGTGCAGAGATTCTGCTCAGGGAGCCACCTGGGGTCAACTAACAGGACAAGTAAGTGAGAGAACACCAAGCTGCCAGGCATGGTGGCCACCTCACCTGTAATCCCAAATTCAAGAGGTGGAGGCAACAGGATCAAGTTTGAGGTCAACCTAGGTTACACAGCAAGTTCAAAACAAAACAAAAACACTAAATAAAGGAAGCTGGAAAACTGTCTCAGTAGTTAAGAGCACTGGCTGTTCTTCCACAGGACTCAGGTTTGATTCCCAGCATCCACATGGTGGCTCAAAACTGTTTGTAACTCCAGTTCCAAGGGATCAGATACCCTCTTCTGGCCTCAGCAGCCACCAGGCTCACACATGGTGCACAGATATACAGGCAAAACACCCATACACATAAAATAAAATTGAATTAAACAAAGACTACCAAGTATCCCCAACTCAAAAAGCCAAGGGGTGATCTGTCAAGACCCTCCTGACACTTGGTACAGCATATTACCCAAGTGCAAAGCTCATGAGAGACAATGATGGTGAAGACAGACCTCAGCCCACCCTGAGCAGCATACTTACTTGCATGATTAAGCTCATCACAGACCAAAAGTAGTAAGGGTTTTTGGGCACAATCTTATACAGAGCCATGCCAGCCTGAGAGAGAGAGAGGTTAATTTAGAAAACATCAGATAGACAACAATTAATAAGTGGAAAATGAAAACAAAAATAATCTGGGTGTGTGGCAAGATTCTGAGGAGACCAGCAATACAATTACATACTCTAGTTGGTGGCAGTGCTTGGTAACCTCATCACTATGGCAACATGGAAGATGGATCTCTGTGAGTTCGAGGCCAGCTTGGTCTACAGAGCTAGTCCAAGGCAGGTTCCAAAGCTACAGAGAAACCCTGTCTCGAAAAACCAAAAAAAAAAAAAAGGCAATCCCAGCCAGGCGTCGGTGGTAAACACCTTTAATCCCACTTTAATCCCAGCACTCAGGAGGCAGAAACAGCTCAAAGCCCAGCCAGGTACTGCTTATTAAATTCAAAGCCTTGCAGGGCTCCAGGAGAGGCTTTGCAGTCAGAATACTCAGCCACAGCAGGGTTTTTTGTTTTGTTTTCTTTTTGAGACAAGATCTTGAATTCATTCCAGGGCCTTGGACTTGAACTCATTATGCAGCTAAAGATGACTTTCAATTCCTGGTCCTCCCGCCACATACTTGGATTCTAGACATGTGCCACTCTGCCAGGTTTGCCCTACAATCCAGTCAAAAAAATCTATAGAACTCTACACTGAGCTGGATGTGGTGACCACACCTCTACAATCCCAGCTACTCAGGAAGTTGCTGGCAGAATGATAACAAGTTGAAGGTCATTCTGGGAAAGAAAGGGTCTTTCATGTTGCCCAGGCTGGCCACAAACTCATTATATAGCTAAGGATGGCCTCGAACCTCTGATCTTTTGGCCTTCACTTCCAGAGTGCTAGAGTTATAAGCATGTGCCACTTTGCTCAGCTCACATGATGTTCGAGGTAAACCCACAGCTTGGTGCACACGTGGCAAGCACTCTGACTGAGCCACATCCACAGCCCTAACTCAACTTCTAAAGGGCTGAGAATACAGCCAAATGTAACGTCTGCCTAGTATACAGACCCTGGGTTTAACTCACTGTGCCACAAAAAATGGTGAATAAAATTTAGCCTAACATTCTTCAAACGTACACAAAGAACCCCTAAAATCTGACCAAATAAGCCAGCTCTGGAAAGCAAGAATTACGAATTTCAGCCATGGTGAACTGATTTACCCTCAGAAGGCTAGAGCAGTGCAATCCATTGGATGTAAACTTCAGAGCAGCTGTCTTTTCTGGTTTGTGACTTCTCCCATTCACTTCTGAAACCTCAACAGCAATGTCACTTGGGAGCAATCTAAAGCTGACAGCAACCAAAGCAAACACACCAACAGCCAGGCAGAGGCACAAGCAACGTCCCCAAGTAAAGCATTTCAAAGCCTTGAAAACTATGGAACCGGCTGATCACATCAGAGACTTGGCACTGTACCCAAAAGCGTGTGCACTCCATTACCTGCTGCATCTTCTTGTACTCGCCCACTCTGGCGTAGGCCATGAAGAGGTGAGAGTGATACTCCTCGCTGTTGGGAACCTTCTTTACAGCCGCCTCATAAAGCTTTGTGACTAACTCCGCTAGAGGAAGAGAGGCAAAATTGGGTTTTGCTTCCATGAGAGAAACTCCTAATGCTCTTTGTTTGGTTTAAACAGGTACTCTCAACCTTTCTAAGGCTGCAGCCCTTTAATACAGTTCCTCATGCTGTGGTGACCCCAACCATAACACTGTTTTTGTTGCTACTTCATAACTGCAGTTTTGCCACTGTTATGGATCGTAATGTAAATCTCTGATATGGAAGACATCTGACTGTGACCTCTGACCTCCAAAGAGGCTGAGAACCACTGGGCTAAAGGGGTCCTCCTGCCACTAAAGGATATGGAGTACTGCCCCATCTGAGCACTGCTCTTCTGCTGCAGTGTTGTTGGGTTTTGATTTTGTTGTTATTATTTTTGGTTGTTTGGTTGTTTTTTGGTTTGTTTTTGGTCTTTCAAGACAGGTTTTCCCTGTTTAACAACAGCTCTGGTTGTCCTGGAACTCGCTTTGTAGAGCAAGCTGGCCTCAAACGCACAGAGATCTGCCTGCTTCTGCCTCCCCAGTGCTGGGACTAAAGGTGTGTGCTGTCACACCTGGCTTTAAGTGTTGTTTTGATGAAGCATGGATTAGTCACACCCCCTCTTATCTGTGCCATGAACTCGCCCTGGCCCGTCTCCTTCCAAACGCTCTCTACGAGCCCTTTACTAGGGTAGTGACATCAACTGTAGTTCTTCAGGGTCCCCTGTCACGTCCTGGGCTTCTATGCCGTTCCCACTGCCCAGCGTCTTCTGGCCCTCTTCCATTCAGTAAACTATGTAAGTACCAGTTCAAATCACAATCCTTCCTGCAGGCCTCGCCCTCAACAGTCTCCCTCTCCTCCCAGTCTGAGCACTGACTCTTCTGTTGTGTTGAACCCTGACTAAAAGACAAGGTCTTTATTACAACATTTACTGACACCCAACGCAACTACGCGTAGCAGTGCATGCCTGTGATCCCAGCCTTTGAAAGAGACACAGCAAGTTAAAAGCCTGCCTGTGGAGTGAGTTCAAGGCCACCCTGGCCTAGATAGTGAGACTGAGCTCAAAATAAAGAAATAGGTCGAGGACTGAGGGTGCAGCTTAGGGCGGAGCACTTGCCTAGCATGTGTGAGGTCCTGGGTTTGATCCCCAGTATCACAGAAATAGTCAACATTATCTTTCTTTATCTTCAAGCAAACCAAACTCTCTCTGCTACAACAACTCTGCTCCTAGCTGTGGTGGCATCAAGAAATGAATAATCCCTGGCAATGAACATGAATTCAGCACAGCCAGGTGGGCATCAGACCACAAGTGCGTCCATCACACAGAAGCACACAGACCCAGCAACGTGAAACCCAAGATAAACTAGAGGGGCGTTCTCACACTACAACAGCAGGACACAGATCTGAAGCCTGCAGAGGGCCACAGACGTGACTCAGGGGCAGAGGGACTGTCAGGAAAGGAAATACTCCCCGGGGGACAACGAAACTCAGCTGGAACATAGGAGGCTTTCCTGGTGTCAACAGTGTTCTAACCCATTCTGCCTTTCCCTACTTCTTAGTGTGTGACTGTGTGCACAGCAGACATGTGGATGAGGAGAGTGTGTGCACAGCAGACATGTGGATGAGGAGAGTGTGTGCACAGCAGACATGTGGGTGAGGAGAGTGTGTGCACAGCAGACATGTGGGTGAGGAGAGTGTGGGCACAGCAGACATGTGGGTGAGGAGAGTGTGGGCACAGCAGACATGTGGGTGAGGAGAGTGTGGGCACAGCAGACATGTGGGTGAAGAAAATGGGCACAGCAGACACGTGGTGGCTCAAGGACAATTCTCAGAAGTTTCTTCTCTCCTTCCACTGTGACTCAGAGGACTGAACTCAGGTTGCCAGTCTGCATGGCAGTTTTTACCTCTTACCAGCCCAATGATGTTCTACTTAATCATAGGATCACTTCATGAGTATTCATTATGACTCATCAAGTTTACTAGAACATTACATAAAACAATATATTTCATAATGAAATATTCAAGAAATTCAAATGAGGCTAGAGTATGGCAGGATATGTTGTTAATCCCAGCAGTAGGGAGCCAGAGACAGGCGGATCTCTGTGAGTTCCAGGCCAACCAGAGCTACACAGTGAGATCCTGTCTCCAAAAAGAAAAAAGGAAAAGGAAGGAAGGAATTCATTCTGACTCTCATTTCCAGTCAAGGAAACTGATGAATTCAACTATCCTGGCGAAGCTCCTCAAAGGCCACGACCAATACATTCATCTATCTACTGTCATCCACACTGGTCGGGGGGATGTGGAAAGTCACATACGCCGGTGCATTTCCCGGTAGAGGATCGTCAAGGCCTGCAGGGAATTGTCATCTGTGGGCTCAAGGGCGGCCACCTCCTGTGCCAAGGTGAAGGCTTCTTCCTGTTTTCCCGTTCTTTGTAAACCAATTGCCTTGAGAACCTGACAAGAAGAAGAGAAAAATCAGCTTCCATGGGAAAGAAAAGCTAAGGCAGAATGGACAGAGTTCCAGGTCCGCACCTGGCTTACACAGTGAGATCCCATCCCAGAGAAGCAAGGAGAGGGGTGAGGGCGGGTCTGGGAAAGCGCTCCTTGGAAGTACTATAGCTGAGCCTGATGCCCACGGGTCACCACTCGCTCCAAATCCCAGGGATGAGAAGGCAGAGGCAGGTGATCTCAGGGCTCAGTGGCTGGCCAGCCTAGCCTACTTGGCAGGTTCCAGACCAGTGCAACTCTGTCTCAAAATAAATAATAGGTGGGGTGGAGAGCTGGATCGGTGGTCTCTAATGAAAACCAAACTAAGGAACCCAGCATTCATGTCAAGCAGCTCACACACCTGTAACTCCAGCCATAGGCAACCTGATGCCCTATTCCAGTCTGCATAGGCACAGAGGAGAGGGCATGCACACAAACACATAAATAATAATATCTGGTTTTGGGGGTTTGTTTTTCGTTTTTTTTCTTGAGACAAGGTTTCTCCTCGGTGTAGTCCTGGCTGTCCTGGGTCTCGCTCTGTAGACCAGGCTGGCCTCAAATTCAGAGATCCTCCTGCCTCTACCTCCCAAGTGCTGGGATTAAAGGAATGGACCAATACCATCAGCTTTATATAAAATCATTACAATGTAACCTTTGCCTCCACATGTACTCTCACATGAGTACCAAAGCCCAAGAGTGCACAAATGAGCACACCAGACAAGGAAACAGAACAGCGAGCAAAGCCAAGGCAGAATCTACAAGGGACGCTGAGTGCTGATCAACTACAATCGTCCTCACAGAAGACAGACAGCAACTCAACACTCCTCCTCACCCAGTCTCAGTAAAAGTACCCAATGATGTTGGGGGCTTTTGGTTTGGTTTGGTTTGTTTTCGAAACAGGGTTTCTCTGTGCAGTTTTGGTGCTTGTCTTGGATCTCGCTCTGTAGCCCAGGCTGGCCTCGAACTCACAGAGATTTGCCTGGCTCTGCCTCCCGAGTGCTGGGATTAAAGGCGTGCGCCACCACCTCCCGGCCAATACTGTTTTTTTAAAGATTGTGAAAATACCAAAAAAAGTAGTATCCCAAAATATACACTTAAGCGTCAGTGAAGTAAGTACTCTCCATGCACTATAAAGTGCTCAGGACAGTAAGTAATGCACAGGGAGGGCTGGCAAGGCAGACAGCTGGAGCCAGCCAGGCTCGGTGGACCGAGGCTCCTGCAGACAAGCCTGGTGACCTGACTTCAGTCCCTGACATGATAGAAGGAGAGAACCAACCCCGAAAGGTGTTTCTCCTCTGACTTCTACAGCTCTGCTCTGTGCCACCTGTACAGCCTCAGGGAAGGGAGGGAGGAGGGAGAGAGGGAGGGAGGGAGGGAGGAAGGGAGGAGGGAGGGAAAAGAAATGGCCTGGGAGGGCAAAGCAGGAGAATCAGAACTTCAAAGTCGTCCTCAATTACATAAGACCATGTCTCAAAAATACAATACAAAATACAAAACAAAAATGAGGAAGAATTATAAATACAACTCACAGCCCAGTGTAGTGGCTCGGGCCTTTAATCCCCAACACTTGGGAGGCAGAAACAGGTGGATCTCTCTGAGTCTGAGGTCAATTTGGTCAACATATCAAGTTTCAGGCCAGCCTAGACTACACAGAAACCTTGCCTCAAAAAATAGATATAGGGGTTAGGGATTTAGCTCAGTGGTAGAGCGCTTGCCTAGCAAGTGCAAGGCCATGGGTTCGGTTTTCAACTCCGGCAAAAAAAAAAAAAAAAAGATATAATACTACCCAGAAATATAAGTAAAGGGCAAATGTGGTTACCTTCGCACAGTGAAGATCTCTGTGTTTCTTCAACAGTTTATCAGCTTGCTGAATTGCCATTTTATTATTTCCATTATCAAGATAATCTATGAAAAAAAATCAGAGGTATCATACTCCTTCACCAACAAACATGAAAAATACAATTCCCTTTGAGACCTTCAGAAGTACCCTAATTCTTGTTTTATTTAAAACATCATGGGCCAGGCAGTGGTGGCACACACAGGCAGCAGAGGCTCAGGTTAGCTTCAAACTCACCATGTAATCTAGGTTGGCCTTGAACTCCCTGGGATCTTCTCTTCTTGCCTCAAACTCCCAAGTGCTGAGATCACAGGTGTGTACTGTGCAACACCCCACCCCCATCCTTTCACACCTGCCCCAGTTTAGGATTGTAAATTGAGTGGTTGAGGCCAGCCTGGGTACATACATAGCAATACCATCTTTTTTAAAGTAGACTCTCTCTTAGACTAGTCATCTTTTTTATTTAAATTAACTTATTTTATGTGCATTGGTGTTTGGCCTGTCTGTGTGTCTGTGTGAGGGTGTCGGATCCCCTAGAACTGGAGTTACAGACAGTTGTGAACTGCCATGTGGGTGCTAGGAATTGAACCTGGATCCTCTGGAAGAGCAGCCAGTGCTCTTAACCACTGAGCCATCTCTCCAGCCCCCTTTTATGCTTTGTTCCTTTTTAGACTAGTCATCTTTGATGAGCTCAAACTGTTAGGGTGATTATTTGATAAACACTCAAACCTGAGGTCAGGACTAAGGATCTGTCGCTACTCACTTTGAAGGGGACAAGGCTCTCAATCGATGGACCAATCTGCGCCTGGCCTCTGAGAAGGGGCTCCACTGGGACTGGGAACGTGGTGACACCATATCTAAACCACAGAACTGCAGCCCACCCCGGGTGGGCATTTGGCCCACGCTGGGTGAATCAGGTTTCTTCCTGGTACCCATTAGCTACAACACTAGAAGTCTGCATCAGAAAGTCACGGGCAACCCCAACCAGAAAAGCCTAACTATGTGGAGTCTATGGTTATCAGCGGCCGCTCTACAGCTTCCGCTCAGAAGCTTCACAGGATATAAACAGGACAAATGCCACCTTCACACTTTCTTCATGTAAGGAAGGAAATCTTAAAAAGAAAGAAAGAAAAAAAGACTTTCTTTATCCAAACCCCGATGGAACTGGAGTGATGGCTGCTTTTCCACAGGACCAGAGTTGAGTTCCTGCACTAACATGGCAGCTCACAATTCCCTTTAACTCCTGCTCCAGGGCATCTAATGCCCCCTTCCGGCCTCTTTGGGCACTGCACACATGGGGTATATTCCCACATAGACACACACATACACATAAGTATACTTAAAAAATATAAAAACTTGTAAGGAGGGAGCCACCTTGATGAAGTCTGTCTGTGGGGTGAGGCTCCTCTGACCTCCTCCTCTGACCAACAACTTTAGTATGGCTACAAAGCCAACAGGGTCTGCCCTGAAGAATACAATGAGCAAAAGAAAATCAGTTGGATGCCAGTAGTGGTGGCGCACTCCTTTAATCTCTGTGAGTTCAAGGCCAGCCTGGTCTACAGATCGAGTTCCAGGACAGCCAGGGCTACACAGAAAAACCTTGTCTCAAAAAAAAAGGGAAAATAAAAAATTGGTTTTCAACTTATATTACTGAGTCTTTAATATAAATCACATAGCCCTTGAACAAAAGAGGCCAGTTACTATGATATCCTAAGTTATCAAGTCTTTTAAAAACTTACTCAGGGTAATTGTGGTTTGGCTGGGGACTGCTGCTACCCCTTAGGAAAAGGAGTCTGACAACTGAGTCTGCAGGAAGACAGACAGGCAGAAAGGGCACTGGTTATAGTGCAGCTCCTCAGCGTATGGGAAGCCCCAGCCCAAGGACAGGCATCCTTTCGGGTGTGTGGTCCACACAGACAGACAGGACCCAGAGAAGACTTTTCTGCAGCCTTCTCTCACCATCCTGCTCTCTTTCCTAGCGTCTTTTTGTTTCTTTTAAAGGAGGAGGGTGCAGATAGGAAGTTAGTGACTTTTGTTTTCACTGTCTCCTCCCAGCAAGAGATACATGTTTCCATTACCAATAAGGATATAGATTATAATTATTGCGGGAGGGTGATGTAGGATCTCATGCATCTTGGCCAGAACTATGTAGCCAAGGATGACCTTCAACTTTTTTTTTCTGATTTGTTGTTCAGCTTTTGTTTTTCCCTTTCTTTCCTTTTTCTTTTAGAGACATGGTCTCTATGTAGCCTTGGCTAGGTAGAACTTGCTATGTACACCAGGCACCAGGCAGAGGTCCACCTGCCTCTACCTCTCAAACACTGGGATTAAAGGGGGAAAAAATGTTACACAGTATGTATTTATTTGCATATGTGTGGAGTACACATGTGCCACAGCATGAGTTCAAAGCCAGTCTGGTCTACACAGTAAGTTCCAGGCTAGCCAGGGCCATGGAGTGAGATCCTGTCTCACCAAAAAAAAAAAAAAAAAAAAAAAAGGCCAGTCAGTGGTGGCACACGCCTTTGATCCCTCACAAGGCAGAGCCAGGAGAATCTCTGAGTTTGAGGCCAGCATGGTCTACAGAGTGAGTTCCAGGACAGATTCCAAAGCTCCAAAGCTACACAAAGAAACCCTGCCTCCAAAAATAAATAAATAATTAAATAAATAAATTTTAAGAAATTAAAAAAAAAAAAAAAAGGAAAGAAAAAAGAAGAAGAAAATGATGCCAGTCTGGAAGGGTGGTGAATACCTGCCATCCCACCTATCAGGAAGATGACAGGCTGGGCCATAAAACAAGAGTGTGTCATCAAGTTCAAAGTCTATCTATCTCCACATGGCTCTGTTCATCATTTGTCCCCACTGTAACCACTGTAAACCATTCCCCATGCCTTGCCCACTTTGATGGACTATATTCACTCACACTAAGCCTAATAGCTTTCCATCTTTTAAAAGAGTGCAGAGGGACTGGAACAATGCTCAGTGCATAAGGCTGCTCCCCCACATGGCAGCTCACACCAGCCAGAACTCCAGGGAATCTGACACCCTCTTCTAGCTTCCACAGTATCCAGGTATGCATGAGATGTAGAGACATGCATGCAGGCAAAACACCCAAACACATTCTATAATAACTGAAGGAGGAGGAGGAGGAGGAGGAGGAGGAGGAGGAGGAGGAGGGGGAGAAGTAATAGTAGTAGTAGTAATGCATTAAAAATACTAACCTTGGGAATCTCTGCCTGCTCAGGGTCTGCAGACCATGGCAAATAACTTGTCTTTTTTAGGAAAAAAAAAATTTAAGAAAAAATACTAACCCTGAAAAAAAAAATCTAACCCTGTGGTGGTATATTGTGTACCTTAATAAAATTTACCTGAAGATCAGAGAACAGAACAAGCACTATACTAAACATAGATGCCGGGCAGTGGTGGCACACACCTTTAATCCCAATACTTGGGAAGCACACAGCCTTTAATTCTAGCGCTAAGAAGGAAGTGATGGCTGGGCGGAGGAAGGTATATAAGGTGTGAGGAGACAGGAACTGGAACCTTTTCAGGCTGATGAGTCCTAGAGGTAAGACGTGGCAATGGCTTGTTCCTTTGTTTCTCTGATCTTCTGGCAAATTTTATAAGGATACACAAGATATCACCACATAACCCTATTTGCTACCCAATATTCTGAACTCTCTTAAAACACAAGCCTGATGAATGGTTAACTCCCTCAGTGCTCTCTAGTGCCTTTTAAACTAGAACAAGAGCTCAGTCATCTACAACCCCAGCATTGAGGGAGGGAGGGAATGTTGGGAGCTGAAGGTCTTCCCTGGCTACAAAGCTAGACTGTAAGCAACATACATACATACATACATACATACATACATACATATACAAGCAAACAAACCAACAGGCAAACCTCTCAAAGGAAAACCAAAACAAGCTTCCTGGTCCTTGGAACGGCTTACGAGGCCAAGTTCTTGTTTCCCCGCTGTCTGGTCCTGCCTCCGCTCTAGTCCCTCTAAATCCCACCACAGAAGTCTTCTGATTGTGTCCTAAGCAGGCCATACCCTAGGGGTCTTCATCATTATTTCCCTTATTCCACATTCAGGGCAGAACATTACACCCACAAGGCTGTCAATGGAGCACAGTGGACCCCAATACATCATGAGACTCATGAGACTGCATGCCGTGGCAGAGTCTGTGATCCCCGCACACGGGAGAGGCAAGAGGATTGGAAGTTCAGGGTCATCCTCAGCTACATAGCAAGTTCTAGGTCACCCTGGGCTTTATGAGACACGCTCAAAAAAATGTGTGTGTGTATGTGTGTGTGTATTATAGCAGTAATACACATTATGGTTAAAAAAAAACAAAACAAAACACTTGTAAGGGTTAGCAGGTAGGTCTCTCGTGACCATGATTCTACTATCCTCTATCCCACGTAGAACTTTTTCAAGAATTATTTTCTTTTTTTCTCCCTGCTCCAGTGCTGGAGACTGAACCTGTGGCCTACACACACCAGTCGGACACTATCATTGAGCTACATCCCCATCTAGACATGGCTTTTAAGTGGTTATGCTTTTACTACAGAAGAAAGGACGACGTTGTACCAAGTGGAATTTCTACAGAAAGTCTAAGCAGGGGCCAAGTGTTCATCATGCAAACATGAGGATAACTACAGTCTCATGTATTCATAATTCCAGTGCTGAAGAGGCAGAGACAGGACAGTCCCTCAGGGCCTCCGCTAGCCTAAACTATGTGGCAAGTGCCAAGGCATAAAGAGACCCAGAGTTTAAAAAGCCAGGTAGATGGTGCCTGAGGAATGACACCAAAGGCTGACTTCTAGCCTCCACATGTAGACACACACACACACACACACACACACACACACACACACACACACAACGATACCTTGTTACTTCTGAGACTCACACAATTAATACTACCCAACAAAAGACTTAAATATCACCCTTGACAGAGCACTTCAAGTTTTTATTAATGAGCTATAGCAGAGGAATTACCTGACCTAAGATTTGTCCAGACATCCAAGGGAGACAGCCCAAGTCATAAAAGAAGCAACTGCATTGGAGAACCTGCTGGACTCATGCTACCTGACCCTAGAGAAGACAAGACTGGACGCACAACAGATGAGAACAAAGGAGTGTGTGTGTGTGTGTGTGTGTGTGTGTGTGTGTGTGTTCACGGGTTGGTGCTGGGCACCTGGAAGTCAGAGGACAACTCTCAAGCGCTGGTTCTCTCCTAACACCATGAGGGTCCCCAGGATGGAACTCAGATGGACAGGTTTGGCAGCCAATGCGCTTACCCGCTGAGCCATCTCGCGGCCCCACCATCAGTGGGAACGGCAGCAGTAAAGAGCACTGTGCTCACCCACTCAAACCAAAGTGACAACCAGTGAGAGCTACCCTGAAAGAGGTCATTTCAAGAAGGCAGGACGGGGTGGCACTAGCCTTTAATCCAAGCACTCATGTGACTGAGACAGGAGGGTCTTGAGTTTGAGGCCAGCATGAGCAACTTAGGGAGCTACAGTGTGGACTATGGAAGCCTGTGTTCAACCCCGGCTCCACCACTCCCTCCTTACAACGCTGAGCCTGCTAACCAGTCAGCCTTCGGTTCCTACAGTGACCAGCCCTCAGCTAATGCAGTTTGTGAACATCAGGCCATGGCTGAGCTCCACGATGATGAACTTGCTCATGGGTCAGCTAGTACAGCCTGGATTTAAGGATTAGCAGTTGTTTAGGAGCATCAATGAGTTTGAACAACAAAATCCAGGCGCTCTAAAGGCTGCAAGGCCTACTCTGCCACTTCATATTAGCCCCTCAGAAGCCCTCCTCTACTCTCTCCACTAGCTGGAACAAAAGCTACATAATTCAGACTTCAGCTTTGAGACTATGACCTGTAACTTCTGCTTAATAAATACATCCTGATGTTTGGCAATGTGAAATGGTGTTTTTTAATTGAACAATTCAAAACACTATTCATTGTAACTGAATGTAAGACCAACAGTGTTCTCCTTGGTCTTCAAGAACAATGTTATGAATCTAATTATTCTTAAGTTTTGAGTCTTTTGTAAAAGTTCAGAAAAAGGAGAAGTCTGCAGGCAGTGTCTGTGTAAGGGTGTGATTCACAAACCATGAACCCTAAATCTAGGTTTTACTTTCTATTGCAAGCCAGAGGCTAGCCTGGTCTATACAGGGACGTCCCTGCCTTCTGCAAATGCGGAAGAACGTGCAGCAATGGGGAATCGGAGGCCTCCTGCTAGCCCTCGCCTCTGCCCAGACAAATCAAAGTGCTGCGATTTCTAGCACAATGGTTAAGACTGTGCTTGGGCCGGGCCACGGTGGACCACACCCTTAACCCCAGCACTCGGGAGGCAGAGGCAGGCGGATCTCTGTGAGATTCGAGGCCAGCCTGGGCTACAGAATCAGTTCCAAGGCATCCAGGGCTACACAGTGAAACCTTGTCTGGAAAAAAAACAAAAAAGACAATGTACCTGGAGTTCAAACCCAAGTTCAGGAAGTATTAGCCCTAGAGAAATACGTAAGAGCAATAAAACTTGTTTCTCCAGCTGTTTAGGGGTGTGTGTGTGTGTGTGTGTGTGTGTGTGTGTGTGTGTGAGAGAGAGAGAGAGAGAGAGAGAGAGAGAGAGAGAGAGAGAATCTGTGAGGTTAAATGGGATAAAAGCCCAGGCAAAAGCTCAAGGACACTGACTGACTTAAGAACCCAATCATGGGGTTGGGGATTTAGCTCAGTGGTAGAGCACTTGCCTAGCAAGCACAAGGCCCTGGGTTCAGTCCTCAGCTCTGGAAAAAAAACAAGAACCCTATCATAACAGACTGACTGTTCTGAGCCTTATTTTATTATTATTCAGTGTACAGGGCCACAATGCTAGAAACAGGTAATGTGAAGGTAAGCCATTACACAACACAGCACCTAAGGGCCAGCGAAATGCCTCAGCAGGTGAAGGTGCTTGCTGCCACTCCTGACAACTTTAATTTAATCCCAGAATCCACATGATAGGAGAGGACCAACTCCCTCAAACAAGGTGTCCTCTGAACTCCACAGGCGCACAGTACCATTGTGTGACCACACCCACCACACCCACCCAAAAAATACTTCTTCAACAAGTATAATTTTAAAAATGCATCAAACACATATATAAAATTATGACCACTGGGCGGTGGTGGCACAGGCCTTTAATCCCAGCACTTGAGAGGCAGAGGCAGATGGATGTCTGAGTTCCAGACCAGCCTGGTCTACAGAGCGAGCTCCAGGACAGTCAAGGTTAGGCAGAAAAACACAGTCTCAAAAAAACAACACAAAGCCAATGTGATGGTTGTGAGTCTTTAATCTCAGCATTGAGGAGGCAGAAAGCAGGTGATTTCTGTGAATCCCAGGCCAGCCAGGCGCTACATAGTATGATCTCCAAAAAGAAAAAAAAAAAAAGAGAGAGAGAAAGAAAAGGAGCTGGAAAGAAGGCTCAGGTTTTTTTGTCTTGTTTTTCGAGACAGGGTTTCTCTGTGTAGCTTTGGAGCCTGTCCTTGAACTCAACTCTGTAGACCAGGCTGGCCTCGAACTCACTGAGATCCGCCTGACTCTCTGCCTCCCGGAGTGCTGAGATTAAAGGCTCAGTTTTTAAGAGCACTGGCTACTCTTCCAAAGGAGCCCACTTAAGAGTCCCAGCACCCACAAGGTGGCATACAATAGTCTGTAACTCCAGTTCTAGGGGATCCTAATGCCCTCTTTGGGCACCAGGAACGCACACCAGGTGCACCGACATCATGAAGGCAAAATACCCACAGATGTAAAATAGTGGAAAAGAGAGAGAGAGAAAAAAAGTAAAGGACAAAGAAAAAAAGGGGCAAGTACCAACTTGCTAGAATCACAAGCGCCCACTCTGCCAAGAAAAAAAAAAAAAAAAAAACTAAACTAAAAACAAATTAAAAAGCCAAAACGCAGCCGGACGGTGGTGGCGCACGCCTTTAATCCCAGCATTCGGGAGGCAGAGACAGGCGAATCTCTGTGAGTTCGAGGCCAGCCTGGGCTACCAAGTGAGTTCCAGGAAAAAGGCGCAAAGCTACACAGAGAAACCCTGTCTCGAAAAAAAAAAAAAAAAAAAAAAAAAAGCCAAAACGCAGAGCCACACTGAAAACGTGACATCTAATTCAGCAAACACCACTGACCTTGAGGCTTCCCCATCATTACCTGAGACAAGACCATACAACCATCAATGAGTAAAAAGCAACGCAAAAAGGAACCACTTCCAAGAACAGACCAGCTCAGTTATTGCACAGTGTTTCTGACTCAATTCCGTCCTTCTTTCATCCCACCAGGGTAGGAAGATGACACCAAGGTCCATCTTCAAGCCTGTGGGTCTGGGGCGAGCGCCATGGAGCGGGGGACCCACTAAGCACGCGGAAGGCAAGCTGTGGAGGAAAAACCTCCCCGCGGAGCGGCCCGCACCTCCGGCACCAGCTATTGCCGTCTCTTCCCCGCTATTCTGGGCCCGCGACCCCCTCCCCCCGCCTCCCACGTGTGCCCAGAGCAGCTGTTCCTGCAGCGAGGAGCGTGAGGCTGGGGTTCGATCTGGGTGACCTTGCATCGGCCCCTTCCCTTCTCTGGGCCTCAGTTTCTCCACGTGCACCAGGCCAGACACCCAGTCAGACAAACCTCGGGTCCTTATCCTACTTAGCAGAACCACTATCACTGGGGCATCTCTCCCCTTAGGAAGGCGCTCCCACCCCATGCCGGAGCCGGTTGTCACCTGCAAGAATGACCACGGCCTCCCTGGGAGCGGCTGGATGACAGCGACCTAGCGGTAGCGCCGATCTCGCTGGAAAGGCGCGTCCCGCGCGCCCTGACAGCTGCGCGCACACGCCGATGCCGCCTCAGGGACGAGCTTCGCCGGGCGGGAGGCTACGCGAGGCCGAGGCTGCGGCCTAGCGTCCCGCGCGGCCCGCCCCCTCGCCTCCCCACGCCGCGCGCGCCCCCGGCGGCCCTCCTGGGCCTTCGCCCGGGGTAGGGCAGGCCTCGGCTTGCCGCACTGGCCAGCAGGCCGGCTCCAGGTACTCACCGTAAATGGGCCGGAGGCGCCGGTCGTTAGGGTCCTGCACATGGCCCCGCGTCGCCATGATGACAAGCGCAGAACCGCAGTGCGCACGCGCCTGGCAGGCCCCGGGGAAGGGGCCGTTAAAGGGCCAGCGTCGATCTCGCCGGTGTATCGCGATAGCCGAGGGGCGCTGCGACGGAGTGCGCCTGCGCAGAAAGGGAAGGTCGCCTCCCCTTTAATTGGCGCTGGGGTTTGATTTTTGCCGGTAGAATAATCTGGACCCCAGGGGCGGTTGGTGCTGTTGAAGGCTTTTCCCCTTGATGGGGAGAGGCGTGGACAGCGAAAAAGCGACTTAATGCCTTCGACACTACATCTTGAAGAACCAGTTGGTCTTGGCTTTGATTGTGGAGCTGCCGGGCACTCCTGGAGGAGTTCTGAGAAAGTACTGAGAAAGAGAGCTTGCTCAACGGTGAAACTACAAGAAATGTACAAGCCCCTTCCCTGAACTCAATTCCCGCGTGCGTCCGGACACTAGTGAAAGCTGTTTTAATGTGATAGTTTAACATGCAAAGTGCGCCAGGCGTTATTATTACCTTTCTTCTTTGCAGATTTAGTCACACCACGCGAGGTTATGAATGCTCATTATTTACCAAGTCATTTTAGGCGTCAAGAACTACAGTAAGGAGCTTAAGGCGCACACCTGGAACCCACCCCAGCACTCGGGAGGCAGGGGCAGGCGGATCTCTGTGAGTTCGAGGCCTTCAAAACTTAAAGTCGACTCATTAAAAGTTATACATATGTATAGGATACTATGTATTGTCGTGACACAAGTATACATTGTGTAATGTTTTAAATCCCTATACCAAATCTACTTCAACTGTATCATTTCTTCTCTCTCTCCCTCTTTGGAGACAGGGCCTTACTATGTAGCTAGCCCAGACCCGCTTTGACTTCTTAGCTTCCTCAGGGCCGGGGTTAGAGATACACATTCACCCTATAGACCACTACTCAGTGGCTTTGAAAAAAGCGACTAGATTCACTTCTCTGTACAAGTGTCAGGGCAGCCAAGTTGTAACATGCTGCTGGAGAAGAGGCACCATGAATTGAGGGCAAAATTGTTGGTGCAAAGAGGAAGATTTATATGGAATGTCAGCAAACAAAATTGCAGGCAACTATCTGGTAGGAAAACTTTTTTCTTTTATTTCTTTTATTTTTTTCTTTTTTGAGACAGGATCTCTACCTAGCCTTAGCTGTCCTGGACTAGCTCTGTAGCCCAGGCTGGCCTGGAACTCACAGAGATCCGCCTGCCTCTGCCTCCCGAGTGCTGGGATTACAGGCATGTGCCACCACTGCCCTGCAGCCCGGCAGAATTTTTTAAATATCTGTGTGTGTGCACGTGTGTGCACATGTGTTGGGCATACGTATGTACCTGAAGAGCCCAGAGGAGGATGTCAGCTGTCCAACTCTATCCTTCTCCATCCGTATTCACTTGAGACAGGGTCTCTCAGCTGAACTTGGAGCTGGGTTGGCAGCCAGCAAGCCCCTCCAGTCCCCTGCAATCCCCCTATCAGCTCACAATCCCACCCCAAGCACTAGGCTTAAGACACACTAAGCCAAACCCAGCCTTTCCATAAAGACCAAAGTCAAGTCCTCATGTTGTTCATCAGGCTCCTACCCATTGAGCCAGAGCCTTGCCTTATTGTTCTTTTCTTTTTTTCCTTTTGGTTTTTCAGAGATCTGCCTGCCTCTGTCTCCTGAGTCCTGGGATTACAGACATGTGCCACCACCGTAGGCCATTTTTTTTTCTTTTTCTTTTTTTTTTTTCTTTTATGTGTATGGGTGCTTGCTTACGTGTATGCCTGTGCACCACATGTGTGTGCCTGATGCTATCAAAGATTAAAAGAGTGTGTCGGATCCCCTGGAACTTGAGTCTTCCAGAGGTTCTGAGTTCAATTCTCAGCATCCACATGGTGGCTCACAACCATCTGTAATGAGATCTGGCGCCCTCTTCTGGTCTGCAGGCATACATGCTGTATACATAATAAATAAGTAAATCTTTTTTTTTTTTTTTTTGGAACTGAGGACCAAACCCACGGCCTTGTGCTTGCTAAGCAAGTGCTCTACCACTGAGCTAAATCCCCAGCCCAAGTAAATCTTAAAAAAAAAAAAAAAAAAAAAAAAAAAGAGCAGCCAGTGCTCCAGTGCTCCTACCTGCTGAGCATCTCTCTGGCACTGAGGATCCCTCACCTTTTATTTATTTATTTGTTTGTTTGTTTTTCATTTTAAGGCTTTTATTAGTTATGTGTGTGTGCATGAGTGTGTGCACAGGAGTATGCACAAGCACACAAGAGACCCAGAAGGGGCATTGGGTCTGTTGACTCCTGGCCTCTAGGGTCACCAAGCACACATGTGGTAACAGACATATATACAAGCAAGCATTCATACACATAAAGTAAAAATAACAACAAAGAAATGGATAGCAACAGCTGCAGCTGACTTTGAACCTCCACACACAGGAGCAGATGTACATGCGAGCATACACACACACACAAAGTAAATTTTGCTGAGATCTGCTCTAGATTGTTGAATGGTCTTTAACCAAGCAAATAACCCAAAGATAAAGTCCCCTGAGCCAAGCACCATGATGCCTGGCTGTAATCCCATCCTGTGAAGACGAAGAGTTCAAGGCAACCCTGGGCTGTGTGAGACCTGGTCTAAAACAAACAAACAAACAAACAAACAAAGCAAAGCACCCTACCTACTGTCAATACCAGGTATGGTGGTCCACACTTTGATCCTAGCAACTCAGGAGGCAGAGGCAGGTGGATCTCTGTGAGTTCAGGACAGCTAGGGCTACAGAGAAACTTTGTCTCAAAAAACTAAAAGAAAAAAAAATTCTAGAGCAGAAAAACAAACCACTTTTGGGTATAGGGGGAGGAAGGATGGAGCTGAGCTGGCTCTTGTTTTCAGTGCAGAATGGGAACATAGACCAGCCTGGTAGCTAGCTCCCCAGACTTGTCAAGGCTAGGGGTACCAGGGACCTCCTAAGAGAAGTTTGCAGCCCTTACCGGCTACCTGTCCTTGTACGCTGAAAGTCTGTTTAGGGTCTAAGCAGGATGAATCATACCTCCTGCCTTTCCCATGCTCATCCTCTGTCTTCAGACCCTGAGAGGGAAGCCAGGAGCCAACTGTGGGCCTGTCCTTACCTGCTCTGCAGAAGGCCGCTTCCACACCCTTTCAAGGCCTGAGTCATTTCAGGGTCAGAAGGGACACACTAAGACGGTAAATACATCTGTTCTACTGTTGGGAACCCAGAACATGCACAGATGACACTACGGGCATTGTGTGAAGTGTTTAGCGTGTAGTAGGTGCTCATTAAATGGTGCCTTCAACTTCTCCACTTAGATCAGAGGAGTTGCCTCATTTGGGGCAGAGCTGCTCTTGGGAGAGGCCTTCTTTGTAGGACACGGAGGTTGCTGGGTGCACTGCACTGTGCATCACAAGCTGGGTTACAGGAAGTGGTGCTGATGCAGGACTTGGATGTGGTGGCTCTGGGTGTCTTGCCCAATGGACTCGCCTGGTTTTTCTCTTTGGTCTTGACCTCCTGGTACCTACCTCTGCCCAACCTTTCACCCCTAACAGAATCAACAGAAAAGTGGTGTGTTTGCCAGAAGACAGCATCAGATCCCCCTGGAGCTGGAGTTACAGTCCTGAGCCACCGTGTAGGTGTTGGGAATTAAACCTTGGTCCTCTGCAAGGGCAGCCAGTGTTTACTGCTCAGCCATCTCTCCAGACCCCCAATTAATAAAAAATAAATCTTTAAAAAAGAAAGAGTTGAGATAAAGTGGTTATGGTCATGCTCTGCGAATATTTAAGGAGTGAATTTTCCTCACCAAAATGGAGAAAGGAAGCCTGCATCCCCTTTGCTAGCTTCATCAGGAACCAAGGTTGTTTGTTGCAATTCTAACTGTGTCCACCAGATGACACATGAGCACGAAATTGCCTCGGCCATTTTCAAGATTAGAAAAGGCTTTGTTTTTCTTGTTTAAGATTTAGCTCAGAGGTAGAGTGCTTGCTTAGCAAGCCCAAGGCCATGGGTTCGATCCCCAGCTCAAAAAGAAAAAGAAAACACAGCAGGGGTGTGTGTGTGTGGGGGGGTGGTCAAATATATATCTTTTTTTTGTGTATTTTTTCTTGGAATTTAGGTGGGTTAAGGAGCATGTTTGTTTTCATGGGTGCACATGTGTGTGCGTTCCTGACTATCTGCCAGGCACCACCCTCTTTACTGTATTTTTAGACAGGGTCTCTCACTGGGACATGATTCTGCCCAGCAAGACCATGGGCTCACTGGCCAGAGATCCCCAAGGGTCTGCTTATCGCGCCTCCCCAGCACCGGGGATAACAAGCCTGTGTCTCTATGCACAACTTTCTACACGGGTTTGAGGGATCAAAGTCGGGTCTTTGCATTTATTTGCTTTGCAGGCATTTGACCCACTTAGCCAACCTCCCAGGCCTATTTCTGGAATTTTGGAGACTGTCTCACTATGTAGCCAAAGCTGGCCTCAAATTTACAGTAATAATCCTGCCAGCCACCTGAGTGCAAGGCTCTGAGGACCGGACCCAGGGCCTTGCACTTGCTAGGCAAGCGCTCTACCACTGAGCTAAATCCCCAAACCCCGTTGTTGGCTTTTAGCGTAACCATGGCTGTCCTGGCCCTTGCTATGTAGATCACGCTGGCCTCAAATTCACAGAGGTCCTTCTGCCTCTCTCTACCTCTGAGTGCTGGGATAAAAGGCGTGTGCCATCATTCCCAGCCTCATGTGTATAACTATTTAACGTGTTATTTAAATGTAGTTCAAATGTCATCAAATCCACCTGGTTTTGTTATGTCGACAGTTTCTCACATAGCCCAGGCTGGCTTCCAAATCACTATAGGACCAAGAATGACCTTGAAGCTGGGCACAGTTGGAAGGCAGAGGTAGGCAGATCTTTGTGAGTTTGAGTCCAGCCTGGTCTACATAGCCAGGGCTATGGGCTTTGTAGAGACCCTGTCTTAAACAAGACAAAACAAAACAAAAACAACAAAACAAAAACCTTGAACTCCTGCCTCACTTCCAGGTGCCGGGATGTAAGTTGCTTCGTCATCTAAGGTTTGGTTAAGTATTTCCTTATTAGACTTCACCAAGATGGTGCCAATTTGTGTTCTCACCACACACAGGTAAAAGGTGAGCCTTTCTTGTCTACCAGTCCTTTCTCAAACTTTTAGGTCTTTGGCAATTTTGTGATGAAAAGTATGTCCTGCTCTCCAGGCTTTATTTTTTTCTGTTTGTTGGTCCGTCCCCGCCCCCACCCCCCCCCCCGATTCTCTGTGTAGTTTTGAGCCTTTCCTGGATCTCACTCTGTAGCCCAGGCTGGCCTTGAACTCACAGAGATCTGCCTGCCTCTGCCTCTGGAGTGCTGGGATTAATGGCGTGTGCCACCCTGTCCAGCTTCTTTTTTAATGTAAGGTTTTGTGTAGCCCAGACTGATCTTGAATTCCTATGTAGCTGAGAATTATCTTAAACCCCTGATCCTCCTGCCTCTACCTCCTAAGTGCTGAGATTACTTATGTGTGCCACCATAGTGGGCAGGGTTATGTGCTTTCTTAGGTAGTGTAGGAGGGAAAACTGAGTTTTCTAGAAAACAACAACAAACAACAAACCAGATTAAGGTGCATGTGATTCTAAGCCATCTCCAGCCGTCTGCTGCTGCAGATTCCAGAAGGCTCTGTGTAGCCACCGGATGGATGAAGCTGTCAGGGGAAGGGATGGAGCCACAGCTCCTGGGAACTCTGCCTAGTAACCAGACAGCCTGTAAAGTGTCCCAGCATGCTCCGAGGACTATGGTCCAATCCCTGTCCTCCTCATGAATATGTATGAATCCCCAGATGTCAGCTGAACCCCCTACTTCCTACTTCTTGCTCAAACACCACAAAATCCTCTCTCTCTCTCTCTGTCTCTTGCTTGTAGATGAATTTCTAAACAGTCTTGTTAAATAAAACACACGGAGCCAGATATAGGGGTGAAAACCTGAGAGATCAGGGAAATAGGGAAAGCCACAGCTAACCTCACCTCACCAACTCTGCAGCTTCCAAAGTAAAAATTCGTTCTCTCTCTCTCTCTCTCTCTCTCTCTCTCTCCTCCCCCCTCCATCTCTTTCCCCCAATAGCTGGCATCATCTTCAGCACTCTGCTTCAGGACTGGAAAAATAATGTGCATATTGCATTTCAGGGCCCGAAGATACACCCACGCAAGGTTCCAGAGCCTAGCACCTCTAATAGGAAACTGGCTTCTAGCAGTGGTTTCGAAACCCCAGCAATCATGGATGTCCCCGTGACTACGAAAGAAAGAAAAGAAGGGCTGGGGCAGGCACTGGGTGCCTAGAGGAGCTTGTGACCTCCAGCACAGAAAAGAAAGAGGCTGTAAGTGCAGCTCAGTGGGCAGTGTTTGCCTAGCAGGTTAGAGAGTCCCCAGTACCATGTAAGGTGTGGTGGCACACACCTGTATCTCCAGCCCTTGCGAGGCAGAGTAGAAGGATCTCTACAAGTTCAGCCTGCTCCACATATTGAGTGCCAGGGCAGCTAAGGCTGTATAGGGAAGCATCTCAGGAGACAAAGAGGTGGAAAGACTAAGGAATTTAGCTTACCCAAAGGGTTACCACCTGAGAGATAAGTGCAATGTGATCTCTTGGTATCAGGAACTACTACACAGTCTGAGCAGGGCACCTCACACCTGGAATCCCAGTGTTTGGGGAGCTGAGGCATGTAGACTTCCTTGAGCTTGAGGCCAGCCTGGGGTACAGATTGAGACCATTGAAAAAAATATAACAATAGCAAACAAAACCACAAATAACCAGTAAGAAAGTCTGCAGCTCTTGTTTTGTTTTTTTAGATTTATTTATTTATTATGTATACAGTGTTCTGCCTGCATGTATGACTGCAGGCCAGAAGAGGGCACCAGATCTCATTACAGGTGGTTGCGAGCCACCATGTGGTTGCTGGGAATCGAACTCAGGACCTCTGGAAGAGCAGTCAATGCTCTTCACCGCTGGGCCATCTCTCCAGCCCTGGTTTGTTTTTGTTTTTTGTTTTTTGTTTTTTGTTTTTTGTAATGAAGAGTAAAGGCATGGATGTATGCATACATACACACAATCACACCACACACATATACTCACACACACTCATACACATATATACACACACACACTCATACACATATACACACACATACACACATACTTATACATATATTCACACACACATACATACTTATACATACACACACAGACACACACACACACACATAAATAATAATAAATCAAATAAATCCAGCCACAAAGTTGCGCTGGTTTTATGCTCTTTTTCACAAGAAATGCCCAGGCATGTCCAGGGAAACAGAAGTTAATGGAGATAAAGGGGGGAGGTGGGGGTGCTGTTTCTCTGGGGGCTAACAAGAATGTTTACAATTAGATTCCAGGAATGGTTTGGCCACATAACTGTGAATACATTTCTTTCTTTTCTCTTTTTTTTTCTTTTGGTTTTTCAAAACAGGGTTTCTCTGAGTGGCCATGGCCGGCTGTCCTGGAACTCACTCTGTAGACCAGGCTGGCTTTGAACTCAGAATCTGGTTGCCTCCACCGCCCAGCTAACATATTTCTTAAAAAACATTTTCCAGTATGAACATAGAAATGGGTGAAATCGGCCGGGTGGTGGTGCAAGCCTTTGATGCCAGCACTCAGGTGGCAGAGCCCAGGCGGATCTCTGTGAGTTTGAAGCCAGCCTGGTCGACAGAGAGAGTTCCAGGACAGCCAGGACTGTTTCACAGAGAAACCCTGTCTGGAAATCAAAAAACAAACAAAAAGTAAAATAACACAAACTAACCAACCATACCTTTGTCCCAGCTTTTTGGAGAATGTGGCTGAAAGAAGAGAAGGTGTCTAGGGTGGGGTACTGGGTGCATTGCCAGGGATCCAGAGAGTCACTCCCTGCTAGAGAATACAAAATAATCCAGGGCTGCTGAGATGGCTCTGAGGGTAAAGGTGCTTGCTACCAAGCCTGATGACCAGGGTTCAATCCTGGGGACCCACATGTGAAGGAGAGAACTGGTTCATGGAAGATGTCCTCCGACCTCCACATTTATGCCCCAAGCCCGCACCAACAGCATCCTTGTTAGACACAACACAACCACTAATGAATAAAATACATTAAATTTTTTAATTAAAATTTTTTTTTGGTATTTTTTTAATGTGCACATTTGTCCATGTGAAGGCGTTGGATCCCCTGGGCCTGGAGTCACAGGCAGCTGTGAGCTGCCATGTGGGTTCAGGAAACTGAACTTGGGTCAGCCAGTGTTCTTAACCACTGAGCCATCTCTCCAGTTCCTAAAATACTTTTTTTTTTTTTTTTTTGGTTATTTGAGACAGGGTTTCTCTGTAGCTTTGGAGTCTGTCCTGCACTAGCTCTGTAGCCCAGGCTGGCCTTGAACTCACAGAAATCCACCTGCCTCTGCCGCCTGAGTGCTGGGATTACAGGCATGCGCCACCACCTCCCAGCTTGAAAATACATTTTAAAAGGGAATTCAATTTCATAACAAATTTGGAGTCTGGCATGGTGGTGAATGTCTTTAGCCCCAGCATTCAAGTCAGAGCTTTATGGGTTTGAGGCCAGTCTGGTTTATACAGGGAGTTTCAGGGCAGCTAGGGTTACACAGTGAGATCCAAGTCTGGAAAGAAAACAAATTTGTTCCCAGGAGGTGGTGGTACCCAGCACTCAGGAGGCAGAGGCAGACGGATCTCTGTGAGTTCGAGGCCAGCCTGCTACAGAGCGAGTTCCAGGACAGGCACCAAAACTACACAGAGAAACCCTGTCTCAAAAAACAAACCAAAACCAAAACCAAAATCGAACAAGAAAAAAACAACAACAAAAAAAAAGAAAACAAAACTTTTAATGTTTATCACAAAGAAGCAAAAACAAAGCCATCAACTAGAAGAAACTAGAGTTAAACTCCTCAAGCACCTTGCTATAACTCAGCAAGTATGGAGACTCTCCCAAAGTCAGCCCCAGTCCAGGCTGGGCATCGGGCCAGCTGCTGGAGAGTCAGAGGGAGGAAGGGAAGGGGCAGGCAGCAGGGACCAGAAGCTCAGGCTTCCTATCAGGGAGAACCTTGATCTGAGGTGGGGCCTGGGGGTGGGTATTAGCCCCAGGGTTGGGAGTAGGAGTAGTGACAGCCTTGGCTAGGACAGGGCACTCCTTCCCTTGCCTGGCAGAGCCTGGAGCCTGGCTGGGCACCACCTCCTCTGGGGCTTTATCCACATTCCACACAGTCCGTGCTGAAGCCGGTCAAAGCCAGGGAGATGTTTAGGCTGCAACATTCAGATGCAGTTAATCTGCTACACACGTGGAGACAGAGGGCTATCTAAGACCAAATATTAATTTAACATTTCCACATGTGATTGATCATGTCCACTCACACTTACCCTCTCTTCTAACCCCCCTTCATCTAATCTCTTTCCTTTTCTCCACTAACCCCCTTCTCTGTTCATGTCTTTGTTTTAGACAGAGTCTCTCTATGTAGCCCTGGGTGTCCTGAAACTCCCTGAAATCCATCTGCCTCTGCTTCCCGAGTGCTGGGAACAAGGTGGGCACCAGCAGGCTGAGCTGTTTATTTTCTTTGGACAGAGGGTCTCACTATGTAGACCAGGCTAGCCTAGAATATACAGAGCTCTTCCTGCCTCAGCTTCCCTAGTGCTGGGATTAAATGTGTTCACCACCACACTGAGCCCCAAACTTTAATTGTAAACAAACCTAAAGGGTTAAGCTGAACCTGAGGTAGTCAGCATTCCCACATTATTCCTCATCCGCCTGGGCTGTCCTGTCTTTCCCCTGTGAACTCCAAATTCAAAGGAGACTCTGAGTCACTTTCCCAGGGAGGATAGTGTGTTTCCAGGAGACAGGACTGCCATTCTCTTGTTTATTTCTTCCGAATGTATTTATATCACGTTGGGAACATGTGGGGCATCTGGAACTTTCCTCCGCTCCCGATGGGAATGTTAAACGGTGCCATCACTTTCGGAAACAGTTTGTCAGTTAAAAAACAAAAAACAGAAACATGGGTAACCACAGCAGCAGAGCCAACAGTGAGCCCACAGTTCTAATTTAAAATATTTGAGAGAAATAAAAACACATGGCAATTAGCTGGGTGAGGTAGCGCAAGCCTGCAACCCCAGGACTTGGGAAACGGAGGGAGGCAGGAGGATATTGAATTTAAGGTTGGCGCACAGGCAGTTGAGGCCAGAGTGCTGGGATTAAAGGTGTGTGCCTCTGTGCTCTGCTTTTCTCTTTTACATAAAAACAAACAAACAAACAAAACAACCTTACTTCGTGTGTGTGTGTGTGTGTGTGTGTGTGTGTGTGTGTGTGTGTACAGAAGGCGCAGATATCCTGGAGCTGGACATAGAAGTTGTGAACCACCTGTTGTGGGTGCTGAGACCCGAACTCTGGTCCTCTATAAGAGCAAGTGCTCTTAACCGCGGAGCCATCTCCGCAGCCACATGGCTTTCAGTGTGCTCCTTGCAGTTTACACGCCAGTTTAGACTTAGAATTTTCCCCTTCTATCCATTAGGTATGAGGTGCTGCACCAAGGCCTGGAGGAGACTTTGGCTGTCACATCGGCGTCTCCGGCGCCTCCAAGAGGCCTGGCACGAGGAAGTGTTAATGACATGGCCGGGTATTAACGGCCCATGACAAAGCACAAACGCCACCCACCGTCATACCGGGCACGTCGGCAATGTTTGCCCAGTATTATTCAGGCAATCAATCAATCAGTGCCTGCGTCTGCAGAGGCCTCCGCTTTCAGAAGTGAGGGAGGCGGGGACCCGCAGGCCACGCCCCCTGGGCACCGTGAGCCAATGGGGGGTGAGGAGGCGGGCGAGAGGGAGCGGCAGCGCTGCCGTCCAATGGGCGTCCGGCCCTGCCCCTCGGCCGCCCAATGGGCGCCGACCCTCGGCGACGGTGGGTAGCGGCCGGGTGGCTAGGCCGTTGTTGGCGCGGGGCGGCCGAGGCGGCTGCGGCGGCGGCGGCGTTCCCGCTTGGCTCCGAGGTGAACGTGGGCGGCGGGGTGGGGCGGGGCGGGGCGGGGCGGGTGGCGAAGGCGGCGGAGGCCGAGGCTCGCGGCGGGAGGCGGAGGCGCAGGTCGGGCTGGCTCCAACCGCTGCGGCCCGCGGAGAGCAGAGCGGCCGCTCCCGGAGGCGCCGCCGTGGCGTGTGGCCCGGCCTGCCCCCGCCTCCCCGTGCCTTCCGCCCGCAGAGGCTTCCCCGCCGTCGCTGGAGGTCCGTCCGCCCCGCAGCCCGCTTTGTCTGCGAGCTTTCCCCTAGACACTCACCTTGGGTTTCCTAGTTTCATTGGCTTGATTTCCGGGCTCTGCTACATTGGACTCTTGAATTGGTTAGACGGTGGCCGAGGCCTGGGCACCGAGAATGGCAGGCGGCTTGACAATGCCCAGATGAGCCTGGCGCCGCGTTAGTACCTAAATCTATCTCTGGGTCATGGGAAGGAGTGATGTAAACACTGGCGCTGCCGTGACGGCCAGAGAATGGGCTGCGGCGGACCGCCGTTGCCTGGCGTGCCCGGGTGGGAGGGCTTCGAACTTGACAGGAAAACAAAAAAACCAAACAAACATGGTAGGTCCCATCTCAGTTAAGTAGGCAGTGTTACTGGTCATCCTGTTCCTCTTGTTATGATGTGCCAACATGAACTCTCTGCTGCTGCTTTTTTTTTTTTTTTTTTTTTTAAATAGGATCTAATGCATCCTAGGTTGGCCTTGAACTGACTAACTTATGTCACCAAGAAGGTTTTGAACTTCTGGTTCTTCTGCCTCCATATCCCTAGTGGTAAGATTACAGGCATGTACCAGTTTTTAGGGCTGATCAAGGAACACGGCCCCAGCCTAGGCTCATCACGTCAATGATACTCCTGCCAAAAGTATATATAGCATGAATTTAGCCCCAAGAAAATATCAGACAGACCCAGACGGAAGGATTTTCTACAAAATAACTAGCCAGTAGCTGGAAACTACCAGTAACTGCTAGTAGCTAGCAAGCTCTGATTAAGGTACTAATTAGCTGAATAAGCTGTGAGGAAAAACTAAGCACTTCCAAATCAGATTGAGAAGCAACATCTGAGAGCTTTATGTGTTCCAGGGTTGAAACTGAACCAGAAAAGGGGATTGATTGGTGGTCTCACTGGCCTTTGAATGAAGTCTGTAAATTAGTTACAGGACTTAAGAATGTTACCTTTTACTGCAGTAGGGTGAAGGGCATAAGGGAGATCTTTGTATTTTAAGCTTTTTTTTTTTTTTTTTGGCAACATTTTGTAAGTCTAATTATTTTTTTAAATAGGAAATTTAAAAAATAGTGAAAAGGAATGTCCCCACATTTTCTCTTCTTTTGCATACCATCCCTAAAGCAGAAACGAAACAGAAAGTGACATCTCTTTCCTTCTTCAGGAAGAGCCAAGATGGCCGAGTTTCCAGACGACCAGGCTGCTCGGCTGTGTGACAACTGGTAAGACATGGAATTGAAAGGGTTGCCATGAGGCCATGCCAGCTCTGTAAAGACTTGGGTGTGTCTTTTCCGGTTGTGACCTGTGTCAGCCATTGTGACTGGAGCTTTTTAACCACTTGGGTAAATTGCCTGTGTGGAACTTGACAGGAAGGAGTCTCTGGGTAGAATGAGGGTTGGAATGGATCTGGCTGGGACTTGGGGCTCTGGCTTGCCTTCATGAATGACTTAGCAAGACAGGTCTAGGCCTGGAGAGATGGCCAGATGGTTAGAGCACTGCCTCTAACCTCTAATCCTCTTCCAGAGGACCCAGGTTGGGTTTCCAGTGCCCAATGGTGGCTCACAACCATTGGAAACTCCAGGCACACATTTGTACAGACATGAGTGCAGGCAAAATACCCATACATAGAATAAAATAAATACATTTCTTTCTTTCTTTCTTTCTTTTTTTTTTTTTTAAGGTTTATTTATTTATTATGTATACAGCATGTATGACTGCAGGCCAGAAGAGGGCACCAGATTACATTACAGATGGTTGTGAGTCACCATGTGATTGCTGGGAATTGAACTCAGGACCTTCAGAAGAGCAAGCAGTGCTCTTAACCTCTGAGCCATCTCTCCAGCCCCCTCTTTTTTTGGTTTTGAGACAAGGTTTCTCTGTGTAGCTTTGGAGCCTGTCCTGGAACTCACTCTGTAGACCAGGCTGACCTCAAACTAAGAGATTCTCCTGGCTCTGCCTTGCAAGGGATGAAAAGCACTGGACTCAGAAGTGTTCATAGCTACAGTATTAACTCTTCCGTTATTGGGGAGTAAACCCAAGGCTTCTCGGGAGTAGTACATCTGAGGACAGAGAGTAAAGACACATGCCACCATGCTTCCTTACCATCCCCTTTTTCCCCTCTTTCAGTGCAGGGGATTAAATCTGGGGCATATGCTAGCATGGTGGCAGGAGCCAGATTCCTAAGGTTGCCATGTTTGATTGTTATCATGTCATGGCTGCAGGACTGCTGGTGAGGTCTGTGCAGCACAGTCCTTGAATGCTAAGCTTAATATTTTCATGTTTTTTTAACCCAAGTGTTGAAAGAGAAACTTAAAAATGTGTGTATGTGAGTGTGGGGATATGAGTGCTGCTGCATACCTGTGGTCAGAGAGCATCTTGCGGGATTTGGTTCCACCATGGGGCCACTGCCTGCTGGAATGAGAATTAGGCAGGTAGGTGAGAGGAGCTGGTTTCTGGTGTGGCTTTCTCAAGAATTTTCCCTCTTCCTTTGAGATAAGGTTTATTTTGCTGTGTAGCTCCAGACTAGCTTTGAATTTGGTTTGTAACCTCGTCTAGCTCCAATTCATGATCTTCCTGCCTTAGCCTCCTGAGTGCTGGGATCATGGGCATGCATCACTGTTCCTGGCTCCACTGGTACACTCTCTCAAGATTTGTTTTTATGTGTGAGTGGTTTGTCTGCATATATGTATATGCACCATGTGTGTGCCTCATGCCTATGGTGACCAGAAGAGGGCACTGGATCACCTGGGGCTGGAGTTAGAGGTGGTGGTGAGCCACCTTGTAGTTTTGGGAACTGATCCTGGGTTCTCTGCTAGAGCAGCAAGTGCTCTTATCTTCTGAGCCATCCTTCCAGCCTCTTCACTAATACTCCTACTGAAAACTACTGAAGAAAGAACTTTTTGTTCTTTGTGTGTGCATGTGTGTACATGTGTAGCAGGTGTCTTGCCATTTCAGCAAGGCTGGCTGATTGCAAGCCCCAAATCTGCCTGTCTCTGCCATGACACCTGGCTTTTACATGTGCCCGGGAATCTAAAGTCAGGTGCTGTGTTGGCTCAGCAAGCACTTGACCCACTGAGCGGAGAGTCAGCGATGCTGTGCAGGAGAGTCAGCGATGCTGTGCAGGAGAGTCAGCGATGCTGGTGGAGAGTCAGCGATGCTGGTGGAGAGCTGGAGCAGAGCCCTGGCTGCTGGCCCTGCCCTCATGGGTAAAGGGTGCATTTTCGAGAGACTTTCCACTGGTGCTCCCTGCCTGCCACTTTAGACTCTCCAAGCATCATTTGTGTGTCTGTGTAAGGGGCTCCGTCATCTTTGGCATGGATAAAATAAGAAAATGTGACTTGAGAAGCAAAATGACATTTGGCTGAGACATCCTGATTTTCAGTCTGTTCTAATTTGGAGGAGTCTGAGGCCTGGGATGGTGTATAAATAACTGTGCTAAGGGAGTTCAAACAGCACAAGGGAGAATCTGGTGAGAACAAGGTTACCCAGAGCAGAGCACCTGAAAGGAGAAAAGCAGCTTAGCATGGAGGACTGACTAGCCCATGCCTGCTGGCCGGCCTGAGGAACTGTTTGCATTGCAGGCTTTGAAAGCTGGTCTGGGAGATGCTGTAGAGATGGCTCAGAGGTTAAGAGCATGTACTACTCCAGCAGAGGACCTGAGTTCAGTTCTCAGCACCAACATCTGATGGTTCACAATCACCTATAACTCCAGCGCTAGGGGAATCAGATGACTCTGGCTTCCATGAACACCTGCCTTCATGTGCACATACCCATGCATACATGCATGTAAAAAATTATGAAACTAATCTTTTTTAAAAAGTTGGGTTTCAAATAAAAAGCTGGGTGTGGTGGCACATGCCTTTAATCCCAGGGGGGACTCCAGAGGCAGAGGCAGGTGGATCTCTGTGAGTTCAAGTTCAGCCTGATCTACAGAGCGAGTTCCAGGACAGCCAGAGCTGTTACACAGAGAAACCCTGACTTGGAAAGAAAAAAAAAAAAGTTGGTTTTGGGCTGGATAGATGGCTCAGTGATTAATAGTGCTCTTACAGAGGACCTAGGCTCAGTTGCCATAGTGTGGCTCACAGGCTGTCTGTAACTCCAGTTCCAGGGGAGCTGATGCCCTCTTCTGGCTTCTATGGGCACAGGCATGTACATGGAACACATACATACATGCAGGCATAGCACTCATATCCACAAACTAAATATATCTAAAATAAAACCATGGTGGTCTTTAGCCAGGCATGGTGGCACATACCTTTGATTCTGGCACCTGGAAGGCAGAGGCATGTGGTCAGCCTGGTCTACATAGAGAGACCCTGTTTCACAGAAAAAAAGAAAAAAACCAACCAAACAAAAAGCAGTTGGTCTTTGGAGTTTTCTCTGTCATCTCTGTTTTTTTTTCCCCCTAAGTTTTTTGTTTTTTCGAGACAGGTTTCTCCGAGTAGGTTTGGTGCCTGTCCTGGATCTCACTCTGTAGACCAGGCTATCCTTGAACTCACACCTGTCTGGCTCCCATGTTGTGTGCCATCATATCTGTCCTTCTGTCATCCCAGCACATGATCCCAGCAAACAGATCTCAGGGTTTGAGGCCAGCCTGGTCTACAAAGTAGGTTCCAAGACAGACAGGGCCACACAGAGAAACCCTATCTTGAAAGACCAAGAATAGTAGATAGATAGATAGATAGATAGATAGATAGATAGATAGATAGATAATAGATAGATGATGATAGATAGATAAATAGATGATAGATAAGTGGATAAGGTATTCTTCAGCATTGAAGTTGCATTGGACACAATTAGGCAGTTAGTAGAAAAGTGGGTTGTGATTTAAAGTAATTTTTTTCCTATGTAGTATCTATTACGTTTTATGTTTTTATTGTGTGTGTGCATACATGCACATGTATGCCCCACTATGCAAGTGAAGGTCAAGGGACACCATTTTGGAATCAGTTCTCTGTCCACCTACCATGTGAATCCTCAGGATCAAATTTAGGTTGCTGCTAGGCTTGGCAACAAGTACTTTGGTTCACTGAGCCATCTCACCAGCCCCTGAAATTTTTGTGGCTACCTCTTTTCTTATGGTATCTAATAGTCCAGGACATGGGAGTATGAGGAGTCGAAGGCTCCCCAAACCTGAGAGGCTGGGGAAGGAGGTCCGGGCCAACTAGAGCTACAATAGCAAGAACCTGTCTCAAAAGTAAAACATGAGCAAATAAGCAAACAGAAATAAAAATTGTTAGCCAGGCAAGGTAGTTCATACCTCCATTCCAACACTAGTAAGCTAGGGCAGGAAGGTTGCTACAGATTTGAGGACAGTCTGTGTTCCAGTGTGAGAACTTGTCTCAAAAAACAAGCAGGACATGGTGGTCCACACCTACAGTCTCACCTTTGGGAGGTAGAGAAAGGAAGATCAAGGTCTTTCCTGCAGAGTGACTCGAGGCTAGCCTGGGCTACATGAGATCCTCTGTGAAAAGACAAATATCAAACCAAAATGTTAGTGGTGACCAAGACCTAAAGGAGGCGATAGCACTGTGTGAGAGTCACGCATCAGTTAGTAACACTTGCCTTTTTCTTTGGCTTATTTCTGTAGCAAAAAGGAAATTCCTGTGTTTAATTTTACCATCCATGAAATCCACTGTCAAAGGAACATTGGTGTGTGCCCTGTCTGCAAGGAGCCGTTCCCCAAATCTGACATGGACATCCACATGGCCACAGAGCACTGTCAGGTGAACCGCCCTTCCCCAGATGTGCACTAGGAAAGCGTGCTGTTCCGGAGCACTTGACTGACTCTTGGTTTCCTAGGTGACGTGTAAATGTAACAAGAAGCTGGAGAAGAGGCAGTTCAAGCAGCACACGGTTAGTCCCCATGGGAAGGAGGGACTTGGGGGCCAGGCCCGCTGAGACCAGAGCCGTGTGCAGCAAGAAAGCCCGGACATGGCCTGTCTCCACCAGCCCTGTGCAGACCCAGGCTCAAGGCCCCGTTGAAGCTTTGGCTGGCTCCGGCCAGATGGGACTACTTAGCTCTTGTACTCCCTCCGTTTGGAACTTTGTCCTTTCCCTTTGGGAACCAAATCTGTCTGTCCAGTGGGGTTTACCTATTACTGCCTTCTGGGACAGATGAAACCAAGTCCGTGCCTCATTCTGTGTGTTAAAAGCTGGCTTTTCCTTTCCTTTTTAGTTAGTGTATGTGCTGTCTGTGTGCCACAGTGCACATGTGGAGCTCAGGATAACTTGTGGGAGTCAGTCAGTTCTTCCTCCCCCATGTAGATCCTGGACCTCAAACTCAGACTGTCAGCTTTGGTGGCAAGCACCTTTCCTTGCAAAACCATCCAACAGGCCCCGCAGCTCATAATTCTTAGAAAGCACAGCATCCCAGCCAGGGGTGGAGAAGACTGCAGTAGATACTTGGTTTTCTTGCCCTGTGCTGAACTCCAGCCTCTCTGTGTATAACAAGCGCCTTCCCGCCTTGCCTTGCAGGAGACCGAGTGTCCTCTGCGGCTTGCTGTCTGCCAGCACTGTGATCTGGAGCTTTCTCTTCTCAAGCTGAAGGAGCATGAGGATTACTGCGGTGCCCGGACAGAGCTGTGTGGCAGCTGTGGGCGCAATGTGCTGGTGAAAGAGCTGAAGACTCACCCTCAAGTCTGTGGGAGGGTAGAGGAGGAAAGGAGAAATGAGGCGGCCATCCCTCCTGATGCTCACCATGAGTCGTGGAGTCAGGATGGAATGTGGCTGGCATCCCAGCTCCTCCAACAAATTGAGGCCCTGGACCCTCCCATGAGACTCCCTGGAAGGCCCTTGAGAGCCTTTGAGTCGGACCCTTTCCACAGTAGGACTGTCAGCCAGAGGAACGTGACAGCCCATTTTCCAATTCAGAATAACCTGTGTGAGTTGTGCTTAGCCCTAGGAGATGGGAATGGGGCCACAGTCCTAGGACTAAAAGGGCAACAGGACTTTGAGCCAACAGATCGTGATGCTAGAAACATGACAGTCACTGGGGACACTGGGAAGGATGTGACTCGCCTGTACACCAGGGGTGGTGAACCCTGTGGTACGCCGTTGCTGTTAGGATTGGTGGCCATAGGCCCGACCTTGTCCTTAGTCCCCAAGGCACTTGCAGCATGCCCTCAGGTTGTGATCAGGGAAGGAAGGGTCGGCTCAGGTTGTCTAGGCAGCCTGACTCTGCATAACCATAGTGCGGCTAAGATGTGAGCAGTGTGCAGCAGCTGCTGCCTGTCTTAGCGACCGATCAGTAATACTGCTGACTAGTCGTTTGTTTATGCTCCTAATGGGGTGTTGTTTCATGGCAGATGTCAGGTTCAGAGGCCCCTGAAGGCAGAGGGCTCAGGTTGCTAGTGGGGGCGGCAGGCTAACCCTGACAACTTGTCAGGCATGGATGGTGGCATCTTTAATGTGCTAATGAGTTGTTTTCTTCCCAGTTGAAGAACAAGAAAGGCAGGAAAGGAATAGAAGCCGGCAGTCCCCAAAAGAGAGTGGTGAAAATAATGCACACTTGGACTTCATGTTGGCCCTGAGTCTGCAGAATGAGGGACAGGCCTCCAGCATGGCAGAACAGGGCTTCTGGGGGTCTGTGCCAGAGGCTGATCCAGCACGGGGTGGGCCCACTTCTCTGGGTGACAAAAAGGGTAAGTTTGCTTAGTTTACATAGAGTGTTTTGCTTGTTTGTATGTCTATGTACCATGTGCATTCAGTGCCTTGGGAGGCCGGAAGTACCTAGAACTGGAGTTACAGTGGTTGTGAGACACCATTCAGGTGCCAGGAAGAGAACCCAGGTCCTCTGCAAGAACAGCAAGTGCTCTGAAGCACTGAGCGGTCTCTCCAGCCCGTCACCACAGTGTTTGTTAGTCTGACTTTATATAGCTCCTATCAAATGGAAGTACTGGGCTTGAGATGGCTCAGTAGATAGAGAGAAGCACTGTTGCCAAGACCAGCACTCCTCGATTTGGAACCAACTCCCAGAGCTGCTCTTTGACGTGAGCCTCATGGCGTGATTGTGTCACCTCCACTACACACACAGCTTTAATAACGGTGGATGGACACACCCACCTTAAACCCAGTCTTTGGGAGGTGGAGGTAGGTGGATCTCTGTGAGTTTCAAGCCAGGGCTGTATTGTGAGAACCTATCTCAAAAATACAGAGTTTTTCTTTTTAAAGTTTTTCAAGGGTGTCTCTGTGTAGCTCTTGCTCTCTTGCTGTCCTGGAACTCACTCTGTAGACCAGGCTGGCCTCTATCTCTCAGAGATCCTCTGCCTGCCTCTGCCTCCTGAGTGCTGGGATTAAAGGTGTGCACCACCCCCACCCCCGCTGAAAACAGAAGTATTTAATGAGAAGATAGACTTCACATTGTTTTTACCTCACCCTCCTCCCCCATTCTGAACTGTTCCAAGAACAGTACAGTGAATCCCACAGGCTCATCTGTGTTCTGTTTTCTTTCTCCACACTTACCTTGATACATATTCCCCCTGAGCTCTTTAAAGGAAATAGACATAGGACATTCTGTGCTTAAATACTCTGGCATGTATTTCTTCACAAGAGCACTCTATGTAAACAAGACAGATGTCACAAAAATTTCTCACTTTATTTATCTTTTTTGAGACAGAGTTTCTCTCTGTAGCTCTGGTTGTCCAGAAACTCACTCTGTAGACTAGGCTGGCCTGAACTCACACAGATCCACCTGCCTCCACCTCCCAGTGCTGGGATTAAAGGTGTGTGCCACCTCCACCCTCACCCCCCACCCCCGGCCATGGCTCTCACTCTTATATACTGTTCCTTAGCACCTTATGTTGTTCCTAGTTTTTATGCATTGGCACTTTTGGTTTTGTTTATTATTATTATTATTGTTATTATTATTATTATTATTATTAATTTGAGACAAGGTCTTGGTTGGCCTAGAAATCACAGAGAGCTGCTTGTCTCTGCCTTTGAGTGCTGGGATTAAAAATGTGTGCCACTCCAGGCCACATTGGTAGTTTTGAAAAGTCCATGTCTAGTGTCTGGATACAGTTCTGTCAGGACCTGACTACACCCTCTTCACTTTATTTTGAGACAAGCTGTCTCTGTAGCCCAGGTTGCCTGCCTCGTCCTCCCAAGTGCTGAGGCTGTAAGGTGCACCATCAGGACAGGATTCCTGCTTGGTAGCAAAAATCTCCAGCAAGGAAAACAAACAAACGAACAAGCAAACAGCCAGGTGTGGCGGCGCACAAGCCTTTAATCCCAGCACTCAGAGGTAGAGGCAGGCAGATCTCAGAGGTCAGCCTGGGCTATAGAGTGAGTTCCAGGACAGCCAGTCTTTTTTTGTTTTTTTTGTTTTTTTTGTTTTTTCCAGACAGGGTCTCTCTGTAGCTTTGGAGCCTGTCCTAGACTAGCTCTGTAGACCAGGCTGGCCTCGAACTCACAGAGATCCACCTGCCTCTGCCTCTCGAGTGCTGGGATTAAAGGCATGTGCCACCACCGCCTGGCTAACAGCCAGTCTTGAAAAACCAAAACCAACCAAACAAAAAATCTACAGGAAGTCTGTGCTTGATGGCCCTTTAAGGGGTTCTTCCTTCATTATGTTTAGCTCATTCCGTCTTTACCTAATTGTTTCTTTTCTTTTAAAAAGTGTCCTGTTTCCAAACAGTCCTTCTCAAACGTCCCTTTCCTGTGTAACCTCCCCTTGGACCAGATTGGAATTTATTCCGTGTCCTTTTCAAGGTAGTCCAGCACCCACCCTGGCCCAAGTCACACTTGCGTGTCAGGTCCTCTACGGGTGAAGGGGTTGACTGCAGTTCTTGTTCCTGTGGCCCCAGGTGCAGCTGAGGAGACACTGCTGCCCTGTGAGTTCTGTGAGGAGCTGTACCCGGAAGACCTGCTCATTGACCATCAGGTGTGTGTTACCGGACAGCATCAGACAGGAAGAGGAGCAGGCTGTGGTCATTGTGACAGGCCACGGGAGGCCTTATGAGCACAGTGCCTGTGGTGAGGTCTAACTGTTTTCACCATATGGCTGCAGCACTCAGCCTCATCCCCTTAGACTCAACTGACCTTTCTGCTTCAGTGTCCCTAGCAGCTGGGACTGTGGACACATAGCACTGTGCCTGGTTATCAGGAGCCATGCTTCCCTTGTACTTGGTCTGTGCAGTGAGGCCTAGTCCAGCATTTATGAGCTGCCACGTAGTCTCAGCTTTGGGTAACGGGACGCATCCTGCTCTTAGAAATGGTGTTGAACACTTTGAATAAATCTAGTGTTTGCCCTTTGTCCTGTCCTGTGGTTACAAGTGGTGTGTGATGGTGGGGTGCAGGAGGGAACTACAGAATGTGGAGGTGCTGTGGTGCTGCTGTCTGGCCTCTCCAGCTCCAAACTCAGGGAGTTGAAGTAGTTTCTTGGAGAAAATGTTTTAGCAATGTAATTTTTCCTTACCCTCTTTTTTATTTTTTAACATGTGTTTTGAATGACAGACAAGCTGCAACCCTTCACATGCCTTACGTTCACTCAATACTGGCAGCTCTTCCATCAGGGGGGTAGAGGATCCTGGTGTCATCTTCCAGAACTTTCTACAACAGGCAACAAGTAACCAGTTAGACACTTTAATGGGCCTGAACAGCGCAGCTGCTGTGGAAGACAGCATTATCATCCCCTGTGAGTTCTGTGGGGTGCAGCTGGAAGAGGAGGTGCTGTTCCATCATCAGGTGAGAGTCCCTGGAGGCCGCCCTCTGGTCTCCCTGTGGGTCATGTGGGAGTGTGGTTGATGCCTTCCAGCTGCAGCCTGTCTCCAGAGCTCATGCATCTGCATTGGAGACTGCATTCGGGCAGAGGGCTGAGGGAGGTCTCCCTGACAGCAGAGGCATCTGCTTTTGACAGGCAGGCTCTCCTGTCGTGCTATTTGAGAGTTGTGTCCATGAGCCCTGGGCTCCAGCTCTGGCTTTGCCATGTGGTGGCCTGGCTCTGTACTCTGCATGGGAGCATCTGGAAAGGACGGACACAATACTACATACTCCAGAGTCCTGTCCAGGTTTCCAGTCTGGAAGCCCGGTTGTTGATGGGAAATGCTTTTCCCTCCTCAGTCACAGTTTTATGAAGAGCCAGCAGTGCAGGCCTCCTTTCTTTGCTCTTTGTCACCTAGGAGAGACTGGAATAAGCCACCACTCCACCACTCCAGCCAAAGTACTTTCCTGACCTCAACACCAGTCCTTGCTTCATCCTTCCCTGCCCACAGCTTCGAGAGCCCATGATGGCTGTCTGTTCCTAGGATCTGGCCCCCTCTTAGTTTCCAGACTTTCCTTTTTTTTTTTTTTTTTTTTTTGGTTTTTCGAGACAGGGTTTCTCTGTGTAGCTTTGAGCCTTGCACCTTTCCTGGATCTCGCTCTGTAGACCAGGCTGGCCTCGAACTCACAAAGGTCTGCCTGCCTCTGCCTCCCGAGTGCTGGGATTACAGGCATGCGCCACTTTTTTTTTTTTTTTTTTTTTTTTTTATCTGAGGATCTACCGCTGAGCTAAATCCCCAACTCAGATTTTCTTAATGGTTCTCAGTGGGTGTAGATGATCACCCCACCTGCTGTTGCTCTTCTCTCTCAACATCCTAAATCCTCACTTGATTTTCTTTTTGTTTAGGACCAATGTGACCAACGCCCAGCCACAGCAAACCACCATGCAATGGAGGGCATCCCTACACAGGATTCCCAGCCTGAAGACACTTCACCAGAGCTGCCCAGGAGACGGGTCAAACACCAGGGTATCAGCTGGGACTGAATTAGGCCACAGCACTGCTGGCTAGGGCCTGCTTCCCATTTCTCATCTCCAGGAGGCTTGCCTGCACCACTGGTTGGCTTGCATGAGGGTCTCCTGGGAAACTGCTGAGGCTAAGTGGTCCCCCCATGATCCCTAGCCGTCCTAAGTACAGATTTTATAGTTATGGCTTCAGAGACAGCTGTGAGTCAGTGCTAAGGTGAGCTGTGGCTCCTGACTGCCATATTGTCGTCTGACTGGGCACGTGAACTGTTTCTGAAACTTCCTACCACAAAGCCAATTGCAAACTACTTTTCAGAGTCTGCTGGCATCCATTTGCTGCTCAGTTAGGAGACTGACTTTGAGGATCAGGAAGTCAGCATGCAGAGTGGGGAGAGAGTATCTGTCTCCTCCGGTGTTGTTAGTGGGAAGCAGTTGTCTGTTGTCTGCCCCAAATCCAGTGCTAACAGTTAGAGTAGCCTTTCCTCTAAGCCATTGCTGCCTCTTTTCAGGAGACCTGGCTTCAGGCTACATGGATGATGTCAAGCAGGAAGCAGCAAAAGGTTCCACCTACTCACTGTCCCCCAGCAGAACCATGAACAACATGACTACCTGTAACCCAGTGTTGAACTCAGCATCAGGGCCCGGATCTGAGTGCCAGCCTAGCCCTCCTCGTGTGCTGAAGCTTAACAACTCAGACAGCCAGGACATCCGAGGGCGGAGTCGGGGCAGCCAGAATGGGCCCGCAGCATCTGGGCATGCTCCAGTGATCCACTCTATTGGAAATCTCTATCCAGAAAACCTTGCGCCCTCTTTTCCTCATGGGCCCCCTGGGAGGTATGGAGCTAGGTGAGCAGCACTCCAGGGTGGAGCTGATAGTGGCTGAACAGAGAGAGCATGGGCAGGCAGTCTGGGGCTGGTGAGATGGCTCAGTGGGTAAAAGCACTCACTGTCAAAGCCTGGTGACCTAAGTGTGATCCTCAGACTCGCCCCACAGGAAAACCAGGTCCACAGAGTTGTCCTCTGAACACCACATACATTGCACACACACAGAATAATTAATACAGTGAGTTAAAGAAGGTCTGTTCACACTGGTCCATCGTGGGCCGTGGTGCTGAGGGTGGAGTCCAAGACCACATGCTTGCTCAGCTCGTGCTTTATCTAGTCGCCCCCCTTCCATTGAGGAGTCTGGATTCTGCCTTTTCTTTCCATCACATCTGCTGTGCACAGGGAAGGGTTTGCTGTGCTGGTATCCCCTTCTCCAGTCCTCTGAGTCCCCACATCTTCGCACCATGGTTCCTGGTCTTTTTTTTTTTTTTTCAGAGCTGAGGATCAAACCCAGGGCCTTGTGCTTGCTAGGCAAGTGCTCTACCATTGAGCTAAATCCCAACCCGGTTCCTGGTCTTTTTTGCAGTGGGAGGAGTGAAGGTGGCCGGAGCTCTCGGGTCACCCCTGCAGCTGCCAGCTTCCACAGCAGAACTCCAAAGGTAACTGGAGTCCAAAAGTTATGCTCAGGGCAGCTGCAGACATGGCTGGTGGGTTGTTATGGCTTCTTGTGAGGAGAGCTGGCTGGGAATTCTTTCTCTGCTTAGTCTTCCCTTTTGTTATTCAACAGGCAAAGCCTCCAAAGCAGCAGGGAGCAGGGGATGCAGAGGAGGAAGAGGAGGAGTAGTGAGGACCATGGGGGCCCTTACTGCCCACCCCTGTGAAGAGCAGCCCATGCTGGTGCAGTGTCCAACTGCCTCTCAGGCTCAACAGACTCCAGACTTTAATTTCCCCAGGTTATGGCCATTTTGTGTCTTCGAGATTGTGCTGTGGGTGTTTGGGTGTGGGGGGGCTAGCTGGGAGACCCTGCTGCTACTGTTGGACAGCAGTGTGATGAGTGCATCTGTGGCCCCCTGGCCATAAGGGCTCCATCCTTAGACATGCCGTCACCACTGCTTTCTTGGTGCTTTGTGGTCCTGGTGGACAGAGAGGAAGGTTCTGGGAATCTCAAAGTTACCAGGGAAGCAGTCCTATCCCTGTGTGGGCCTAAGCTTGGGTTTACAGCATGTTAGAAACAAGTTGAGTTACAGGTACATGGACTAGAGGCCACCGTGGTACTCATGGGTCACCACCCTCTGTTCCTGATGGGGAGAGTACTGCTTTGTTCTTGATGCCCCCACCAGGGCCACGCCTGCCTTTATGCCTCTCCCTTCCCTTTTTGTTTTACCGTTCTAATTATCTATTTCCTTGTACTAGAAATAATAAAGTTTGTATTCAGAGCTCAGCTGAAGCTTGTGGTTCTTTCTACAGAGATGGTAGAGTGTACAGTCTCATTATATAGCCGAGGCTGGCTTTGAACTTGTAGGAAGATTGCAGGCACAGTTGAGGAATTTGTCAGGTCAGCATGGATTCCTTCTCTGAGTGCACAGAATCAAGGTGTCATGTGTCATGTTCTTTTTTTTTTTTCCTAAGACGGTCTCATGTAGACCTCAAACTCTTTTTTTTGACCTCAAACTCTTGACTCTTCAGCCTGCCCTCACCTTCAGTGCTGGCATTTTCCTCCAAAATTTGCCCTTTGGAGGAAACTCAAGAGGTTCACTGCAGCTGTGGTAGTACGTGGGGCCTAGAAGAGAAAAAGGAGGCTTCTTAGAGCCTTAGTCTTGGGCCAGCCACAGTGCTGCACACCAATGGAAGGCTGAGGAAGGCTCAGGATTTGTCTCAAAGCAAAATACAATCCTGAATCCCAGAGGGAGCCACGCCTTTGAAGGACAACCAGTCCTGCTTCAGCACTCCTGCAAGCCACAGGACTGAGAGGACAGATGGCAGAACCGCCACTTGTATAGAGGGAGCATGAGAGACCATGTCACTTATGGAAGGCTGTCTTGCTAATGCTCAAAGAGAAGACTCTGCCCCCAGAGGGACAGACTGCAGTCAGCCACCCCTCAGACACCAGACTCAGAGGCTCTCCTCAGGTGAAGGGCTTTGGTGTCACGGCTGTCTTCTTGGGACCTGAAAGGTATCAGGACGGGTGTGGGGCAACTTGGCTAGAGCACAGGCCTGCCAGGAAGTATAACTCTCACCCCACAGGATGCTGTGTGGATATGGTTTGTATGTAATCTGCTGTCCTGAACACCACTTTTAAAAAATACACATGTAACTAAAGTAAGCTGAGGACAGCTGAAAGTAAAGAGTTCCCTGTATTCTTCGGAGTCTGCACTTGATCTCAGCCATCCTGGTGTTCACAGCCATGGTTCCACGCCATTCTTCTGACTTCTTGTTCAAACTGTCACGTATCCTTAGTGTCAGGAAGTCCCTCTGAATTCTCAGAGTTTCAAGTATTATATACCCTTATATTAGTTTTAGGAAATGAATTTCATTATGACTTTCATACATAAAATGTACATTTCGTGTGAGGCTGAATCAGTGTCTCACTGAGTAGTCCTCACTGGCCTGGAATTCACTATGGAGACCAGACTGGCCTTGAACTTGTGGCAGTCCTTGCCCTCCTGGGTGCTGATACAAGTAGTGCCTAGGCCCTGCCATATAATGAACTCTGATCATAGTTACACCCTGTTGTTTTTCTCTTTCTGGGGACGGTGGTGTGAGAGACAGGCCTCATGTAGCCCAGGCTGGCCTTGAGCTTTCTCTTTTCCTCCAGTGCACCACCATGCCTTGCCCCACATGAGCTCTTAGACCTTGGCTGGTGCATGTTGACTGGACGCCTGTCCCAGTTGTCTGTCTGTCCCAGTTGTTTATGTAGCAGGTAAAGCTGGCTCCTGCAGTTTGGCTTGGCTAGGGTTAGAATGTTCTAGGTTACAAGGCCTGCAGACTGCCACACAGCTGATAGGATTGGAGGTCCATCCTGTATGCGGCCGGCCCGAGCTGCCCCCATCTAGAGGGCGCCCCCTGCTGGAGCTTTCTGGACTCAGGTAGGCAGTGCTGGCCTTTCTTCACAGAACCCCAACTGCTGCCGCACTCCTGGCCTGATCCTAACAATTTTTAAATGTCCCTTTGTCTTTTTGTCCTCCATAGACTGGCACTATCTTTTCACCCTTAAGCTGCTCTGATACCAATCTTCAGAGCCTGTCTTCTGTCCTCTCAGGTCTAGTTCTGGGTTATGGATGTCTTGTGTCTGTTGTCTACTTCCTGCATGCCAGGATGGGCACCCTAAGGCAGCTCCCAGCAGCCTTCACTATGACAATCAGCTGGCACTTGCCCCAGAAGCCTGTACTTTGCAGGCCTTTCTTTTAGAACAGTTGAAAGCCCCACCCTCCATCTACTTGAAATTCTGTTGTTTTCTCCTGGTACAGAGACACCACCCCCTTCTTTCTTTTTTCTCTTTTTTGAGACAGTTTCTCTACATAGCTCCGGATGTCTGGGAACTCAAGAGGGATCCACCTGCCTCTGCTTCTCAAGTGCTGGGATTAAAGGTATGAGCCACTTTGCCTGGCCACATTCCTTTTTAAAACTGAAACAGAAAACAGCCTGAGTCCTGTGAATATTTCCTTCAGCTCACTCATTTTCATGAGCTGGCCTTCAGAAATTGTGAATTAAGATCAACCACCTCACAGGTTTTTCATTGTTCTGGATAGCAGACGTGTGCCCCTGGCTCCCCTGTCTTTTGATCCTCATAGTGGAGCCTCCCTGCAGGAAGGCCTGTGCACAACCCCGCACTGGCTTCTTTCTGGGACCAGTGCCTCAGATGTTTGAGGTGTTGCAGGTGGGTTGCTTCATTCTGCTCTTACAGACCTCACCTTGCTGACTGGGCTGGGCTGGGCTGGGCTGGGCTGTTGTCTGTGAAGTCTCTCAAGTAGGTCTTAATGAACACATATCCCTTCCTACTGGTTTTCCACCCAGTAGAGCTGCTGTGGATATATGGTACAAAGCCCCTAAAACCTTCAGGGTCACATTGCATGGCCCAGACCACGTAGGTATCTCCACCCTAGGGTGCTGCAGAATGCCTCTGTGTCCCAGCAATACTCTCCTGCTGAGGGCATCTTCAGCACTGGGTGAGGAGCCTTCTGACTGTGCTTGTAAGATACTGTAGAGCGGTGAGTGAGTGCTGGCTTGGTGCTGTTTCCAGTGACAGGATAGGAAGGATCAGCTGCTTGGCTGGCACCCACCTGGGTCCTTTGTGGCCCAGGGATGAAGATGTATTTAGCGTCTGGGTGAGGAGGACATGGAGCAGCAGGAGGGGACAGGCAGGTCTAGATGCAGCTCTGAGGAGGACTGTGAAACTGTCAAATACTTCCAGAGGAATAGCTGGCTCTGAGAAAGCCCCATGCCAGGCTCCAGAGCGTAGATGAGCTGTCAGGGCAGAGTAGGCAGCATATGCAGGGCCAGGCTGAGCTTGGACTGTGGCTCTCCCTTTCCATGTGGACAGCGCAGACTGAGGGTGTTCGTGGAATAGGAGGCTGTTCGTAAGCTAACAGAGTAGGAATCACACCAAGTGCAGAGACCCTGCTAACTACAAATGTTAACTCCTGGTCACTCGTGACTAGATCAGGGATCAGAGCCATCTAGCAGTGCCGGCCTGTGAGCTTACTCAGAAGAGGACATGATCACACACTCTTAGGATCAATCAGTTAGATGAAGTTTATTTATTGGTGTGACTTTTTCCTGTAGTGAGCTTTCTTTACACAGCATAGTGTAAATAGCATCAGACTGAATGGGAAGTCTGTTAATGCAATCATAAATAATTATAATAAATATACATCAAGTAACTTTACAGCACACATTGTTCAGGGCCAAGGTTGGGATCTGTCTGGACCTCAGTGTGCTCTCTAGGAGAAGCAGCTGAGTTAGCAGCAGATATCTCACTCACAGCTCTCATCTAATCAAGGAATGGGCCAACAGAAGCTTCCAGAACCCCTCCTGGGGAGGTAGCTGACAGAATCCCAAGTCTATTCATGTTAAGAGGATTGAAGGGAACCAAGAATTTGAAGGTACAGGGATGAAAACCCACTTTAGTAAAGTCAGAGGCTCCTTCCTTCTGTAGAATGGAGTTGGGATCCTTGAAGTCGCTGGGGTGGTCCCAAGCAGCGGCCACTATCTTCTGTGGGAGCAGGGCTTGCTCAGGCACTCACCTCCAAGTGAGTGCTGCAGCCCAGTGACTGGCGTAGCCGTCACACTGAGCTGGGTGTATCTCTTCCTCGGGTGGGGGTGGGGGGTGTCTTTTCTGTAATGGTCCTCAACGCATTTCCTAAGCGTACCAGGGAGGAGATGGATGCTGGCAGGCCAGCCCTAAAGCTTGCACACCTTCCAGCAGGCCAGGTGCTGTGGAGAGAGGAGCGTACCCTCCTCAGGACTTCTGTGTGCACAATATCATACAGTAGTTACAGCACTGCCGCTCTGTGACGACTGGCAAGGCCCACATGACAGTGTCCAGCAGGTGGCACGTGCTGTTCCTGAACAAAGTACCATTGGACAAAGACTTACTAGGGCACGGATGCACTGGGTAGTGGGTGAGCCTGCAGGCAGCTCATCCCTGGCGTACACGCACACTTGGGGTGTGAAGGGTGCTGGGCAGGCCAGCCAGGACACAGAGGAATCCCCTGTAGTCTCCGTCTGGGTCATTGATGCAGCCCTCATCGGGCAGAGCACCTCAGACAGTCTTTAAAGACGAGTTGTAACCCTTCCCTGGGCTCTTTACAGCACTGTGCTGAGGAAGGGCCGTCTGAGCACAGAGCAGAACAGGCTTGAATCATGTGCTTTCCTGTGCAATTGTAGAAAAGGCCCATTCAACACTACCCCTCCAGTTCCACTGTCTTCAACTCCAGGAGGTACCCAACCTGTCTCTATGAGCTAAGGCCTGGAGTAGCCCCTGGGGTCTGCTCCTGAGGAGTCCTCGGGAAACTCAGCCCAGGGACCCAGAAGAGACAGGTGGCAGATAGGGCTGCCTGGACGGGAGGAGACAAGGGGCCTCTGTGGGGTTTTTCCTGGAAAAACAAAACAAACAACAAACAAACAAACCAAGGCAGAACCACACAGTAAAGCAGGAAGGTTAACACATGAGTTCCCTCCTTGTGTGTCTCCTGAATGTTTGAGCACTGGCTCAACCATTTCAAGATGGAAGGAGGGAGGCCTGCAGAAGGTGCCTCTGGGAGAGATGCCAGCTTGGGGCAGGAGGGCAGGACTGGCCACACACATTTGTGGAGACACTCTGTAGAGAGAACAGGACACTTTGTGTGGCTGAGGTCATCATCTCACCCCCAGTTTTCCACTGGTGGCTCTGTGGTGAGGAACCAGTTGGAACCTTGAAGCATCAGAATCTGGTAGCCACTGAGGACAGTGTCCAGGAAGATCAAATTAGACACAAACTGTCTGGGCACTAAACTACCCTACAAATGTACCAGACACAGGCAGCAAAGGAACAGACCTCACAAAACAGACACATACAAAAGGTGTCATCCAGGTGGCCCTGGGACACGGACCAAAGTTCAGAAAAGCAAAGTATCGCCAGCTCCTCACTTGGGGCCCTGGAGGATGTGCCTGCACTGGCAGGCTTACCAAGCTGGCAGAAGGTGCCTTGGTGATAGCCCAATCTTCCGGTTCACTCCCATCAGCCACTTAAAGGGTCTTCACGGTAGTGAATGGCACAGCGCAGCTTCTCTAGCATGATCTCCAGGGAGGAGTACTGGGGAAGCTTGACCATGAACATGCAGGTCTCCACTCGGATGTAGCGCGAGTCTGGGGGACCTACAGAAGACACAACACCTACATTAGATAGAGCGCTGGAGACAGGCTGGCCTCTTGGGCACTCACTTGTGTATCTAGCAAATGCTCTGTATGTGTGTGTGTGTATGTACATGTGCGTATGTGCCTGCAGGTTTGGAGGACAGAGGACAACTCTGGGCTGTTCCCAAGGAGCAGGCTGGATTGGCTACAGTGAGCCTGTCTCTGCATCTCCAGTGCTGGGACCACAAGTGTGCTACTTGTGTGTGTGTGTGTGTGTGTGTGTGTGTAGTGTTCCACATGTCATCAGAGGACAACCTGCAGGAGTCAGTTCTGTCCACCACATGGGACCCAGGGATAGAATTCAAGTCAGGCTTGAGCCATCTTGCTGGTCCCTGACCAGACTATCTTACTTCCTTCTTTCCTTCCTTCCTTGCCTCCTTTCAAAATGTGGATTCCATGAGTCAAACTCCTACTGTCCTCGTAAGTACAGTGGTAAAAATCCCCACCTGTCACACTAGGGGTTGATTCCCCACCAGGGAGGGAGGCAAAGTCGTTATATATTATTATACACCTATAATCCCAGCACTTGGGAGGTCTGAGGCAGGAGGATTAGAAGTTCAAGGTCATCCTTAACTACATAAGTTGCTGTCCAAACAAAACAGAACAGAAATGATCTTTCTGCATTTCAAAGTTTAGAAACTGGGGTGTGTCTCAGAGGTAGTCTCCCCAGCTCATGGGAGTCCCTAGATTTAATCTCTAGTAGAACTAAAAATAAAATAATGCTAAGACATTGACAAGCAAGCCATGGCTCCTTGGTTTCTTTTAAAATGCTGGATACTGTGCAGCATCAGAGCTGAATGGCATCGGAGCTCTCTGAGCCTCCCTGTTCACATACAAGTCCTGGTGTGTGGGGTCCTGGTCACTGTTCTCCACAAGGACTTAAGAGTCCCATCTGGAACAGGAGCTGGGAAGGGCAATACCTGCTGTGCCATCTGGAGGGGCAATCTTCATGGGGTACGGTGGCACATGGGCTGTGTCAGGGCCCCCATCCTTGCAAGGGCAGGTGAAGGGGATGCGCTCCTGGTTGCAGGCGAACTTGATGAACTTGCATAGTTCCTCCTGGGTGAACGTCTCCAGAGCACCCCAGAAAAGCTCGATGTGCTGATCTGTCTCCATCAGCCCAACCTGGTACATGGTGTGAGCCTGGGAAGAAAGGCCCAGGTGTGAGCAGGCCTGGCCCAATCCCAGGTAGGTGGGGCACGGGATGTGTGTGGGCCAGTGCACAGAGCAGCTGTGGCAAAGGCAGTGTCAAGACAGGGCTGAAGGGCTGCCTACCTTCAGGAACTCTAGGTTGATGTATGGGAGACCACAGGTACGCAGTTCCATCTCCAGTGGGCTGAGGGTGGTGAGCAACTGCAGGGGGATGATGGAGCCTAGGCCAGCACGCACAGCTGTCACGCACTCTGCATTCTGTAGCTCACGCAGCCGCAGGCTCCGGATGGCTGCTGCGTAGATATCCTTGTTCTCCCAACTGCTGGGTTGAAGATCACCAGTGAGGGCTCTTGGGCCCGAGGGCCACAACTACGCAGGCGGTTGAGCCCTGGCCTCGTGGCTCACCTCTCTCCTTCAGAGCTGCTGTTGCCTCAAGGTAGTGGTTTCTCAACCATCCTAACACTGTGACCCTTCAATACAGTCCCTCAGGCTGTGGTAACCTCCTAACCATAACATTATTTTCGTTGCTACTTCATAACTGTAATTCTGCTACTGTTATGAATCGTAATGTAAATATTTGATATGCAGGATATCTGATATGTGACCTGTGTGAAAGGGCTGCTTGACCTCCAAAGGGGTCATGACCCACAGGCTGAGAACCATCACCTTAAGGAAGTCCTTAAGCTAAAGTTCATCTTTTCTTCGTGCCTAGTATCCTACCTCCTCTCTTATGCCCTCCCCAGGAAACACCCACCTCTCAGTGGTGTGGTTGACCCCCTCCATGTCACACACTCACGCCACAGGGATGTGCCGACCATGGCTGCACAGCTCCACCTCCTCGCCAGTCATGGTCAGGTAGGTGAACCGGCAGCAGGGCTTGGGACCCTCAGGGCTCTCGGTGGCCAGGTGCTGGGAGGCGATCTCAGCGCACAAGGCCTCCAGCTCACTCTCGTCGTTGATCTGCAGGGCACAGGCAGGGTGAGGCTGACTACTGCTCTGCTGCCAGGTCCCCGGGCAGCGGGACCCTGTCCTCCAGCTGGCCAACAGTGGCCAGAGTTCCCACTAGTACAGGGTTGTGCCTGTAGCAGAGGGCAGGTTCATGGAACCCAAAGCCCAGGATGTCTAGAGGTATGCATCTGATCCTCGCTGCCCACTTCCAGAGACTGCTGCCACTGTTTAGCAGCTGGAGGCAAGATCTCGCTAAGCTGCCTACCTTGAAGTGTAGGCTAGACAGACCTTGAACTCATAATCCTCCCGACAGCCTCCCAAGTAACTAGGATTAAAGACCTGCTTTAGACACCTGGCCTAAGACTGATTTATCTATGTTTTTGGTGTGGTTTACTGTCTGGAACAGGGCCTCACTATGGCCTTGAATGTCCTGTGAAGATAGAGATGATCTTGAACTCTTGATTCTCTTGCTTCCACCTCCAAAGCACCGGGGTTCTGGCCTATGTTCCTGTGTATGGGTGTTTTGCGTGCACCTTTGTCTATACATGCATGCAGTGCCCAGAAAGAGCACACAGGCCAGAAGATGGCATCAGATCACGAGACTGGAGTTACTGATGGCTGTGAGCTGGGAAATGAATCCAGGGCCTCTGGAGGGGCAGCCAATGCCCTTACCCACTGAGCCATCTATTCAGCCCTGGACACTGCCTCTTAAAAATTACTTTTATTTATTTATGTGTGTTCATGGGGTGATAGAAGGGAGAACACATGTGTAGTTCTACAGTGAACATGTGGAGGTCAGAGGACAACCGGGAAGAGTCCATTCTCTCCATCCACCATCTGGATCCCAGGAATGGAACTCAAGTCTGAGCCATCCCAGGGGCCATGGGACTGACATTTATTTATTTGTGTTTTGGACAGAGTCTCATCATGTAGCCCTGAATGGCCTAGAACTTGCTATGCAGATCAAGCTCTGCTTGAATTCATAGAGACCTGCCAGCCTCTGAGTACTGGGAATAAAGGTGTGTGCCATCATGTCTGATGTGAGACTGATACTTGATGACATCATTTGAACTCCTTGATTCAGCCCTGCCTGAAGTCTAGCTTTTATATTTTTCCCCACAATTAAAATTTTTTAATGTGTATGGGTGTTTTGCCTATGTGTATCTGTACCATGTGCATACGGAGCCTACAGAAGTCAGAAGAGGGCGCTGGATCTCCTAAAGCTGAAGTTACAGATGGTTGTGAGCTGACACATGGTGCCAGGAATCAAACCTATGTCCTCTGAAAGAATAGCCAATGTTCTTAACCCCTGAGCCATCTCCCCAGCCCCTTTCCATGAATTTCAATAATTTTAAATACAGATTTATTTATTAGGGGGGGGCACTTGATGACAAGCACCTTTCCCTTTTAAGCTATCTTGCCAGCCAGTATATCCATGACTTCCCACGTTCCCCCAACTTACTGACAGGGTTTTTCTCTGTAGCCCTGGCTGTCCTGCAACTTACTCTGTAGACCATGCTGGCCTCAAATGGATGCACCTGTTCCTCTCTTCTAAGTGCTGGATTAAAGGCCTATGCTACCACTGTCTGGCATCCATGACTCTTGAGAGTGGACATTTTTGCTTTTGTAATGTTCTTTAGTTGGTTGGAGCTGGGCTTTCTGTCACTTGCAACCTGAGAGTTCTGACTTAGTTCTCTCTCAAGGAGATATACATACTGGGCTACAAGGGACATGACAAGAACTGACCCAAGGGAACCAGCCTACAGTTCAAGGCAGTGACAGTGGGGTTAGGGTCAGAGCCTATCATCCATCCTCAGCAGTATCACCAACAGAGTACTTAACCTGCGAGCATAGGTTCTGAAGATCAAGCAGAGATGATGGTCAGGCTTGGTGGCAAGTGCCCTTAGCTACTACGCCATCTCACAAGCCCGAGAGAGAATGCTTCTTCATCAGAGGCACCGGTATTTCTCTGTGGTCTGCCTAGCTTGTACAGCATCACTTGCCCTGGCCCCTTGCACTGGGGTGCCTTCTGGGAGCACTGCCTAGTAGCCACACTGTGCTGGATTGAATAAGAATGGCCCCCTTATATAGCCTGGGGGTGGTGGCACATGCCTTTAACCCAGCACTCAGGAAGCAGAGGCAGGTGGATCTCTGAGTTTGAGACCAGCCTGGTCTACAGAGTGAGTTCCAGGACAGCAGGGCTATATAGAGAAACCTTGCCTCAACAACCCCCCCACCACCACCAAAAAATGGTCCCCATAAGTTCACATATTTGAATGTTAGTCACCAGAGAGTGGTGCTATTTGAGAAGGATTAGGAGGTTTGGACTTGTTGGAGGAAGGGGAAGTTTTAGGGTTTCAAAAGCTCAGGTTAGGCCCAGTTCTGTCTCTCTGCCTGTGAATGAGGATGTAGCTCTTAGCTACCTCTCCAGCCTGTCCATATGCCTGTCTGAAACTATAGGCAAGGCCCCAGCTAAATGCTTTGTTTTGTGAGCTGCCTTGGTCATGGTGGCTGCGGTCTGCGTGTGACATAATCTCCTAAGGCCTGGTACTAGTAGGAGGTGTGGCTTCGCTGCAGTCACTTTGGGGGCGGGCTTGGAGGTTTCCTGTTGTTAGTTTTGGCTCTTTTGGGAGCCCGCCACCCAGCTCCCAAGTAAATCACACAGAGGCTTATTCTTACTTATGAATGCCCAGCCTTAGCTTAGCTTAGTTTCTTGCCAGCTTTCCTTAATTTAAATTATCCCATCTACCTTTGACCTCTGGGCTTTTCCCATTCTCTTACTGCTGTAAATCTTACTTTTTCCTCTGTGGCTTGCTGTGTAGCTAGCTGGGTGGCTGGCCCCTGGAGTTGTCCTCCTCGTCTGGCTGCTAGATCTTAGCTCTCTCCTCCTAGCTCTCTCCTTCTATACATCCTCTCTGCCTGCCAGCCCTGCCTAGCCTCTCTCCTGCCTTGCTATTGGCCATGCAGCTCTTTATTAGACCATCATGTGTTTACACAGGCACAGTAACACAGCTTCACAGAGTTAAATACAACATAAACAAAATTAACACACCTTAAAATAATCGACTACAGTTTCCTATGCTCAGGATACTACCCAATGTCTCAGTGGACTTCCTGTTGCCTGTAAGATGTAGGCCTCTCAGCTAGTCCTCCAGCACCATGCCTGCCTGCATGCTGCTTGATCCCTGTCATGATGATAATGGACTGAACCTCTGAAACTGTAAGCAAGCCATCTAAATTAAATGTTTTCCTTATAGGAGTTGCCATGGTCCTGGCGTCTCTTCACAGCAATGGAAACCCCGACTAAGACAGTGTCTCTTGACAAGGACAGAACAGTGGCTAAGACACACACACCCCAGCCCACAGTGGGGGTACTCCTTGGGCCTGTTAACTAAGACAGTGTCTCTTGACAAGGACAGGACAGTGGCTGAGACACACACACTCACCCCAGCCCACAGTGGGGGTACTCCTTGGGCCTGTCAGATAATTCTAGGCTTCCTGGATTTTGTTTGTTTGTTTTTGTTTTTCAAGTCAGGGTTTCTTTGTGAAGTCCTGGCTGTCCTGAAACTCACTCTGTAGACCAGGCTGGCCTCAAACTCAGAGATCCACCTGCCTCTGCCTCCCGAGTGCTGGGTTAAATCTTGTGTCACCACAGGCCAGTGGTCCTGTTTTTATACAGACTGACAGCCAGGGATTTGTCGCCCTCCACTGGAGGCTGAGGGAACAACAAACCACTTGCTCTTGAGGTGCCTCCCAGGCTGACAAGGTGGCAGAGGTAGAACCAGAGGAGCCTCAACTCTCAGTCAAGGTCCTATAGTGCACAGCCCTGGCAGGCCTCAGACACACACCTCATCCTGTGTCAAAAAAGGCAGGGAGCTGGAGGGAGAAGTAGCTGGAAACCCCTTCCCACTCTCTTAAGTCTTGACGGCGAGGAGAGCCTGGCTTCCCTGGCAGCTCTGCACCTTCCCCTGTCACCTCTCCCACTCTTCCCTTGGTGCTGGAAGACTGGAAGGAAGCCCTCAAAGTGCTGTGAACACAGGGAAGGCAACCTGGAGCTCCTGAGGAACAGCCTGCCTACGCAGGGACATGGTGGCTCTGTAGAACCAATGAGATGCCAGTGACTCCACAGGCCTATCTGCAGCCAAACACCGGTCATCTCCTGTAGGAAACTATGTCCTGACTACCATGTATTCCAAGAGGGCAAAGGGAGGCAAGAGTGCTATCTCCACAAGTCCCTGCTGTCCGCATGGGCCCCATGCTCACCTCTTGTCCCTTTTGGAGCTTAACATTGAAACCCAACCTGGTGTGCGCGCGCATGCACACATGCACACACACACACACACGCGCGCACACACGCACGCACGCACACACACACACATACACACACACACACACACACACACAAACACACACACACCCCTCATCTTTCAGCTGCCTGGACATTTCATTGTCTCCTTGATTACGGACATGGTAAACTGGCCCCATAGAGTGGCAGCAGCATCCATCTGCTTCTTTCCCTAGAAACTTGGGTCCTTATGGAGTGCTAGCCCAGATGACCCTGGGGCCCTGCTGTCCCCAAACAATGTGCCTTCACTCACACTCTCAAACTTCTTGACGTAATTGTAGGTGAGGATGTCTGCTTCCTGCAGGTCCTGGTCAGGGTCAAGGGGTTCACCAACCAGTGTCTTCCAGAAGGAGGGCAGCAGGTCCAGGGGGAGAGGCACATCTGCACGAATGGCAATCCCCAGCAGCTGGCCCAGGAAGTGCAGCAGCTGTTCCTCCCCGTAGGTGATGGGGCTTGGTGTCAGGATGTACTTGCCCTGCAAGATCGAGGTCAGGTCACCTCTGAGCATGTGTCCCATGCAGAAGGGAAGGTGCTGTGAGGAAATACCCAGTTCCCATGCTCAGTCAGCTGGGCCTCAGAGCTGCCCCATGGGCCAGGGGGGTCTGTGGAGAGGGTCCAGGACCACAAGGACACGTGCCCCTGCCTTACCTTGTTCTTGTTGACAGCAGAGCTGGGGCACAGCAGGAGCAGTGACAGTGAGGAACTCTGTAGCTCCTTACACACCTGCCACAGGAAGTGACGGAAGGAGCCACCTGCAGAGCAGACAGACCATCAGGTCTCAGCCCTGGCTGAGCTCCTTGGATAGCACTTCCTCCATACAACCATCTGCCAGGACTGCAAGGTCGACTCACTGCCAACCCCTACAGTGTGTGGAAAGAAGTCTTGCCTGTTTGAGCGTGGAGGCCTGAGGTTGAGTCTGCTGAGCTGCTGGCCCCAGCTCTCTACAAAGGTACCTGTGCCCAGGCTTCTTTGTGTCCTGTCACACAGGGGAAGAAATGGAAACTCATGTCTGAAGAGTGGCAGTCCCAGCGTGTCTTAACTGTGCCAATGTCCCCAGCCTCATGAAAGGTTGCTTTTGTCCATGCTGCCTCTCACCATCTCTCAGAGATGCCCTGGCTCAGTGAATACACATGAGGATGGCCAGATATGGCAGCTTTGTAGACAGCTGGGACCTCTTTGTCCCCTCCCACTTAGAATGCTCCTGCTGGCACCCAAGGGTCAGCAGGCTGCAGGTGGTTCAAGACATTGTAGGTTGGGTGTGGCCTTGGGGAGGCCCAGTCTGGGGCAGGTCAAGGCCTGAGAGGCAGGGGCCTGATTCAGGCTGGAACCTGTGGTCAGTAGGGTCTCAGCTTGGAGCTGCAGCTGCCTGGCCAGCTGTGGGGATGCTGGTGAGCTTTCTGGAGTTCAGATTCCCGTCTGTGTGATGGTAAGATGCTGGTCTTGCAGCAAGGTACGGAGCCTGCACCTGGCACTCAGGGACACAGCTGCACACTGAGGCAGGGGACTATCTAAAGGGTTCCCTGGCTGAGGCTGCTTGTGTGTCCATGGGTCGGAACAGAGGGAAATGGGGGGCAGAAGAGTTCTTCACTCACTTACAACAGGTCAAAGTTCCAAACATGATTGGCAGGGCCAAGGGACATCTCATCTGTTCTTCCTCATTGCCAATGAGTGACATGAAGCTGGGTACCACTTTAATGGAGGGACCCCAATGTCTATGTCGCATGGGCAACTTGAACTTTAGGCTCAAGCAGCTGCTTAGCTGTGCCTTTTGCTAGGAAAGGTGTGTGGGTGGGACTAGTGTGCTAGGAAGGGTAAGGTCTCCACGCCTGGAGAGACTGACCAAATTCCCAAAATAGTGCAGGTGCCCAGTTCCCATGTGATAGGAAAAGTCAATGGAGGCTAGTCTGACTTCCATAGCCCAGGGTGGTGAGGACATGACATTTACTTTTTTTTACTTTGTATTAGAATTGAGCCTAAGACCTCATAAAAGTGCTCTACAATTGAGCCACACCTCCAGTCTTCTCCACTCAATCCCCCTGCTCCCCAATCCTCTCCACTCCATCTCTTCACTCCATCTCTCCACCCCATCTCTCCACTCCATCTCTCTCTCACTCCATCTCTCCACTCCATCTCTCCACCCCATCTCTCCACCCCCCATCCTCTCTACTCCCGTCACTTTGAGCCTCCAGCCCCACTATATCCCTACCTGCCCACTCCTGGTTCCCGACATGCCCAGCTCTTTCCATCTGAGTCCTCACCACCTGCAACCCTCCTTTTCCCTACTTTTTATATTTGGAGAAAGGTTTCACTAAATTGTCCAGGTTGGCCTTGAACTCATTCTGTTCCCCTAAACTGGTCTTCAACTTGTGATGGTCCTGCCTTAGTCCCCCAAATGACTGGGGAGACAGGATTGTGCCACCAGACCCAGCTGTGGCATTTCTTTTTTCTTTCTTTTTTTTGGTTTTTCGAGACAGGGTTTCTCTGTGTAGCTTTGGAGCTTCTCCTGGATCTCACTCTGTAGCCCAGGCTGGCCTCGAACTCACAGAGATCTGCCTGGCTCTGCCTCCCGAGTGCTGGGATTACAGGCGTGCGCCACCAATGCCCGGCTTTATGGGCTATGGCATTTCTTTTGCCCAGAGCTCTCCTGGGATTTCAGTCCTCCCTATTTCCCCACCCCCCGACCCCTGTCTCTGCATTTGCACCCAGCCCAAGAGCCACTTACTGGTGCCATGAACCTCCTCCCCAGTGAAGCGGATGTTGAAGGCATATGTGGGATCACCACCACTGGCCAGCTTGACACAGAGCTGAGAAGATGGCACGGAGGCCAGCTGCCGGGCAGCCTGGCAGAAGTAGGAGTTTTCCGAGGCTTTGATTTCCCCTGGAAAAGGAAGGGAATAGATCATAAGCTCAGTGGCCAGGCCATGCCTGTTCACTAGGAGACTCAAGCGTGGTCAGCCCAAGCCAGCCTTTCTTCCCTCTGTGCATATGTGGTACTTTGGCAGCTAACCTAGAGGCTCTCAGAGGCTTTCCCCACAAATTCCCACCTGGCTCCTCCCTTGAGTCCTTCTTGTCTGGGCTCCACCAACCCTGTCCTTAACTATAGAACCAGGGCATGTTCCCACTGAGAACGACTTCTGCACTCTGTGTGGCCCTCCTGGAGCATCAGGACCTAGTACACAGACAGAGGCAGCCCGGTGAGCAAGGGCTGGGACAGCCCTGCCACGCCCTTCCTGGGGGCTTCAGGGCCAGCTTGTCTAGGGACTGCAGCCTGCCCTACCTCCCACAATTTCCAGTGGGTCCAAGGTAATCTCGGGTGCTGCATGGTCAGCTGTCCTCTGCACAGTGGCATTTAGAACCCGATTCATCACAGTCACCTTTGTGTCGTAGAAGATCAGTCCTGAAGAGAGAAATGTGGGAGAGAGGTGGGATATAGTTGCTTCTCCTCATTCCCAGCCTCCCCTGCAACCCAGGGGGGGCCATGTTCACCCCTCCACCCTCTGGAAGGTCTTCTAGTTAGGCCCTAGGTGTCTGTCACAGAAACACAAACAGGTAGGAGATAGACACACGTGTAAAATACCATCTATTTTATGTGTGTGGTACAGGAACACACATGTGCCTACGGGGAGGGCAGAGGTCAACATCAGGCATCTTTACTGGTGCTCATTTTATGTTTTGATGTGTGTGTGTGTGTGTGTGTGTGTGTGTGTGTGTGTGTGTGTGTGTGTAAACATGCAGAAAGGCCAGAGGAGGATGCTGGTGTCCCCGTCACCATCTGTCTTATCCCTTTGAGATGGTCCTTCACTGAACCTGGTGTTCACTGATTCAGCTAGGCTCCCTGGCCAGTGAGCCCCCTGAACCCACCTGTCTCTACCCCACCCCATCCATATGATGTGCTGTGCATAAACCAAGGACGGGACAGACATGCACTAACTAGTTCCTGAGGGCCTTGGGCAGATGGCACCAACCTTATTTCTGAATGCTTTCAACTTTTACAGTTTTCTTTTTTCAGAGATCAGGCTACTTTTGATTAGCTTCTCTTAGGGAACCTGCTGCTTGAGAGAGGCCTGCCTGCCAGCAGTGAGGGGTGGGCCTTCCTGCTTGCCAGCACTAAGGGAGACCCAGTACTGACCTTTTGCTTCCTTCAGCAGGGCAGCAATGCTGTGTGTGTACATGGGTGTCTGACGCAGCTCCACCAGGGGCAAGAAGAAGGTCTCCAGTGTGGTGTTCAGAGACTGGAGCAGTGCGAAGCGTAGGCGCAAGCTCTCGATAGGCACATCTGTAGAGGGGAAGGTGGTCAGGTTGAGTGCCAGCCACGCCAGACAGTGTCTGCTCCTAGGAAGACAACTGGAGTGGGGTCAGGGACCCCCTCCATGGGGTTTATCCTGGGAGCCTGGAAGAGCTGTGAGTGAGGGGCTCCCCAGGAACACAAGCCAGTACCAAGCAAATACAGGGGCAAGGCCCTGGGAATGTAAACTTTACCCCTATTCTTCCTTCGGGCCATGCCAGGGTTGCATATGGTCTTAGAGTTTTTGTGGAGAAAGAATACAGGACCTTATGTATACCAGGCAATCATTCCGCTCCTGAGTTACACTCTCGGCCCTCCATGTTTCTGTTTTATAATTTATTAACTTATTTATTTTACACCCTGACCAGTTTCCCTCCCTCCTCTCCTTCCACTCCTTCTTCCCACTTCTATTCTCTCCCCGCTCCACTCCTCCTCTATTTTTGCTCAGAAAGGCTCTGCCAGGGTGATGCCCGGCTGCAGTGGTGACTCACTAGTGCTCTGTCACTGTTCATTCTGTAGTTTTAAGGAAAATGCACTGCCCTCCCTGATGGACAGTCCCTCTACTGCAGGTCAGCAGAATCTGACCCTCTCACCTCACAGCAGCCTGACCTCAGCATGGTGGCAGGGACCTCTGTCTACTCTGAGCTCCTTACCCCACCTGGGCTTTAACGAGCATTAAACAGTTAAAATGGTTTACTTTGGCCAGCGTAAGAGCTCCCTCTTCTCTTTCAGTTTGATGCACATGGGGAGCCCTAAGTATTTCTGCAGCATGGGGGAGTAACCCTAGAGGCCACATACTGGAGAGACAGGCCATCCTGGGGTCTGTGGCATCAGCTGGGTCAAGATACACCTCGTGAGGGTGGAGCCGTGCTGGTGTGATAGCAAGATGACGACACAGTCTGTTGATGTACTGCACGAGAGCCACATCCATCTCCAGTGTCCACTTCCTGGAGGCCTTCTGTGCATGTCGGACATCGATGCAGGCACACCTGGGGCAGGACAGGGGAGGCACCAGGTAAGGCACTGTCTACAGCCACATCTAAACCCCGTCTTTCAGGGATTTCGGGGAGGATCAGGTTGTTCCTCATGAGGGAAAGCTCTTTCAAAGTATGTGATCAGGAGTGTGGGCACAGGGTAGCCTTGTGGGAAGTCTGGGAACCCACATGCACAAGTGCTTCCCTCTGAGGCTGAGGTATGGGGTCCTCGGGAGACATGGGGACCACTCAGTGACCTGGGGTAAAAGCATACCCACTTCTGAGCCTGGGTTTACTTTTCCATAACATGAGCTCAGAATGGCATTGGTGTCTATGTGTCACAGGAATTCAATGAGAGTTTGACTGTAAAGCACACAGCATGGTGCCTACTTCATCCATGTGGACTGGTTGGTGGTCAGCTATTTCTGGTACCAACATAGTTCCCCTCAACTAGGTGACCCCATTCCAGCATTGACCTGCAGAGGTTAGGACAGACCAAGGTGTGCTCAAAAGGCTTTACTGCAAGACTGTTTTGCTGCAGTGACACTGGATACAGCCTGCATGTCATCCCTGGGAACTGCTGTCTCAACTGTGCTGTTCCTAGCAATGGAACTCTGGACAACCACGGGAATGACTACATGGGACCCCATAACATCAACTGTGTGAAAAACTGGAAAACTCAAGACTGCGGGCAATGTCTTTAACAGGGCTGAAGACACCAACCTCTAAACCACATGGGGAGAGATGGTTCCTGACTGTTATAAGCTGCTAACCTGGACAGAACCACAAGGTGTCTCCTGTCCATGTCTATAATCATCAGAACAGCTATATGGTCAGTGTGCACATCCCTCTCACACAAACACAGAGCTGTCAGCTTGGCAAAGGCTGGGCTGCCTAGCAGCCAAGGGTCATGTGCTAGGCGAGCCACAGCATCTCAGGAAGGGACAGGACGGTGCATTGTTCTCTTCACACTAGAAGCCAATTCAGCCCCACATAGGGGCTCAGACAGCCAAGTTCCTTCTCACTGGAGAGTTCTTGCCCAGCCCCTACTTGGTGGGCTGAGCTGGCATTAGCTGTGGCTGTCCTTAGACCAGTTGGTGAAGAAAGGGGAGGCCCTTCCACTGTCACACACAAGGAATATTCACTAGAGATTTCACTGATGGTCCCGTTAGTCCCCTCCCACCTAGAGTACAGCTCTTAGTCCCCAAAGTCCCTCTAACCTAATTAATGTCTACAGAGTAAGCAGATTCCCTAATCAGGGTAGAGTGTAAACACAATCCCCCAGGACCACATGATGGGGTTGGGTTTCCCACATTTGGTGAAATTACAGGGGTCAGCATGTTCAGAAAGCAATGGATAAGCTGCAACCTGGAAAAAGCACTCTGATCATGGGATTGCCTCTGCCAAGTAAGTCTCTGAAATATGACAGCAACGTCTTTGTGGCTCAGCATCCCCAACTCTGGACAAGGCTGAGGGACCTGTGTGTGGTTTAAAGTGGGGAGTTCCTCAGTTCTGAAGACTCCCTGCTTGCTAGGGATTCACCTGTGGACAGGAGGGAGCCCTGCCTTGCAGGGTCCATGGGATCTGTTCAAGTCCTGCCTTCCTACTACCTTCACAGGAAGGAGACCCAAGGCAATCTGAGAAAGACTTTAGAATAAGCAGTGTCCTTGTCATGGACTAATATGTGTGCCCCAAATGCACTGTGATAATACTTGGAGAGATAATTAAGGTAATTACAGAGTTAAAGCTAAAGGAAACCATGCAAGTGGACCCCAATCCAACAGGCCTGATATCTTTTTAGAGAAAGAGTAGAGCCGGGCATAGTGGTGCACGCCTTTATTTCCAGCACATAGGAGGCAGAGGCAGATGGATTTCTGTGCTTTTAAGGCTAGCCTGGTTTATGTTGGGAGCTCGAGGACAGCCAGGGCTACATAGTAAGACACTGTCTAAAAACGAAAGGAAGAAAGGAAGGAAGGAAGGATGGATGGGAAGGAGGGAGAGAGGGAGGGAGGGAGGAAAGAAGGAAGGAAAAAGCAAGCAAGCAGAGATTAGGCCATGCAAGGACAGGGACAGGCTGAATGAGATGACATAAGCAGGGTACCACGTGCTGGTCCCTGGGAGGCCCCAGTAGCCTCCAGAACTGCATGGAGAAGTGTCTGCTATTTAAGCCATGTATGTAATGGCACCAAAAGTCAAGATTTGAAAAAAAAAAGAAAGAGAAAAATCACTTGACAATCATGTAAACTGATGGAGCAGCTTCACAGGCCATAGCCTCACAGACAGACAGAGCAGACGCTCAGCAGGACGACAGCTGAGACATCTGCCTGCCAAAACAGTTCTATCCTGGACTCAACCAAGAGCGAGGGCAGTTTCTCACCTCTCGAAGTGAAGGTCATAGCCACAGGATAAGATCGCCCTCCAGACGCTGCGGATGTCTTGCTTGGCTCGGTCGATGACGAATTTATGAAATCCTTCTAGAGTCAGGTACTTCTCCTCAGGAACTGATGGTACAGCACATGCATGCAGTCAGAGGCGGGAACAAGTGTGCATTTGGGGGCGGGAAGCCTGCACACTGCGGCCTCCTCTGCCTAGCTCCCCTCACTATGCCCCCAGTGTTCATCACAGTGTGACCCAGCCTCCACACACCCAGCCTCCCACCCAGGCTGGGCCATGGCTTTCCATCCCTTATTTCTCCAAGTTTTAGAAACACAAGGTTGACCCAGCAGGTCCTACACAGGGAACAGCTTTCTGTGTGCTTAAGACACCAGGAGGCTGGTTCACTGGTTTAGGCAAGTGCCTTCTAGGAACCTCAAGCAAATCCCCACCCCTTTGCTTTTCAGTTGTAACTATCCATTCTTCTTTTTCCCTCCCTTAAGCTGACGGCCACAATACCGGCAGTCGGGGTACTTCCCACCGTTTGCAGAAACACTTCCCATCTCTACTGCAACTCAAATGAGCTGGGAGCATAAAGGGCCGGGTCATCCCGAGGGTGGAGGGGTCCAGGCAGGCCTTGGCCAAGAAGCTTGTCCTGGAGTGGGCTGCCATCCCGAGACTGGAAGCGGGCTCTCCAGCCACTAATGGTACCTTCTTGCTTTTTGGTGGGTGACTTCTCTGGATCCTTTTCATCTGGTTTGCTCTTCTCAGGTGACTTTGCCTTCACGGTCGGCTTCTTCTCACTTAATGCAGTCCTGCTACAGACCAAAGCACTGCAGTTAGGATATACATGTCCACATCACCTCCCAACAGGCAACACAGAACCTCACACACCCCAACTATGGCACAGGGGTCACCTAGAGCTGAGTGGAAGGCTTTGTTCTGAGCATACTACAAAGACAAACCAATGCTTTAAGAAGTGAGAACTCCTGAAACTCTTTTCAAACATTTTCTATATATTCAGAGTGACATTGCTCAATAATGTAACCAGTAGCAAGATTATGTAACAAGTACCTAGGATTAAATTAAGTGAAACTGAGTACTTCACAAGCTCAGGTTCTCAGCTGCACTCACATTTTCAATGCTCCCGAGAGACCACAGGGCAGCGGTACCGAGCAGCACATGGACAGCACCGAGTGCTGTCAACACTGGAGGGTCTGCAGGGCAGGGCCATCTGCACACAGTGGTTAGTGAAAGGGTGTAGGATATCTCTGATCACTCACACGACTCTTCTAGACACACTTGCAGTGCAAGGGCTATCAGGGCAGCGAGGATTTGAGTCATAAACTAAAGCTAGCCATGACAGGAAGTGCCGGCGACTCCTGGGCTGATGGAGGAGGATCACTAGTCTGAGCTTAGCTGAGGTTGCATAGTAAGACCCTGTTTTCGTTTGTTTTGTGAGACAGGGTCTCACAGGGTCTAAGTTGGAACACACTATGTAGCCAAGGCTGACCTTGAATCCTTGATCCTGTCTCCATTCCCAAAAGTTCAACCCCTGCCCTCACCAGTCCTAAGAAAGTTATATTAGCAGGCAGTGGTGGTGCATGCCTTTAATGCATTTAATGCATTTGGTGCTCACACTGCGCACAGTAACCCCATCTGCATAGGAACAGATTCACTAGTGTAGCCATAGACAGTTCTGGAAGGCTTCTAACACAATACAACTCTGAGGTAAGTTATCATTCATTCATTCATTCATTCATTCATTCATTTATGCAGCACTGGCAAGTGAACCCAGAGCCTCATGCATACAAGGCAAATGTTCTACCACTAAGTTGCATTCCCAGCCTTATTTATTTATTTATTTATTTATTTATTTGTTTGTTTATTCATTCATTCATTCATTCATTCATTTATTTATTTGAGACAGGGTTTCATTATGTAGCCTTGGCTGGCCTGGGACTTGCTATGTGTAACAGGTTAGCCTCAAACTCACAGAGATCCTATTGCCTCAGTTTACCAAGTACTGGGATTAAAAGTGTGCACCACCATGCCTGGCTATCCCCAGTCCTCTTGGCTTTTTGTTTTGAGCAGGCAATTTAGGAGCTCATTCTCTGGCCAGGTAGGCCTTGAATTTGTGATCTTTTTGCCTCAGCCTCTTCTGAATTTCATGCCAGTTAAGAAACTGATACGTACAGGTGGCATACGCCTTTAATCCCAGCATTCAGGAGGCAAATCTCTGATAGTTTGAGGTCAGCCTGCTCTACAGAGTGAGTTCCAGGACAGCCAGAGCTGTTACACAGAGAAACCCTGTCTTGAAAAATAAAAATTAAAAAAAAGAAAGAAAGACAAAGAAAATGATATATGCATATAAATTAAAGGACCTGGGGCCCCGCACATGTTGAATGCACATTCTGCTACTGAGCTATGGCCCCAGCCCCAATCAGTCTTTCCCTCCATGCATTAAAAAGCTTTCTGAAACAACTGCTTTATGTGTATGGATAAAGTATGACTTATTTGAAAGTATACACCTGTGATGTTTCCTCAGTGCACACTGTCTGCCTGCCAGTCCACATGGTCCAGGATTTACTACCTTCACAGGCGAGGTGGAATGGTAACTTGCAGTGGACAAGGCTGAGTACTAAAGACCTCAGCAGCAGAGCAGAAGACAGCTGGCGTGCCTGGCTGCCCCAGGGGTGCCGCAGTCTCTCAGACACCTGCTGGAAGGCCACACCACAGCCACCCTCTTCCCGAGCTCCTTGGGCGTGCACCTGAGACTGCTGAGCACAGCTTTGTCCTTGGCAGGCGGCTTGGTGACGGGCCGCTTGGTGCTCACCACCTTCACGGGGTGCTGCTCCTTCCCGGCTTTGCTGTACTTGCTCTTGTCCAGCTTCGGCTTGGGCACGCCATATTTCCTCAGGATCTGTGGAGCATACAAGTGGAGGAATCTCAGGCCAGCCTAGAAGAGGAGCCAGGCTCAGCACAGAGACTATGTGGAGGGTGGTTACCTGTGTGAGCTGGTCCTCCAGCACCTTCTTTGGAGGCCGGACGTTGGTGAAGAAGAGGTGTAGGAGGTTGCCTGGGCTCTGGGAGTTGATCTGCTCTTTGCTAAGATAGATGTCAGAGACCCTGATGGGTTTCGCTGGTGTTAGGCTCAGCGTCTGCTCTGAGTGGGCGCAGCTTTTAAATATTTCTGTCAGGACCTCTCTGGCCCCAGGCACCAATTTCTCACCTGTTACAAAATAGGACAAGACTAAATAATATTCATAAACATATTATGCCAGGACACACCCTGAAAGCATCTTTTCTAGTAACTGTGTTCTGTTTTCAAAGACAAGGTCTCATGAAGGTGAGGCTGGTCTTCAATTTCTAATCCTCTTACCTGGCTAGCAACCACTTGTTTAAATATTAATTAATGAATATGTGTGTGCATAATGAAGGTGTGTGTACCACATCGTAAGTGCTGAGTTGAGGACAACTTTGTAAAGGCAGTTTCCTCTCTTCAACATTATATGGGTTCAGGTTGGACTCAGGTAGCCAGGTTTTCACAGCAAATTCCTTCCCTCACTGAGCCACCTGCCCACAACTGCACATTTTTGTAGGTAGATGATAGAGTAAGTTAGGTGGAAATAGGTAGCTGGGTCCTTATCCTCAGGCACTCACCTTAGTTACAGACCCAGACTTCCTTGCAGTGAGATGCAGCCCTCTGAGCATGTCCTCTGGGCCAGGCAGCAATAGCTCCTAATCAGCTGCTGTGCTCTCAGGCCTATTTGCCCTAATGCATTAGCTAATCTTTAGTCTTTTTTTCTTATTTTTTAAAGGTGTGCACCACCATTCAGCCTGACTCTATTTTCAGATTGATTTATTTTTATTTTATGTGCATGACTGTTTTGCCTACATTTAAGTATGTGCACCTCATGAATGTCAGAGGCGGCACTAGATCCCCTGGAACTGGAGTCATGCATGGTTATGAGCTGCCATGTAAGTGCTGGGAACCAAACCTAGATCCTCTGCAAGAGCAATAAGTGCTCTTAACCACTGGGCATCTCTCCAGGACCAGCTTATTTTAATTTAAACAGTACAAATGTACCAGACAATCAAAAGCAGTAAAAGAACACCTAGGCAGTCAAGGCTTGCTGCATGACAGAGTAGGAAAATCAGTCATTGTGCTATGAGAGAACATGCGAAACTGGCAGAGTGGCCAGGGAGAAAAGCAGGGTCTCTAAGGCTGGGCATGGTGCCACACACCTGGAATCTATCACCACTCGGGAGGTTGAAGCAGGAGAACCAGGAATTCAAGATCAGTGTTGGCTACATGGTGAGTCTGAAGCCAGCCTGGACTACATGAGACCACTGTGTGTGTTGGGGGGGGGGGCAGGGGGATGGGGATGAAGGGGCATCAAAATGAGGCTCCAATCTGCATTATCAAAGCCTGTAATAGAGTCAGGAGCTAAAAGTGCATTCTGGATTCAAAGTGGGGGAGACTAGGAAGCAATAACAATGGGAAGCCCTTGGACACCCTGTAAATAATCCTCTGCTGTTCATCTGCGGAAGTGAGGGGCAAAATATACTCTCAAAAGAACAGTACAGGACCTTGGGGGCAGCCAGGCAGCTGCTCAGGCACAAAATTTAAGGCACCTCTCTCCAAACCTTATGACTAACAAAATATTACCATATCAACAGTGCTGTTTTATATTTGCTGGGTGGGATGAAGAACCACTAGCTTTTTATTCATTCACTTTTTAAAAAGATTTATTTATTTATTATGTACACAGAAGAGGGCGCCAGATCACATTACAGATGGCTGTGAGCTACCATGTGGGTGCTGGGAACTGAACTCAGGACCTCTGGAAGGATAGTCAGTGCTCCTAACCTCTGAGCCACCTCTCCAGCCCTCATCCATTTATTTTTGAGTGTGTGCATAGGTGTGTTTTGACCAACATAAATGTGTGAGTCAAAAGACAACAACTTGTGGACACTGGTTCTCACCTTATACTGTGTGGGGACTGGGGGACCACACACAGATCATCAGTTTTGATGGCAGGGACATTTATCCACTGAGCCATCTTGGCAGTCCTCCACTCTGCCTTTGTTTTTGAGATGGGGTCTTATAGGATGCTATTGAACTCTTGAGTTCTGGCGACCCTCCTGCCCTAGCCTCCCAAATGCTGGGACTGCAAGATGCTGAACTGTTTTTTCCTTGTCAGATTTTTTTTTTTTTTTTTTTAAAGATTTCACTATTTTATGTGTATGAATGTTTTGCCTGAATGTATGTATGTGTAACACATGTGTGCCTGGTGCATACAGAGGTCAAAAGAGGGCATTAGACCCATTGGAACTTGAGTTACAGACTGTTGTGAACCACCATGTGGGTGCTGGGAACTGAACCCAGGTCCTCTAGAAGAGCAGCAGTACTTTTAAGCACTGACACAATGCTCCAGCCCCTGGCTAGTTGTAAAAGTGAGACATGAACCCTGTAAACACAAGCAGTCCTGTCTGTGGCTACATAGGACAGAGTACCGTGATACACTGTGACAAGGAAGCCCACAACGGGCTTAGAGCAGGAGGGCCCTGGGTAGCTATCTGGGACATGGCTTGTGGCTGCCCAGCTACCCTCAACACAAAGCCCTGTGCACTGGGCTGAATTCAAGTGTTCCTTCCATTCTACAGAGACGCACATACTTGGCCACTGTCAGCTAGCAGAGAGCTCAAAAATTTCTGTACACTTAAACTGCTCACCAAAGGAGTAAGTAAAAATTAAATTAAAAAAGCGCATAGCTCACACCTGTAATCCTAGCACTTGAAGGGTGGAGGCAGGAAGAACAAGGAATTCAAGGCCAGTCTGAGCTACATTGGGAATTCAAGGCTAACCTGGATTATATGAGACTCTATTTCAAAACCCAAAATCTGGCCAAGAGTGCTCAGTGGGTCAGGGTGCTTGCCTCCAAGCTTGATGACCTGAGTTTGATCCCTGGGACCCACTTGGTGGAAGGAGAAGAGGAACCCCTACAGCTGTCCTCTGACCTCTACGTGGGTACCATGATGGGCATGAACACACACACAAATAAATACACAGAATTAAAAATTAAAACTACAAACACTACGCACACACACCCTACAGCCCACCTTTAATGGACTTGTCGTTGAAGTAGTCTTCTAGCCCTGGGCTCCCCTGAGTGTCAAACAGACTCTGGTTCACCACAGACACTGTCAGAATCTCCTCTGTAGACATTTCCATCAACTCATCCTCACCGTCCAGACTTGACAAGCCAATCAAATCGTTATTGTTAAATAAACTTGCTCGGATTTTCTCAATTTTGGCTCGGGACCTTATCTGTATGAACAAAGAAAAAGGTTGGGCTCTGGATGGATCTGCCCTGGCGGAGCACGGGCACTGCTGGCCTGCCTTCTTGAGAAGCTCCCTCCCAATGCCAATGTGGCCATTACACAACAGCTCACTTGGGAAGTTCTGGAGCCTAAAGACTGGCCAGTCCCCAGGAAGACAGCACAGTCAGGAGAGCAAACTGATGGAAGCTCTCTTATCCTTGGGCTTTCTGTAGCCAAAGGAGAGGGCACTTCCTCTTACAGTGGTGCTGGGTCACGTGCCCAGGGCTTCATGCACACTAAGCAAGTGTTGTATCCCAGTGCTGGATTTTACCTTGGAGTCTAACTCTTGCAAAAGTGCAGGAAGTCATTAGATGCCTCATTTTTAAACAAGGTGGCCCAAGAAACATGTGGCATTTGCAGTGGCTCTCACCTGGTCACACACAGCACCTGCACTCAGCGTGCCTGGAGCTCAGTGTATGTGATTCTCACATTGCCATCACAGTGCCTCTCAAAACACTGCCATGGTCCTCCAGTGTACCTGCCGGAGACCCTCACCCCACTCACATCAATGAACTGCCTATGCTTAATAACACCAGACTGGAAGTCCCTCTTAGAGTTGACCTCAAGAAAAGCAGCTGCTGAGAGTTGCCCAGGAGCTCCCCAGAACCCCATGTTGCCTATTAGTTAACTCCTTGGAAGCAGCTTGGAGAAGCCATGTTGGCCAGATCAAGGCTGAGAGGCTTTCAAGGCTGAGAGCTATTACCTCCACCACTGCAAAGCCTTTGATAGGGCGCGCTGTGAGGGGCTGGGTATCCAGGGAAGTGACCGTGTACATGGAGCCCACGTCTGAAACAGATGCTGTCTCTGCATTGTCCAGAGGTTCCCCTAGGCTGCCCAGGCTGCCCAGGCTGCCAGTGCTGCACAAGGAGATGTCCAGGCTCTCCTGGCTGGACACCACATGGGGTTCCAACAGGACAGGAGGAACAGGCAGCTCCAGGCCTGAGGGCAGAGGGTCTACTGAGAGGTCACTAGCAGTCTGTGAAACACCCTGGGAGCTACAGACTGAGGCCTGGCTGGTAGAAGCTGAGGCGCTGATGCTCATGGCGGGGGCCAGGCTGCTGGACGTGCTCCCCTCCAAGCTGTCCACACTGGGGAACCCCAGCAACTTCTCAGATTCAACCTTGCTGTCGCCACCCTCAGCCTTGTCTTTTGGCTTCTTGGGGTCTTCCTCCTGCAGTGGGATGTAGATCTCATCTTTGAAGACACCGCCATGGGCATTGCAGGCCTTGCGGATAGCACCTCTGACAACAGCTTCATCCAGGTGTGTGGGAATGCCCGAGATCACTAGCAGGCGACTGTGGGCAGTGGGGCCCACCAGGGCCTGGCAGGCATCGGCGATTGCATCACTTGTTACACCCAGGCCCTGTGGATCCTTTCTGGTAAGGTGCCGGAGAATGATGAGCAAGGTGAGGGCACGGTGGAACCACAGCATGTCCTCGGGCTTGCTCCCCCCGATGCTGAGCACGGTGGAGTCCGCATCTGCTGCACGGGAGGACTGGCGCTTGCTGGAGGAGGAGGCCTTCTCCCGCTTCATCTTGACTTTCTTCCTCTTGGACAGGAGGCTAGGGCTCTGTGGTGTCTGTCCCGGGGAGGAAGAGGAGGAAGAGGATGAGTCGCTGAGGTTCGGGGTGGTCGTTGAGGTCACCCCACTAGCTGTGACACTGATATTGGTAGGCAGGGTTACTTCAGCAACTGCCAGGCAGCCTTCCATGAGAGCATGGAAGTAGGTTGAAAACCTGCCCTGGTCGCCCACGGCTACTGCGCCAGAGCCACCACAGGCACTGCCCGAGACCCAGCTCTGGGTCTCCTCATCGTACAGCTTATGCAGCTCTGACTGTAAGGCCATCAGCATGGCCAGGCAGGGGTTAAGCTGGAGGGCGATAGAGGAGGACAGGCCAGCCGGGTGTTTCCGTTGCTCCAGGGTGTGTACTGTCCGCAAGAGCTCAGCCAAGAGGTGGAAGACCAACTCCTTCACACAGGCTGCCATGTCTGTGGTCCACAGGAAGTTTCCTGAGACAGAGAGAAAACAGAGTAACCGTGTCACTGCCCATCACTTCCCAGGAACAGCTCTGAGCACTGTGATGGAGCTTAGAGATGGAGAGACCAGTGCACACTGGCAGGCTGGCCAAGGCCTTTAGCCCATGCCTTCGACAGCACGCTGCCTGCTTCTAGATCTCAGGCCAGACATCTCTGCAAAGGACTAGTCAGGAGCCATTAGGATGCTTCCCAAGATACAGCATGCCTGCCACTGGGGATGAATAACTCCAAACACACACTGAACAATGATTTAAAATTGGCCTAATTTAGTCAACAAGAAAGCCTTACTCTGGGCTAGGGTATAGCTCAGGGGATGAGTGTTTGCCCAGCATACTCAACGCAGGAAAGGGGAGAAGAAAGCAAAAAGAGAGGACAGAGTAGGAGAGGAGAGAAAGGAAAAAAGGAGGGAGGAAGAGACTAGAGGGAAGGAAGAGAAGGGAAGAGAAAGGAGGAAGGAAGAAGGGATAATGTTTTTTTTAAAGATTGGTTTTCATTTTTTAAAAGTAAGATTTATTAATTTCTAATTTATGTGTATGTGTATGTGTGTCCCTGTATAATTTTATGTGTAGCACATGTGTGCAGGTGCCCATGATGTCAGAAGGCATCAGATCTGGAACTGGAATTACATGTGGTTGTGAGCCATCTGATGTGGGTGGTGGGAACTGAACCCAGGTCCTTGGAAAGAGCAGTAAGAGTTCTTAACCATAGAGCCATCTCTCCAGCTCACAGTTTTGCGTCTGTGTGCCTATCTGACATGTGTGTGCAGGTACCCACAAAAGCCAGGAGATGATTTCAGACCCCGGAGCTGGAGTTATAGGCAGTTGTACACTACTATGCACGGTGGCTGGGAACTGAACCCAGGTCCTCTGGAAGAGCAGCACCTCAGGCATCTGTGTTTAACATAGTAGCCTTTGCAGCGTCACAACAGTCTTTATTTTCCTTGTACTTCTCTTATACTTACATTTTACAGTTATGGCAAGGTACACTAAAAAACTCCTTGAAAATGAAGTTTAGAAAAACAAAGAGGGGGCTGGAGACATAGCTCAGCAGTTAAGGGCACTGGCTGTTCTTCCAAAGTTCCTGAGTTCAATTCCCAGCAACCACATGGTGGCTCACAACCATCTAAAATGAGATCTGGCGCCCTCTTCTGGCAGGCAGAACACTGTATACAGAATAAATAAATAAATCTTAAAAAAAGAAAAAAGAAAAACAAAGATGCTGGAGAGGCAGCTCAGCTGGTGTGTGCTATAGAATCATGAAGAGCTGAGTCTGATTCTCACACCCACATTTAAGCAAGGTACAATGTGACTCTAGTTCTGGGGTGGCAGACAGGGGCCTCCCAGGAGCTTGTTGACCAGCCAGCCTAGTCAAGCCAGTGAGCTCCAGATTCAGTAAGAGACTCTGTGTCAAAAAATAAAATGGAGAACAATTGAGGAAGACATCTAACAGTGACCTCTGGTTTCCACATGCACTTGTACACACACACACACACACACACACACACACACACACATACACACACACGTGCACACATGCACACGTGCACTTAACTCACACATATAGGCACACAAAGAAAGGAATCAAGTGTAGTTGTACACATCTATAATTCCAGCATTCGGAAGGTAGAGACAGAAAGAGCAGAAATTCAAAGTCATCCTTGGCTACATGGTAAGTTCAAGACTAGCTTGGCTAAACCAAGAATCAGTCTCAAAAATATATAAATAAATAAAAATCAAATAACAAACAAGAAACAACAAGAAAAAAAAACCCACCAACAACAAAGCCAAAAGCCAAAACAAACCAAAACCTAACTGACCAAACAACCAACCAGAAAGGTACCAACTTGAACAAAGTATTACATTCTCCAGGCACAATTCATGGGTACAAGACAGAGTCTGTGACAGGCACATGACAATGACCGTCTTTGCGGAAAAAATGTTATCAAAAAAGATGTCCTGGTGGGAATGGAGCTCAGATGGTAGAGTGCCTGCCTATCATGTATAAGGTCTTGGCATACATGTCTGAAATAAGACATACACGGTACTCCACACATGTAATCCCAGCACTCACGATGTGGAGGCAGGAGAATCAGAAGTTTGAGATCATCCTTGTCTACAAAGGGAGTTCCAGGCTAGCCTGAGATCTTGGCTTAAAGAAAATCCTACTTGATAGCTGTGATAATTTGAATGTAATCGGCCCCTATCAGCTCATAGGGAAGTGACACTATTAGGAGATGTGTGTGGCTTTGTTGGAAGAGGTATGTCTCAGTTCACTTCCTGCTGCCTGAGGATCAAGATGTAGAACTCTTATCTCTTTCTCTAGCACTATGTCTGCCTGCACACTGCCATGTCCCACCATGATGATATTGGACTAAACCTCTGAAACTGTAAGCCACCACCCCAATTAAATATTCTCCTTCGTAAGAGTTGCCATGGTGATGGTGTCTCTTCATAGCAACAGAAACCTGACTAAGACAAAGGGAAAAAAGGATTTGTGGGAAAAGGAAGGAACAAGAGATGATAATGGGGAGGTGAGTACATGATTTAAGTAACGTATACAGTTTTAAAAAATGTATTAAGTTAAAAAAAAAAACAACCAATAAAAAGATATCCCAATATCTATCTCTTCATATCAGATGCACACTGGTTTATGCAGCATTGGGGATTGAACTCAGGGCTTTGCACATGCTAGGCACACACTTTTCTAGCTGTGCTATTGCCCCTGCTCCCAGATGCTTCTTTTCATGTTGTCTGGGAGAGGATGGAGGTGGTAAAATCTCAGGTATTTGAGCAGCTGAGGATGGTGAACATTTTGGTTCAGAGCTGCAAGGGAGCAGGCTGTAGTCGCTTCCATCCAGATGGGGTTTTCATTGGGTAGAGTGCTTCCTGGGGCTCCCAAGGCTCCTGCTTAGGTACAGCGCCTTGCAGGGAAGGTAGCAAGCTTCCTGCTCTCTCAGGAGGCTGCTTGGAAGTTCTTACAGCTCCCGTCCCCAGGCTCAAGGCTTATGTCACCCCCACCAAGTCTTTCCTTTACCACAGGACACTTATGTAAGAGGACAGACCTCCTCAAAGGGAATTCTTCACCAAACCTGAACACGATGGCATAGACATCTGTTCCTGCAATAAGTACCGCCCAGAGTGTCTTAAACATCCTACAAGATTGACCTAGTTGCCAGTGTCTAAAAATTGGATCATAAAAAAAATTTGCTTTTCTAGCTTTTGTTGAAATAAAAATAAAAATTCTGGCCAGGTATGGTGTCATATCCCAGTACAAGGCCATCTAGTTTTAATGGGGAGTTCTAGGCTAGCCAGGGCTACAAAGTGAACCACTGTCTACATAAATTAAAAAAAAAGAAAGAAAGAGAGGGAGGGAGGGAAGGAGGGAGGGAGGGAGGGAGGAGGAAAGAAAGAAAGAAAAAAAGGGGGGGCTGGAGAGATGGCTCAGAGGTTAAGAGCACCGACTGCTCTTCCAGAGGTCCTGAGTTCAATTCCCAGCAACCACATGGTGGCTCACAACCATCTGTAATGAGATCTGGTGCCCTCTTCTGGCCTGCAGGCATACATGCAGGCAGAATAGTGCATGCATAATAAATAAATAAATAAATAAATAAATAAATAAATAAATAAATAAATAAATCTTTTAAGAAATTTAAAAAAAAAAAAAGAAAGAAAGAAAGAAAGAAAGAAAGAAAGAAAAAAAGACAAAGCACACAACTCTGGCCAGACCTCATTTGACAGTAAACAAGTCTTAGTCACTGCCTGGTGAGTATATGCCAACACTCCCTTTCCTCTGGTTATTTGTTTCAGTGACATATGTGGCCCCTGAGGCAGCTGGGATTGCTAGCTGGTTTGTTTTACTCTTCACCAGGATCTCCCCCTCTCCGCCCAGCCTCCACCATGAACAAGTCACTGGAGCTGCTTTAGTACACACTCAGCTGTACCTCTAGCCATCCAGCCCCCACCTTATGTCCTGACTAATTTGAAACACACCTCTAGACCATGAGCAGGAACGCTGTGGATTAAAGTTCAGTATTTACTTTAAATATTTTGGAGGTAAGTTTGCTTGTAGTTAAGAACCTGGTCCCTAAGTTGCCCATTTGTGAGTGTTGTGTGCTTTAAGTCTGTCGCCAGCTCTGCGGTTGTGACGTTCATAGGTGCACTGCTCATGTGCCTCCCTTCCATGCCTCCCTTCACCATCAGTTATGAAAAAGCCTACGAGGCAACATTTACAGTTTGTTGTTTTGAGACAGGGTCTTACAGCGTAGTCCTAGATGGCCTAGAACGCACTATATAGAATAGGCTGGCCTCAAACTCACAGAGATCAGCTTACCTCTGCCTCCATACCTGGCAAACATTTAACACTTTGAAGCATGACAATGTGTTCTTCACTTCATGGGTAACTGCCATCAGGTGGTACGGTAGCAATACCCTGCAGATGACTGACTTGGAGTCAGGACTCCCAAGCCCACTTTCAGCACAAGTGCTCTGACAGGTTGCAGTGGCTGGGCTACCTGTAGGCCAGCCTCCACCCACCCCTGACCCCTGCTCACCCAGCAGTTCCACCACGTGCAGGAGGACCGCGGCAGGAATGGCGTCAGGCTCGTCCTCTGACTTCCCTTCACTGTCCTCTGATTTCCATGCTAGCAGCTGCTCTGCAAAGGCCATGGCCAGGGGGAACTCCAGGGGCAGAGAGTGCAAGACCAGCACAGCTCCAGGAGGTGGGGATACTCCTAAGAGAAAGGCCCAGAAAGAACATGTGTGATTGGCAGCATCTGACCCAGGTCCATTTGAGAAAGCACCTGCTGCCCAGGGTTCCAGACCTGCTGCTGCGGCAGTGGGATAAAGAGCGGCAGTGGGACCATCTGGTGAGCTGTCAATGGCCAGGCCAGGCAGAGTGGCTCCCATCTGTCATCCTACCAACGGAGATTGTGAGTTTGAAGCAGGTCTGGACTACACAGCAAAATAACTAAAGAACTAAGTGAAGACAGGAGAAGAAACCAAGGGCCTCAAGCCCAGAACTAGAGATGGGTGTAAGGTCTGCTCTGAAAGAGGCTTTCTGGAAGCCTGCCCAGCCTGAAGACACGCCCTTTTGAGTGACGCAACTCCCTACAAGCTGAAACCTACATAAGACGATGGCTTCAAGGCACACTTAGGTTCTTAGGCACACTTAGGACCCTGGCAGGGAGCTGGGAAGGTCTCCCTGCTCTTTATAGTGATGGAAACAGTGCTCAGCGCTCTGCACGGACCTCCACCTCCGACCATGGGCTTGAATTTTCTCATTACCTCATTTCATTGCCACAGCCCAAGTCTGACTGAAGTGACCTCTCGTGAGAAAGAAAATCTCAAACCTCCCAACCTGTAATGCAACCCATCCCCTCTGAGAGCACCAGGGATGGAACGTGAGTCTCAGGGGCCTTTGGTGAGGTGAGAGGAAGCACACTCCCTCACCTGCACCTTGAGGTGGATGTCCATATGCCAGAAATGTAGATGACAGAGAGAAAAACCTTTGTTTTGGTTCATTGTGCTGGAGGTGGGACCCAGGGCCTGGCACATGCTAAGCACTTGCTGTACTACTGAACTATTCCCTAGCAAGATCCTGTTTTAATGTAAAGCTTGAACAGCAGGAGGTGAAGGCAAAAGACTATGGGGGGAAAAAGATTAAGAAAAGAGTGTAGGGCTGGAGAGATGGCTCAGTGGTTGGGAGCAGTGGCTGCTCTTCTGGTAGACCTGGGTTCAATTCCCAACAACCACATGGCAGCCAGCTCACAACTGTCCCATTTCTAAGAGAAAAAAAGACTGCTGAGCTGTCTCTCTAGTTAAAAAGAGAGAGAGAGAGAGAGAGAGAGAAAAGAATATAGGTTGATGGGCAGTGGGTAGGGAACAACTTTAATCCCAGCACTTGTAGTTGGAGTTTTTCTGCCTGGCCCACAGTCAGGACAAATTTCTCTTACCTGTCAGTCCCACAGTTGCTCAGACCCAACCAAAAAAGCACATAGAAACTTACATTGTTTACAAACTGTATGGCTGTGGCAGGCTTTTTGTTATCTACTATTTTTATCTGAAATTAACCCATTTCTGTTAGTCTATACTTTGTCACATGGCTTGTGGTTTACCAGTGTCTTTACATGTTGTTTTTCATGGCGGCAGCTGGCAGTCTCTCTCTCCAGCCTTTTACTTTTCAGAATTCTCTTTTCTCTTGTCCCGCCTATACTTCCTGTCTAGCCACTGGCCAATCAGAATTTTATTTACACAGAGCGATATCCACAGCACTTCCCCTTTTCTTTTTTTTTTTTTAAGGAAGGTTTTAACTTTTATATAGTAAAATTATATATAATAAAACAATTATCAAGTAAGAATTATAGTTATATTATTAAAGAAGATATATTATTTATTTTATATTTGTGAGTTTAAGGTATTATATTTAATTTATCTTTTATCATAATTGAGAAAATTATAATTATTTAGTTTTTAACCATATCAAAGACTTCAGAAGGATATAATATTGTCTGAGAACCGGAAGAAGGATGCAAGCATCCTTTTGGGAGTCTTGTAAGAGTAGACAGAGACAGCTGGCAGCCTGGACAGTCACCTAATGTTTTTTTTGTAAAGTTGGGGCATTTGTCTTTAGCCCACAGGGCTAGAGTCTCTCGATCATTTTTCTCAGTGACCTGTAGAATGTCTGGCAGTTTTTTCTGCGAAGCAGGAACCTGAAGGACCATTTTGTTAAGCCAAGTTTAGTGGTCACCTTTTTATGGGTTTTGTATGTCTAGTTGATCAAGCAGTCCAGGCAAGAACAGTTTTTTGTCCAAATGGCTATTTTTGTAAAGGTGAAGATAAGATATGAAATGTCTTTAATGTCCATTTTCCTCTCTGAAGTAAATTGGTGCTGCCAGGAGCAGACATGTCTCACTGTCCAGAAAAATCTAAATTTTAAAAATATTTTAAATGCCATATTTTGAAGGTCTTTGAAGTATTTGAAGATTACCTATCTATCTGAAATATCTCTATGTATACCTAGAAGACTTAACTAACATGGCTATGAGTATGATTATCACAGATGATAATTATTAATCTATTTTTAATTATCCATTACAATTTTAAATGAGCTATACAAACACAATACCTTAAACAGGAGTAGAAATATACACACAGTATAACAAAATTAACTTTAAGTTTGTATCAATAAACTAAAATCTATATCAATGTAAAACATTTTAAACAAGTTGTTGCTCTTTAGAAGTAAGTTCCTTCCTTAATCTACCCTTTCATCCTATTATATCTATATCAAGCACTGGAGAGGCAGAGGCAGGTAGATCTCTATGACTTCAAAGCCAGCCTGGGCTACAAATAGAGTTTTGTTTTTTTTTTTAATATTTATTTATTTATTATGCATACAGTGCTCTGCCTGAATATATCCCTGCAGGCCAGAAGAGGGTGCCAGATCTCATTACAGATGGTTTTGAGCCACCATGTGGTGGCTGGGAATTGAACTCAGGACCTCTGGAAGAACAGCCAGTGCTCTTATGCTCTGAGCCATCTCCCCAGCCCCTACAAATTGAGTTTCAGGACAGCCAGAACTGTTACACAGAGAAATCCTGTCTTTAAAAACCAAAAAGGAAAAAAAGAAAAAAAAAAAAGAGAGAACGACAGAAAAAGAAAAAAAGAGAAGACTGTAGGAGCTGGAGCCGTGGCTCAGTGATTAAAAACACTGGCTGCTCCTCTAGAGGATCAGGTGTAATTGACAGAACCCAAATGGAGGCTCAAGACTGTTCCAGGGGACCTCACATCTTCTGCTCTCTGCGGGCACCAGGCACACAAGTGCTGCACAGACACACATGCAGGTGAGATACTCACACACATTAAATTAACTTAAATTTAAATAAAGAAAAGAAAAAAGGGCCAGGGATGGTGGTGCATGCCTTTAATCCTAACACTTGGAAGCAGAGACAAGCAGATCTCTGTGAGTTCTGGCCAGCTGGTCTACAGAGAGAGTTCTGGGACAGCCAGGGCAACACTTAGAGACAATCTAAAACAAACCAACAACCAACCCCTCAAGACCCCCAATCCCTGGGGTTTGACTAGGGATGCTAGAGAGAAAAGCAGCAGGTGCTCACAGAACCACCAGACACCAGGGAGCTGTCCCAACAGAAACTCTAGGGACATCTGGCAAATGGGATTGCTACAGACTGTGACGGCTTCAAGAGTGAGACTGTGTGCTTGAGGAAGAAGGCAATAATCCCTCTGTGCCTCTGCCAGGCCTCAAACCTATTGTCTCTCAAACACTCTGCTCTGAGTAGTCTTTGACTTCACTCATAGCAATGGGATTGGGAGCTCCCAAAAGGCGGCCAGCAGAGCACGGCTGCCCGCCATCGGCAACACTGTGAGCTGAGAAAGACTCACCTAGTTTGATGTGGACCTTGTCTGTGGAGAGAACCACAGAAGGATACTGGTCAGCTGTGGGTGGAGGGGCGAGCCCAGTGTTGGCTGGGGAGGCGTCTCGGGGGTAGCAGGCAGCTTCGATGAGGTTCAGCTGGCCGGTGCGCTTCACTTTGTGGCCAAGCCCATAGACGAGCACACGCGCCCACGGGGCCTTGTACAGAGAGGAGCTGAGAGGAAGTGGGGGTTAAGACAGACTTGGCCAGGCCAGGTACTGGGCATAAGTCATCTCCACCACCTTCAGAAGGTCGCTCTCTATAAAGCCTATTCCCCAAAGACACAGGAGACAGGGGAGAACGGCAAGTGCTTTAAAGACAGTGTGCACTTGAGGGCAAGGACAGCTGGAGACAGGTTCCTGGGGCAGTGCTGCTGGAATGATCCACTTAGCTTTCTCTCCCTAGCACCGTCTTCTGGAGAAAGGACAACTTACTCTTTGCGGAATCCGGACTGACTTTCTTTGCAAGACACAACAACAAAGGCCGCTCCAGGAAAATTCACATCCATATTGACTTTGGACTCAGAAATTGGGAATTCTTCGGAGGGGAACTGCTCGGGTGCTGTCTGAAAGGAGACATGTAATAAGCAAGTGTGGGCTAAACACACTCCATCTCACCCTGTGAGGAAGGACAATCACCCAGGACACATGCTGAAATAGGTGCAAGAGGTGGGCAGCCTCTGGAGGAGAAGGCACCAGAGGCCCAAGAGTTCCTCAAGAATGGCTGCCCAGTGGCTCATGGGAGAGCACTACTCAGCAAGCCAGGGAAATGCCTATTCAATGGTGTCCCCAGCGGGGTGGGGGTGGGGGGTCTAGGAGCTCAAGCCTCTCTCTACCTGCAGGAAGCTGCAGATCTGCTTCGTCAGCTCCAGGAGGCTGTCCTCGCCCTGGTGCAGGGTGCGGGTGATGGCCACGCTGAGCCACTCCCTCAGCGTCTGGGAGCTGCCCTGGTAGAAGAGGTCAGTGGCCGAGCAGCTCTGGGAGTGGAGGCAGTGCTGCAGGGACTGTGCCAGGAGGATGGAGCTGGAGCTGATGGTGCCGTCTGTGGGCAGGACAAGAGAGGGACATGGCAGAAGTGCAGCCGCCAGCTGCCGAGCCCAGGAGGCAGACGCCCAAGGAAGGACGGCACTGATGGAAAATGGGAGGCGGAGAGTCCTGGGCCGACATCAGGGCAGTGAGGGGAAGTCAAGAGCTTGTGGCCGTTAAACTTGTTTTTTCTAGGATAACACAGTGCTGCAAATAACACCTTCAGTGGAAGCCCAAGCCTCTTATTCTGTGTACAGGCGTGCTATGTGCATGCCTGGAGGCCCGAGGTTGATGTTAGGTGTCTTCCTCAGCAGCTCTTCACCTTATTTTTTGAGACAGGGTCTTTCACTGATTCAAGTAACCTGCCTGGCTGGTGAGCTCCAGGGATCCTCTTGTCTCCATCTCCCTAACATTGAGGTTACAGATGCACACCACTGTACCCAGGCAGGTCTCTCTGTGCAGCCCTGGCTGTCCTGAGACTCGCTCTGTAGCCCAGGCTAGCCTCAAACTCACAAAGATCCTCCTGTTTCTGCCTCCCATGTTCTGGGATTAAAGGTTTGCACCACCAACACCTAGCTTGTGCCCAACTTTTCATGTGGGTGCTGGTAACCTGAATTATGGGTACTCATGCTTGCATAGTAAGTACTTTACTGATAGTCATCTCCCCTACTAAGTTTCTTAAAGACCAATATGGGGCCGGGTGGTGGTGGCGCATGCCTGTAATCCCAGCACTCAGGAGGCAGAGCCAGGTGGATCTCTGTGAGTTCGAGGCCAAGCCTAGTCTACAGAGCGAGATCCAGGACAGGCTCCAAAGCTACACAGAGAGACCCTGTCTCGAAAAAACAAAAAGACCAATATGGGATGACCCATCCAGCTGCTCTGAGCCAGCCTAGCTCCACTAAGGTATGTTGAGGTGCCCAGTGTGATTACTCAGTCTTCATGGCAAAGCTCCTCTTACAGTGCATTCCTCTAAGTGAGCTGATGGACCCTGGTGCTCCGACAGGCTAGTGGAGAGGGGTTCTGTATATGCTGGCTGGGACCCTGTGGCTGCTGAAAATGCCATGGTTTCACAGTACTGCTTGCAACAGGGTCTGGGGGTGCCTGTGCCTCCCTTACCACTCGCTTCTATCTTAGGTGATAACAAGAAAAACGGAGGTTGAGGCAGACAGGAGCGTCTCAGTCATGGGAGGACCAGGGGGTGATTTCCTCACTTAGTATTGCCCAGATGAGCACAGAGAGCCCTTGCCTGAAGATCCCCGGCTCAGCTGACTCACATGAGCAGCTCTAGAGCAGGCCCTGCTATGGAATCTATTTCTGTCTCTCCAGGGTCAGGCAGAACACCTGTCACAGCAGTCCATGTTCAGTGAGCACTAGGCAGATCACTAACTGACTGAGGTGAGAGTGCACTCAGGTGTCTAAGAGCAGGGGGCATGGCTACCTCAGGTTCCCCTGACCCCACCATGGAAAATTAGCATGCTAGGTAGCCTGTGTGAACTGGCTCAACCTCAGGGCTGGTTTTCCCTGACCAAGTCTTACCTGGGAGGGGAGGAGCAAGGAGCTGATTGGATAGGAGCTGCAGGTGCTCTAATGTGATGTCTCGGATGGCTGGGATGTGGAAGAGTCGAGTGAATAAGTGAGGTAGCTTGGGGGCGAAGATGTTGAGCAAGGCCATTCGACAGTACAGCCTGGCCAGTGCAGCCTCACACCGTAGCAGCTCTCTGAAGGAAAAGAAAGGGGAGATACACTATGTGCTGACAGTGTGGTCTGGCCCTCACCTCTGAGCAGAGAGCTCTTGGGGGTGGGGTGGGGACAATGACAGATGACACTACATCTCAGGCTTCTCTCTGGGCCCTATGTTCTGTGTTTCAAGTGATTCACTTGAGTTTTAAATAAAAGCCACAATAGTTTGCTTTGTGTGTTTTTTTCCAACTCAAAAAAAAAAAAAACCCTTGAAAAAGAAATGAAAATATCTACACCAAACCTTATAAACAAATTCATAGCAACAGTGTTTCTAAGGGCCAAAGCGTGCAAACAATCTTAAAGTTCATTAATTTAGTGGTGAGTCCACACAGCTGAATGTTACTAAGTAAGATAAAGGGATAAGACATCAAAATTTTGAAGGCAGACCTTTTGAAGAGCTAACAGTTCACAGAAATTGGCATAATTAGAGTGAGATGGCCATGTAGATCCCTGAGGCAGAAGTGAGTCCCGCATGCAGAGAACAGAAAACCTAGTGTGGCCCAAGGAGGGAAGAAGCCTCCCAAACTCACAGGGTGTTACAAGGGAGCTACAGTTCGGAGCCTTCCATGTGGGAAGGTCTGGTTAGAGGCACAAGCTCTGACTTGCACCCGACACCAACCATCCTTTTGGAGTGAGAGGCTAGAGAGGAGTCCTCCTGGTCTAGCCCAGGGGTTCTCACCCTTCCTAACGCTGTGACCCTTTAATACAGTTCTTCATGTTGTGCTGACCCCCAACCATGAAATTACTTTGTTGCTACTTCATAACTGTCATTTTGCTACTGTTATGAGTCATAATGTAAAGATATGATTATATGTCCCCAAAGGGGTCTTGCTGTGTCCAGTCCAGGTGATCCTCTGCCTCAGCTTCCCAGGTGCTGGAAGCACAGACATAGACAGCGTGGGTTTGCCTGAGGAGAAACTGAGAGGATAAAGGACAGATGGCGAGGAACATGGTGTGCAGAGGCTTTTAGAGGAGAACTGCACTTGTTACTCTGCCTTCCTCTCAACTGCAGCACAGATTACTACTACTACTACTTCTTCTCCTCCTCCTCCTCCTCTTCTTTTTCTTCTTCTTCTCCTTCTCCTTCCTCCTCCTCCTCCTGATTTATTTATTTGCATTGGTGTTTGCCTACATATGTTTCTGTGTAAAGGGATTGGATTCCCTGGAACTGGAGTTACAGATAGGTATGAGCTGCCATGTGAATTCTGGGTATTGAACTGGGGTCCTCTGGAGGAGCAGACAGTGCTCTTAACCATTGAGCCATCTCTCCAGCCCCACAGCAGGGATTTCTATGATGGGAAGAAACAAGTCATAGGAGATTTTTTATTTATGTATTTTTTAATAAACAAAATCCTTGGCTGGCCTGGAATTCATTATTTAACAGTGCATGGCAAGGAATTGTGGCTGATCATCATTAGATTTCGTCTGTAGAGGGCAGCCTGTCTCTACTGCAGCTCTGTCCTTTTCAGAATCCTGCACTGTACTGTGCAGTGTTCAGAGTACGCTGGTTATCCAAGACAGGAACAGCTGGCTGTTCTCCTCACATGGATGAACTGGGTGTCTCTTCTGTTCCCTCCTGACTTCTTTCCTCGGCATGTCTTCACTATGCCTCTCTAGCTGGCTCCAGTCCCAACATCACAGTAGAGTGCATGTGACACAGGCCATGAGCTTCTAGACCATCTTTTCTTCCCGCCTCTTGCTGTTCTGCAACTGCCTTCCCTCCTTCTAACTCTCGGCTTTGAAGGAGAAGCCTTCTAGTCAAGCATGAATGGGACACATGAAAACACAGTAGACACATCTCTATGCCCCAAAGAGAGAAAGGCCCAGGTTTACCTGTGAATTTGAAGGTTGGTATTGTCCAGTGTGACTAGCCCATTAGTGGCCGTCCTTCGGTAGCCTGCAGGGGGCCTTTCCAACATATCGATGGGGTACCAGTACCGCACCAGCACCCCTTCACTCCGGAGGTATGTCTCCACCTGCACCAACTCATTCACCTGCAGTGGAAAAGTAAACATCCAACCAGCTTTTCTGAGAATTAACTTTATTTTTCAAGTTCATGCAAAAATATGTATATATTAAACAGTTAGATTTTATGCTATAATTTGTATCTAGCTGCTATTTTATGAACAAGATTAATGAACCCAAAGAGAATTTACAATACACATGTTGATTTAATTTTTCTCAAAAAAGTATTTTTTGAGGCAGGGTCTCACTGTGTACTCCTGGTTGACCTGGAACTCACAGAAATCCACCTGCCTCTGCCTCCAGAGTATTGGAATTAAGGGCATGCACCACATCTCGCTAAAAGATTTATTTTTATTACTTTTAATTACATGTATGTCTGTGTATCTCTATGTCTATATACGTACACTGAGAGCAGTTGACCTTGGAGGCAAGAACAGAGTGTCAGATCCCCTGGAAGTAGACAGTTGTGAGTTGCCAAACCCAGATGTTCTGTAGGAGCAGCAAGTACTCTTAACTGTTGAGCTATTTCTCCAGTATTCCCCACAAAATCAATTCTTAATTATAAATTAACACATAATAGAAAACAGAAAAAAAAACCAGATATTTTAAAAAAGCCTTGGGCGGTAGGGGGGACGACACACGGGGATGGGGACAGGGGCATGGACAGGGATGGGACGGGACAGGACTGAAAAGATGGATCAGTGGTGGAGAGCCCTGGCTATTCTTCTAGAGGAACCTAGTTCAATGTCCAGCACCCACAGGGCAACTCAAGACTGTCTGTAACTCCAGTTCCAGGGGATCCAACATCCTCACACAGACATACATGCAGTCAAAACACCAATGTACATAAAATAGAAATAAATAAATCATTTTAAAAAAAGTCTTCAGGAAAAAACTTCAAATCAAATAAAGATTAGAAGAACCAAAATTTGTTAAAATAGCCCTTGTATAATTTGTGAGTATATTTTAATTGCTTTTTAAAGTAAATCTTTAATAATCCCTAGGTAAAAATTATATTGGTATTTGAATGCAGAGTACATATGTAGCAGCTTACTTTTAGTTTCCACCAATAAAATAAAGCTACCAGATAGAGTCCTTGCTTTTAACAATCCTGATGCTGTCTTCAAGGATAGCGGCTCACTTTGCTCCTCACTGAACTGACGCAAGGCAGCGACAGTTTGGATGTGACTGGCGGTGTGGACCGGCAGGGCGCCTGGTGTAGCTTCACTCCCATAAGTGTGAGATGCCTCACTGAGTCCTTCCACACAGCTGCACTTCAGTTTAGTTCTCTTCTTTCTTTGTAGGATTTACTTTATGTTTATCTATGTATGTTTGTCCATGTGACTGTATGCACATGTGTGTCTGGGTGCCCACAGAGGCTAGAAGACACTTGGATCCCTTGGAGTTAAGGTGTCTGTGAGCTACCTGCCATAGCTGCTGGGATCTGAACCCTGTTCCTAATGACAGAGTGAGGGCTTTTAACCACTGAGCCACCTCTCTAGCCCAGCTTCCTTGTTTCTAACTTGAAGAGAAATCTCAAAGCACAATCCCTGTCCCATCTGTCTATGTGGAGTTGAGAACAGACCCTGCAGTCCCTTTGTCTGGTACCTGGGCATGGCAGCCTCTCTATACATATGGGACTGGAGGAGCCAAAGTAGCTGTTCACTTACTGAATCCACATCTAGGACAACTCCATGAAGGCCAAAGGTTTTGAGCATCCCTCGGATGGCGAATTTTGGCAAGGCAGTTCCCAGGGTACTGCTGGCGACACTGCCGCTGTCTGGAGAGCGTGTCACAACCGTGAGACCTGAGGAATTAAGGAAGGCCAGTTCACCTTGGGAGGAGGCTGCGCTGCAGGGCCTAAAACAGCTCTGCAGCATGCAAAAATCAAAAGGGCATAGCGCAGCCTGTAAAGTAATAACAAAATGGTAAACTCTTCCAATTCATGAAGGAGACAAGTAAGCCAAGACAACACATGAAGCTACGTTCATTATTACTTGTCAATCACCAGGGAGATGTGTATAAGAGCCACAGTGAGACCCCTTGGCAACAGCAATGGCTGATGTGAAGAGACAGATGGAACACACTGCCACACATGTGCAGAACCTGGAACACTCATACACAGCTGGTGAGCTGCTGGAAATGTAGGATGGTCCAGAATGTAGGATGCATTAAAAAGTATTTTGGTAGTTTCTCAAAAGGTTAAACATAGAGTTACCATATCACCCAACAATTCTACTCATGTTTATAGATTCCAATCTATTATAATACATATGTATTTCTCCTAGAGAAATGAAGATGTATGTCCATACAAGAGGGTGATACAAATGTTTAGAGCAACAGTATTCCTAATAGCCAAAAAGCAGGGCCAAGTCAATCATCCATCAACGATGAATGAAAACAACTAAGGGCATGTCTATACAACGGAGCATTGCTTGACAGTCAAAAGAATCAAGTATTGATCTATGCTTCATGGGTGAGTGCATTTAACTGTGTAAAGGTGTGTTACATTTGTTTAACTAGGCAAAGATGTGTTATGTTCGTTTATGCTGCATTTGTTTAACTAGGTAAAGATGTGTTATGTTTGTTTATACTGCATTGTTTAACTAGGTAAAGATGAGTTATGTTTGTTTATACTGCATTGTTTAACTAGGTAAAGATGTGTTATGTTTGTTTATACTGCATTGTTTAACTAGGTATGGATGTGTTATGTTTGTTTATACTGCATTGTTTAACTAGGTAAAGATGTGTTATGTTTGTTTATACTTCATTGTTTAAGCAAAGATGCGTTGCCGTTTCACCTTGCTTGCTTTAGGTACCTGATTGATCTAATAAACAGCTGAAAGGCCAATAGGTAGGCAGTAGAGGGATAGGCAGGGCTGGAGGGCAGAAAGAATAAGTAGAAGGAATCTAGGCTTGGGAAAAGAGAATGAGAGAGGAGAGAATACGGGAGAAAGAGAGGGCCCAGGGCCAGGCAGCCAGGCAGCCAGAGGCAGAGTAAGTTATACAGAAGGAAAGAAAAGTAAAAAGCCCTGAGGTGAAACAGAGAAACAGATTAAAACAAGAGCTAAGATAACACCAAGCATTCAAAACTAACAATAAGTCTCCGTGTCATGATTTAGGAGCTGGTTGGTGGCCCAAAAGAAAAAACTTGCTACATTTGATATCCACCATGGGGCCTGAATTTCCACACAGGGCCTGAGATGGCTGGAAAGAAAAGAAAAGAAAAGAAAAGAAAAGAAAAGAAAAGAAAAGAAAAGAAAAGAAAAGAAAAGAAAAGAAAAAAGAAAAGAAAAGAAAAAAGCTGGCACGCTAAGTAGAAACAGCAACCTAAGTAAAAATGCCTGCCACAATGCAGGTGCAAACTTCCTAGAGCTGGGGTGGATGAATGCAGTTCCCTGGCAAAAGCAGCTCCAGACCAGGCTGCAGGCTTAGGCTTGGCTTTCATGGACCTGAGAAGGGGCGGGGCCAGCCGCCAGAGCCTCTTGCAGAGGGCCTAGCCTGCACTGCTTAGCAGTTTAGAGTAGGTTCAGATGGAAAAACAGGTTACAGTGTGCTTAAAAATGTATGTAGGCATCCGGGTGGTGGTGGCACACGCCTTTAATCCCAGTACTCGGAGGCAGAGCCAGGTGGATCTTTGTGAGTTTGAGGCCAGCCTGGTCTACCGAGTGAGTTCCAGGAAAAGGCGCAATGCTACACAGAGAAACCCTGTCTCGAAAAACAAACAAACAAACAAAAAGTATGTAGGCTTAAGAAAGAAAGAAAGAAAAGAAAGTGGATACAAACAGTCATAGAAAAAATAGTTTAAAAGTAATAAGGTCTTTAAAGAAAGACTAAAGTAATATAAAAAGGATAAGCCATGTAAAGATGGTAAATACACAGGGAGTCTGGATCCTGTATGGTGTCTTGTTCAAGTTTTTGAATACTGATGACTTAATGACAGCTGCTGAGAGACATGTGATTGTTAAGGGGACTGCTGAGTTAAACCAGCCTAGATACATAAGGAATGCTGTAACTTGAAAATGGAAGTCAAAAAATTTGTTGTGTTGGGAGAAGAGATTACCCTTTTGTTTCCACAAGAAACAAAAGGCTGTGGGTTTGTTCAAGGTTAATCGAGATCAGGTTTGATTGGGGGAGACCTCCTGAAAATCTTGGCTACAGATATAAAAGAAATAAACATAGAAAAACTACTAGCCAGGTGATGTATATTTTATCTGCTCAAACATTTAAAAAAAAAAAATCTGGGCTGGAGCGATGGCTCAGTGGTTAAGAGCACTGGCTGCTCTTCCGGAGGTCCTGAGTTCAATTCCCAGCAACCACATGGTGGCTCACAACCATCTGTAATGAGATCTGGTGCCCTCTTCTGACCTGCAGTCATACATGCTATATACATAATAAATAAATAAATCTTAAAAAAAAAAAATCTTTGGTTGGCTTGTATACAACACACAGTCCATACTTGTGTTAATATAGATATGTATGTTACCTTTGAAAGTTTGTGTGTTTTCAGAGCCAGGGAACCAGACACCAATGAAAATGGTTGGCCCAGGTGATCCTGACTCTCAGAGTGCCTCTGTTGCAGTTTCTTCAGAGTTCTGCATGCAGAACAGCATTAAGGCTGCTGGCTGAGATGGTCCAGCCTCACAAACTATTCTAGCCAGGACTTCAGATAGGCCTTGTACTTTCTCACTGCACAGAGACTGAACAACAGATGTTATAACTAGTTTTCCCAGGACTTAACCATTATTTCAATTTCCTCAAGTTTTCTAAAGATGCCATTGCCCACAGACAACAGGAAGCAGTCTAGAGATAAACATTCCCAAGAAGTGGTGTGGGTGTTTTTTGATCATTTGGTAGGTTATGGATGTTTGCTACCATTAAGGGGTGGGGGGATATAGGAATATAGGATAAAAAGACAAGTATTAACCTCAAATGTTTTACATTGGTATGGACTTTGGTATATTGATACAAATTTAAAGTTATTTTTGTTATGTTTTACATATGTTTCTACTCTTGGTGGGGTATTGTGCTTATGCAGCTCACTTAAAAATGTAATGTATAATTAAGAAATGCAGGTTAGTAGTTAGTCATCTATAGTAATCAAACCTGTAGTCATATTAGTATGTTTTCAAGGTTAAACAGATATATTTAAATAGATAGATGGTCTTCAAACACTTCAAAAACCTATAGAATATGGCATTTATGAAGTTTTGTTAACATGGGCTTTTCATGACAGTGAGATGCATTTCCTCCTGACAGCATCAATTTACTTCAGAAAGGCTGATGGACATCGAAGAACCTCCATGTGGAGGTCACTTTCAATGTGGCAAAGCTAGCCATTTGGGCAACAAACTGTCCTTGCCTCGACTGCTGGTAGTATACTGTTCAAACTGGACATGCAGGGCACAAAGGAAAGCAACTGCAAAACCTCATGACAACAAGGCAGGACAGTCCTTGAAAATTCCTGCTTCATAGAAAAGTGTGCCAGATCGTCTGCAGGGCACAAAGAAAAGTGACTGCCAAACTTTGCCAAAACAAGGCGGGACAGTCCTTCAAAATTCTTGCTTCATAGAATATTTTCTAGGCCTGTAGGCCAAAGATGGATGCCCCAATGTTGCAGAGGAGCCTTGGGTGATTGTCCAGGCAACCAGATGTCTCTGTCATTGCTATAGTTTTGGAAGTAGCTTACACTGCACTTCCTGTTTGCTCAGGTAATATTATATCCTCCTGGGATCTTTGATGGAGTTGAAAACTAGATAGTTACAGTTACAGTTTTCCTTAGCGATGACAGAAGGTAAATTACGTACAGAGTTTTGGACTGACTCATCAAAATAGAATAGATAATAGAGTGATTTCTCCAAATTTGCCAAATGCAAAGGGACTGGATATTGTAAATGTAATTCTTACCTGATAACTGTTTTTTATTATATATGGTCTTACTATGTTAAAGTTAAAACATTTCTTTCTATTTAGTCAAAAAAGGGGAGATGAGCCTGGGAAGAGAAGCAAGGCCTGAAAGATCACATGTTAAATGATTCCATTTGAAACAAATGCCCATAACAGGTAAACCCACAGACAAGAAGCAGAGCACAGTTCAGAGTCTAGGAAGAGGGAAGGATGGGTAGATGGAAGAGCACAGAATTTTTCTGGGGATATGAATATGCTAAAGATAGAGGAAATGGTTTGGTAGATCCCCTGGGACTGGAATTCTTCATGGTTGCGAGCTACCATGTGGGTGCTGGGAACCAAACTCAGGTCCTCTATAGGAGCAGCCTACACCCTTAACTGCTGAGCCAGTTCTCCAGCTCCAGCTATCATGAGTTTTTGTGAAGATTATTAGGCTGAAAAAATGAGCGGCTTAAAATTCTTTGTGTATGTGTTTTTCTGTTGTTTCTTCAAAATGTGTAATAGATTTTTGTGAAAAGCATATTTAAATTCTAAAAAGCTCTATAAACCATGGCCATATGGTTTGGGTGTTTTATGGGTTTTTGTTTGTGAGACAGGGTTTCACATAACCTAGGCTGTCCTCAAACTGTAGCCAAGGCTGACCTTGAGCAGATCTTGTTACCTTCAAGAGTGTGCCACCATGCCCAGCTAAACACGTGGCTTATGAACTCAGAGTCCATGCCCACACCAGGAAGCCTACCTGAAGCCTGCTTCCTTCCTCTACTCTCAGCCCTGCCACAGCTGCTTATGCCAGTGAGCCACCAGGACACCTGAAGGCTTCACATGAGAAACACCACCCTGGGAGCCAGCAGCTGCTCCTTTCAGGGGAATGTCACCCACAGAGCAAGGAGGAAACAAAAGCAAAACCTTTTCGGACTTTGTCAATTGTGAACTTGTTTGCTTCATCTTTAATGTCCTCAATGGTAGGAAGATAAAGGTCTCTTGGGATGCCGCCATTCTCCTCATAGAGAAATTCAACTGTCTGCCGGGCAATGTCCACCATGCCTGCAAACAGAGCACACCAAGTAACTCCTCAGGGAACACAATCTTCAGACCAACAGGGCACTAACTCGTGCCTAGAACAAAACAATGGAGTGTGTTTCCATGCCCTTGCTGGGAGGACAGTTTGTACCCAGTTTAAATACTAACGCCAGCTGGGTGGTGGTGGTGCACGCCTTTAATCCCAGCACTCGGGAGGCAGAGGCAGGTGGATCTCTGTGAGTTCGAGGCCAGCCTGGTCTACAAAGCGAGTTCCAGGACAGCTACACAAAGAAACCCTGTCTCAAAAAACCCAAAAACCAAAAACTAACGCCATCACTTCTAGGAGCCTCAGATGGACCTTGCCAGGTGTGCCAAGGAGACAGCACCTGAGTCAGCACTGCTGGTGTGATCACCAGAGCGGAAAGAGCTGGAGCCTCAGTCCAGGACAGTTCACAAGGCACATGACTATGCTGCATCTAACTTGGGCTAACTGAAGAACAAACAGCAAATGAGGAGGAGGAGAATGTGTGAGCAGTGTTTGCTTCTGACTCTGCAGATCTGGTGCCACAATAAACACACTGTTTAGAGAGGTGGAGAGCGGTGCTACACACCTGCTATCCATTACTGAGATGTCCTGTGGATTTGTTCATTTTGAGAGTGTCTCACTATGTGGCCCAGGATAGTCTTAAACTTGCCACCCTGTCTGTATCACAGGCCTGTACCACTATATCCGGCTGCTTTGTTCTCCTTCCCATAGAGAGAGGATATGATTACACTTAACAGCAAAACCGACACTATGGTATAATTGTACTAGTTATAATAAGCCAAGTACAGAGGTGTCCAATAGTTGGTAACAGACAGAAGGAAAGCACTGTGGGGAGTCCAGCAAGGTGTCTCCTTCTGCTGTGGCTGTTTCGGAACCACAATGCTTAGCTGCCATGGACAAGACAATGTGGGCTGACAGGAGACTGCTTTTACACAGCCCAGCCATCACACAGCTACAATCTCCATTCACTGGCTTTTCTATAGTGAAGAGGTGTAGCAAATGTGAGCACGCTTTAAAGGCAGGCACAGTTACAGGAGGACGTCACGGAAAGCAGCTGCCAACAGGGTGGGCAAGAAACTGGGCTGAGCACGACCAGATTACAGAATTGCAGTGATCTGCAATTTTTTCGAAAGGAATAGTGTTGAGGAGGAAAAACTACTGTTTAAGGTACACGTAGGGGGCATGTGGACCATGCAGACCTTGTGGGCATCCCGTTAGCCTTCCCCATGGGACCTGGTGACTGCAGCTGTCCTCTGGGTGCTGGGAGCCACCCCCGACCCTCCTTCTCACCTTGCCACTGCTCTGTTGAAGGGGAAATGGCACCACCATCATTGCTGCTATGACAGTACTGAGCACTGAACTGAGAGCACTTCTACACCTCGGGCTCTGCTCTTAGGAATGCCATGTGCATCCGCTTATTGGTTTCACACATGCTGAGGAGGTAGACATCACTACTGAGTCCATTCAAGATGGGGAAGCCCAAGCTCATCAGCTGATAAACAGCCCATCTGTGATTGCAGATGTGAGCATTCTCCACCAGGCCACACAGCCTCCCATGACAACTATTCTAGCTTCGTAGGTCACACTGACAAGGAAAATGAAGCCTAGCGATGAAGGCAAAGGACCCAGAGTTCACTGACATACAAGGGTAAGACATCATCAAGCCAGACATGCCATCCGAGGAGCCCCTCTCCTCAACTGTATCTCCCTCATCCCTCAAGCCTCTCAGCGACTCTTCAGGAGAGCAAAACATAGCAGACCTAGTTGTAAAGCACCCTTGATCTGGTCCAGGCCCGACTTTCGCTCAGCTTCGTTGCGGAAGCGTCTTCGGATGGTAGGGAAAACCTTGGTCTCCCACGCTTTCACCAACAGGGCATAGTGGTCCTCCTGAGGGGAGAGGAAGCTGGTGAGCTGAGGAGGAGCTTCATGCAGTCACTTGTAGCTCTGTGCAAGGACCTGCCCTGCTCAAGCCTGGCCTCAACACAAGGCCTCAGGTACCCCACAGCAGGTCCCCCCCCCCCACAGCAAGCCCCCTCCCCCCAAAGCATGCCCTCCTCCCACTTCCTCCCCTTCAGAACCACCACAGTATTCTCACTACAACTTGGATCTCCTCCTGAGCTACCATCAGGGTCCTTCACCCTTCAACATGTAGACCTCTCTGGAGCAGCCCAGCCTAGCAGACATGGCTACTCATGGGCAGTTCAGAGAGACGAATGTGCCACGGTAACTACTCACACAGGACACAGCAGAAAGCTAACATCATCGGCCTTGTCCCCAGAGTCCTGACCCAGGCTGTGGGCTCTCACCTGTGGGATGTCATCTTCATCGTCGTCATCACTTTCGTCATCTGCAATGGGAGGTGGATGGGGGTCTGGCCCGGAGGTGATGAAATTCTCATAGCTGAGCTCGACTTTATAATGGCAGGAGGTGTCACTATCATATTCTGTAACAAAGCACAGTTAGATTCTTTTCCTTTCCTTTCCTTCTCTCTTCTTTCACAGGTCTAGGGATGAGACCTTCTCCATTCTAGGTATAGCTTCAACCACTGAGATATGTCCCCAGCTTCTGTCTATGTATGTATGTATGTATTCTCTCTCTCTCTCTCTCTCTCTCTCTCTCTCTGTCTCTCTGTCTCTCTCACTGTCTGTCTGTCTGTCTGTCTGTCTGTCTGTCTAACTGAATGTTGAAATAAGGTCTTGTTAAGTTGCTCAGGCTGGCCTTGAACATACCCTATAGCCCACACAGGCCTTGAATTTATTATCCTCCTGCTTCAGCCTCCTGAATACTTGGGTTTATAAGCCTGAATCACCTGACCTGGCTTAATATGATTTTTAAAAAAATGATCAGGAGGGCCAGCCTGGGCTACAGAGTGAGTTCCAGGAAAGGCACCAAAGCTACACAGAGAAACCCTGTCTCAAAAAACCAAAAAAAGCCGGGCAGTGGTGGTGCACGCCTTTAATCCCAGCACTCGGGAGGCAGAGGCAGGCAGATCTCTGTGAGTTCGAGGCCAGCCTGGACAACAGAGTGAGTGCCAGGAAAGGTGCAAAGCTACACAGAGAAACCCTGTCTCGAAAAACCAAAAAAGATCAGGAAACATTGTAGCACACAGCTTTCTACCCATATCCCCATGTTCTTAATTCTATCATTTTATTATTACTTGATGATCTCAGTTTAAAGATATTTTTAAAAACGAGGAACACTGTAAGGTGAAGCGATTTCATAAAATGTCAGGGTTTTGAGCTTCCTACACCACACTTTCTAGACCAACACTTAGCACTACCCAGTGGGAGCACTCCTAGTCTGGCCCTCTCCCGTGCCTGCCTGTCTGTATAAAAGTCTCTCCCCGCAGTGCAGATGCCTGCGCTAACAGACTTGTGGATTTTGCAGCACTAGCAGCAGGGAAAAGGATGATGTGGCTTACGTTGCTGGGCTGTGGCCACTGCAGCAATTCGGCACGGTGGCCCATGAGTGCCTGGGTCAGACGCAATACTGGTGCCGGCATCGTTGTCGCTGTCAGATGCCATGGCAAACGGCAGGGCCTCAAAGTTCGCGCTGATCTCCTCTGCCAGGTCAGTGCATAGGTCTGCAGCATTTCGATGGGCCTGTCCTTCAGCATATGCAAACGGGCGGGAGCCAAAGTTGGCTCGAGTTTTTGTGTTCTAGAAAAAGCAAACAAAGGACTTAGGACTATTTAGATTTTCTTTCTTTCTTATTTTTAAACAACAAAGTGCACTTCAGTGAATGTTAAACCTAAGAACAGCCGAGGAGTGGGAAGCAGGAGAAACAGGCAGAGGAACAGGCATGTGTGTCTTGTGCCTGGAGTGCTGTACAACCTACCACACACACTCAGGTTCCCTTACCACTCATTGTCTCTAACACTCTTACCTTCTCCTGGCCAACAGTGTTTTATGATGTAGCCCAGGATAGCCTCAAACTCTCAATAATCATCTTTAAATTTTTATTTACTTATTTTACGTGTATGAGAATTTTGCCTGCACATATTTTTCTGTATCACACGTGTGCCTGGTGCCCGCAGATGCTAGAAGAGAGCACTGGGTCCCTTGGAAATGGAGTTAGAGATGGATGAGCATCTCTCCAGCTCCATCAATCTTCTTGACTCGTCTCTCAAGAGCAGGATTACACATGTGCACACCACGCCTGTGCTGCTCATCTCTTGGTCTACAACATTCTTCCCACTAACTTTCCAAGACTAGCTAATGTCCAGGCCTGGCTTAACCATCATGTCTTCAGAGCATAGGAATAGGATTGGTACTTAGAGACTAGAATCCCACTCTAAGCACTTCTTAGTTTGTGATTATATACATGTTTCTATGATTACTTGACTAATGTCCAGTTCCTCCAATTGATTATAGTATGAGAGAGACAGACAGCATCAATTCCTTGTTCTCTGTTTCAATTCAGAACATGATGTGGTGCTTGCACATAGACACTGGGCACATATTTGTTGAATGAGTGAAATCACAGGACAGGATGAGACAGGAAGGCCAGGGAAGCAGCTCATCTCGAACATGTGTTCTGCTGCAGCCTAGCTGCTGAGTACATGAGGATGGCATCTGACTACAGACTAGGAACGGACACAGACTAGGGGCCGCAGCATGTCATCAGTGATATGTCCCATAGAACAGCCAGTGCTCCTTCAAAGTCCTCAAAGTTTGTGTGTGTGTGTGTGTGTGTGTGTGTGTGTGTGTGTGTGTTGGAGATGCTGGGGGAAGAGAAGTGTTGAACTTTGGAATCTTCACCAGAGAACCACTCTCCAAGTTTCTGCCATAATACGTGACTCAGAGACACTTCACTGGTGTACCATTTCTTGTTAAGGAAGGATGGCTAAGAGGTGCTCAGAGCAGGTTCGGACTAAATTCTGGACACAGCCCCAGACCCAAGACTCGGGGTCCACCAGGGAAAGAGGCACTTGTCCAGGCTTGCCATGTCCATCACTGTGCAGGAAAAGGTTCGACAGAAGCTTTTTCTCCTTCCCCTTCTGGTCAAGAAAACATTCTTTTTTTTTTTTTTTTTTTTTTTAAGATTTATTTATTTATTATGTATACAGTGTTCTGTCTGCACGTATCCTGCAGGCCAGAAGAGGGCGCCAGATCTCATTACAGATGGTTGTGAGCCACCATGTGGATGCTGGGAATTGAACTCAGGACCTTTGAAAGAATAAGCAGTTCTCTTAACCTCTGAGCCATCTCTCCAGCCCAAGAAGACATTTCTTTAAAGAATGTATTCTTCTTTCCTATCAAGGTGACTTGCCTTTTTCTGAATGTGAACCACAGGCCACATGCCCCCAGAGACATCCTCCAGGTATGGTGTGAGGCGCTGTCCACAGTAAGTGAAGTACACCCGACCTTTGGCTGGCTGCCCTGGAGGAGGTGGGGTCCCCTCGGTCCTCTCCCAGCCGATTCCTGCCACATCACCTACAGCGGAGAGCAGGAAGGGCATATACATTTTCCCATTTTACTATTAAGTGAACTGCTAATTTGCAACCATGTGACTGAGGGACAAAAGCAGATGTGACTGTCTCATGAGTTACAAGATAGAGTCTCTAGGGGTAATGGCTTCAGAATGGGAGACCTGTGATATAACTATCAGACAACAAGGGTAAGTGCTTGCTTTTCACTCAGAGACAAATGGCCCATTGCCAACTGCCAAGTTTATTTTAACTGTAACCTGTCCAGATGCAAGGCTGGGTCCCCCAGAAGCATGCAGAGTCAGAGGGCCCCACTGCACTCACCAGGAGAAAGTGTGACATCTAGGCGGACACTCTTCCACTGCAGCAGACTGGAGCCATTGTAGTGTACGGCTCGGCCATTGCTGGGGGAGAACAAAGGAGTCAAGGCTGAGACTCAGCAGCCATGTGGAGGGAAAGAAAGAAGCCGGGAGGGAAGAAAGGGGCAGGCATGCCGGGAATCCCATAATCATGAGCAGTGCTTTCCTAAACACTAGCAGATTTCCAATGGCATTGTGCATACAGGGCTTGGGGATATTCTGCTGTGCTGTTAGTAGTACAATAGTCCAGCAGATCCCAGTCTACATCACAGCACCATGGTATATGGGCTCAGATGTGTTTGGGAAATGAAGAAAAACAAGTGTCTTGTTGCAGGACAACCAGGAAGGAACCATACTGAGGAACCATAAGCATCCTAAGAGGAAAATAACACTGTGCTGTCCCCACTTCCTCAAACACACAATTGCACTTTGGCTCCCTGAATCCCCATAAGCACCTATGGGAAGTCATTTTCTCTACAACACCGACCCGCTTTGAAGACAGGGTCCCACTCTGAAGCCCTGGCTGGCCTGGCGCTCACTATGTAGACCAGGTTGCCCTCAACTCATAGAGATCTGCTGGGGTTAAAGGTGGTCCCAAGCAGCCAGCGGCAGCACTGTTACTTCTTCTCTTTAGCTGTGGCAGGAACAGTCACTTACTTGTGGAAAAGGCAAGTGCCCACTGGATTGGTCCACGCCCCGTCACGCTTCTCAGCTTCTGTAGCAAAGCCAAAGGAGACGATAGGTCCAGTGTCATCATCAGTATCTCCATAGGAAACAATCTCAATTTCCCAGTAAAAAGATGGGGCCTGAAGAGACACCAGCAGAGGGGGACAGTCAGAGAGCGACAACAGGCAGGCCTACCACCTACCACCTACGCTTCTTTCCAGTTGGAGGGACGGCAAGAGGCAGGGTGGCCACGAGCTTCTCACCTGAACTGGCAAGGGAGAGGTAGCATAGATGAAAGTGCCCCGGGGAAGACCTCCTCCAGCACTGGGGTCAGCCAGGAAGGTGACAGAGGTGAGGTGGGAGGAGAGCATGCAGGCACGAACTGGAGGGAACACTCGAGAAGGGCTCCAGGTGATCTCTTTGGGCTGCAGTTGGGGGCAGAAAAGAGGATTTCACTCAACAAGGCAGACAACAGAATCTCATTACTCTCTCGGAGAAGGAGGGCAATTTTTATTTGATATAATTAAAATACTGGTTCTCTGTTCTTTTCATTTTTTGTTATAGTGTTGGGAATGGACCCCAATGTTTTACACCTGCTAGGCAAGGCCTCCCATTCAACTACACCATCCCTGTCCACCCCTAAATATAAATTATATCAAAAGTATATCTTCTGGGCTACAGAGATGGCTCGGAGGTTAACAGCACTGGCTGTTCTTTTGCAGAGGACCTGAATTTATTTCCCGGCACCCAGTTCTAGGGGTCTGATGCCCTCGTCTGGTCTCCTCTGGTACTGTATACATGAGATGCATATTCAGGCAGGCAAAACACAAAGTAAAAATAAGTCTTTACAAGAGGAAAGCTTTATTTCTATTTTATTTTGTTAAGTCTAGCTTTTTCCCCCAACATGAACTTAAATTTTTTGTTTTGTTTATATATTTATTGACTTTTGGTCTTTTGAGACAGGGTTTTTCTATGTAGTCCTTGCTGTCCTGGAACTTGCTCTGTAGACCAGGCTGGCCTGGATCACTTTTCCTGTGCCCAGTCCTTCTGAAATTACTCCCCTGAACTCCAACTGCTCATCTTCTTACTTGGCTTTCCATTTCTCCTTCTTGAGCTTGTAATGGTATTTTTTTGGTAGGACAATCTTAGTTCACTATGTATAGAGAAGCTGTATTCTAAGGACACTGCTCAGATGGGTAAGTGTCTGTCCTAGGTCAGCTGCCTGTCGCCTCATGTTTCCAATACTTCACTCAAGTGCCAGTCTTCCCTATGAAACACAGCTTCTCTCCACCCACCAATTTCAACACATCCTACACAAAGGGCATGGCTGCAAGGGCATCATCAGATCATAGGCCTGCCAATAACAGCCTGAGGAGTAAGTGTGCACAGCACATGGTAGACACAGCTGTTGATGGGCAGTACAGAAAGGGACTCACCTACTGCTGAGAAGGAAGAGCTGGATGAGAACACACTCACCTTTAAAGGACACCACGGTAACAAGAAGCTGAGATGTCAAGTGAGGTCTGTGCATTGCTTTTATTTCCATGCAGTGATTTAGTTGCATGGCTGACTTAACATAAAATCTGCCCATGTCAAGTTTTGGTATGTTTGTGGAGTCATATAGCCATCACCACTTTCCGGTCTAGAGCATTTGTTTTCTCACTGTAAGTGACCCCACACTCACTGGAAGTCAAGCTCTAGCCTCTCACCCACTTCTCTCCTCCTCAGCCCCTGTTGACACCGACCCTTAATACAGTCATGCTCTGACACAGGGGTTCTCAACCTTCCTAATGCTGCACCCTTAATAGAGTCATGCTCTAACACAGGGGTTCTCAACCTTCCTAATGCTGCACCCTTAATAGAGTCATGCTCTAACACAGGAGTTCTCAACCTTCCTAATGCTACAACCTTTAATACAGTCATGCTCTGATACAGCAGTTCTCAACCTTCCTAATGCTGCACCTCTTAAATACAGTCATGTTCTAACACAGTGGTTCTCAACCTTCCTAATGCTGCACCCCTTAATACAGTCATGCTCTGATACAGTGGTTCTCAACCTTCCTAATGCTGCACCCTTAATACAGTCATGCTCTAACACAGGGGTGTGGTGGGTATTGTGTTCCCTGAAATATTGTGTGTTCCCCGAAATAAACATATCTGGGGTCAGAGAACAGCCACTAGAACAAAGCCAAAAATGGTGGCTAGAAATTGAGAAGAGTAAGCCATAACAGAAGTTGGGCGGTGGTGTGCATGCCTTTAATCCCAGCACTTGGGAGGCAGAGCCAGGTGGATCTCTGTGTGTTCAAGGCCACTTGAGATCCACGCCTTTAATCCCAGAAACCCAACCTTTAATCCCAGGGAGTGGGGGCAGAAAGAGAAAAGTATATAAGGCGTGAGGACCAGGAATTAAAGGAGAGAAAAGCATGTATTTAGTTAAGCATTTGGCTGGAGAAGCGTTCAGGCTTTGGAGCAAGTGAGAAACTGTGGCTTGTTCTGTGTCTCTGATCTTCCAGCATTCACCCCAATAACTGGCCTCGGGTTTGAGTTTTATTAACAAGTACCTTTAAAATTCCTGCAACACAGGGGTTCTCAACCTTCCTAATGCTGCACCCTTAATACAGTCATGCTCTAACACAGTGGTTCTCAACCTTTCTAATGCTGCACCCCTTTAATACAGCTCTTTATGTTATAACGACCCCAACCATACAATTATTTTCATTGCTACTTTATAATTTTGCTACTGCTATAATTGTAATGTTAATATTTTTTGGAGACAGAGGTTTGCCAAGAAGGTTGCTACCCACAGGTTGAGAACTGCTGTTCTAATACTTACAAAGTACATAACTTTTTAGTTAGTTTCGTGGGATTTTGTTTTTGGTTTTTTGGTTTTTTGCATACATGGACATAATGGGTGTCTCTCTCAGTTCACTTTATTTTTTGAGACAAGGTCTTTCACTGATTTGGTTAGACTGGCTGGCCAGGGACCCCAGGATACTTCTGTTTCTGATACTCCAGTATGGGGATTACAGGTGTGTGTCTCTGTGCCTGGCTTTTACATGGGTGCTGGGAAGCCAAACTCAGGCCCTCACGGTTTCATGGCATCACTTTACCATTCTCCAGTTTCCTAATTTTTTAAAGCTGTCTTTTTGTCATCATAATTCAAATATTAATAAATTCTGCTCCCTAGTACAATGTTCCAGCATTCAGAATGTAGCTCAGCATTCTTGACATCCAAAGGTGACAGCGCAGCTGCCAAGGACTGCACATGCTCACTGCAGGCAGGTGCTCCACCTCCATGCTATACTTCAGCCCCGGATGCTCAGTCTATTTAACAGCAGAGTCACAGCCCGCAGGGAGGCACTGATGTCCCACCTGTCTCCGGTCAGCCTGCAGGGGAGGGGGAGGGGGCCGAGCACAGTCCCGGTACAGCATCCTGAGCCGCTCACACTGCACCTCCACAACCGCAAGTCGCTCTCCTGTGGAGGGCACAGAAAACTTGTGAAACAGCTCTGGGAGGAGCACTGAAACACCAACATTCACCTACAGAGACCATCTCCATCCTTACAAAAGAGAAAAGGCCCAGCCACCTGTCTCCTCACAAAGCCCAGCAGCAAGGCACAGTGGGCCCAGCAGCCTGGCCCTGGAGTAGAGCGGCCTGGACTTGGAGTGCTGGCAAGGATAAGGGATTCCCCGTGTCTTCCAACCACAACCCAAGGCAGCGAGGGCACCCATCCCTGCAAGGGTCTTGAAGATGAGATGGTGTAACTCAAGCCAAGCTCTTCGACAAGCCCAGGCACAGGACAAACACTCAGCAAATGACACCTATGATTCTTACCATCTGAAAAATGATGGAACCCACCCTCTTTGTTTTATTTATTTATTTTTAAATAGGGCCTTTGTGTATAGCTAAGGCTAGCCTAAAACTATTTAGCTCGACCTGGCCTGGAAGTTCTGTCCTCCTGCCCCAACCTCCAAAGTTATAGGATTTCGGGAATACCCAACTCATGCCAGGTGAAGGCCATCACACTTAAAATTCAGTTGATTTTAAATGTTAATGCTGTCCGGGAATGGTGGTGCATGCCTTTAACCCTAGCATCCTGGCAGATGGATCTGAATTTGAAGCCATCCTGGTCCGTATCAAAGTTCTACATGTAGGAGGGATGGCTCAGTGGTTAGAGCACTGGCTGCTCTTCCAGAGGACCCGGGTCCAATTCCCAGCAGCCACATGGCAGTTCACAATTGTCTGTAACTCCAGTTCCATGGGATCTAACACTCTCACAAAGACACATGCAGGTGAGACACATAAAATACAAACAAATCTTTTTTTTTTTTGAGCTGAGGATCGAACCTAGGGCCTTGCGCTTGCTAGGCGAGCGCTCTACCAACTGAGCTAAATCCCCACAAACACATCTTTTAAAAAAAAAAAAAAAAATCTAGTAAAAAAAGTTCCAGGCTGTGGTGATATTGTGTTCCCCGATATATATTGTACACCCTAATAAACTCATCTGGGGTCAGAGAACAGAACAGCCACTAGATACAGAGGCCAGAAAATAGTGGCACATACGCCTTTAATCCTAGCATTCCGAAGGCAGAGATCCATTTGGATCCCTCCGAGTTCGAAGCCACATTGGAAACAGCCAGGCATGGTGACTCACGCCTTTAATCCCAGGAAGTGATGGCAGGAACAGAAAGATATATAAGGCGTGAAAACCAGGAACTAGAGGTTGGTTAAGCTTTTAGGTTTTTGAGCGGCAGTTCAGCTGAGACTCATTCAGATGAAGACATAGAGGCTTCCAGTCTGAGGAAACAGGATCAGGTGAGGAATTGGCAAGGTGAGGTGGCTGTGGCTTGTTCTGCTTCTCTGATCTTTCAGCATTCACCCCAATACCTGGCTCCAGGTTTGATTTTATTAATAAGACCTGTTAAGATTCCTGCTACACCAGGCCTGCTGGGACTACATACTGAGACAAAAAAACAAAAACACAAACAAACCCTGCACTTCTTAAATGCAGGCTGTCTGGAGGAAAGATGTCAGCACAAACTCTCCTGGTATTGATGTAAATGTAGAAAAGGTAACATGAGAACACTCAGGCTTGGGCCTGGTGCTCACTGAAGAGCACTGCTTTCCTGGCAAGCACAAGGGGTGGAGAAGAGCACTGTCTTTGGAGCTCAGCAGATGTTGAATGTGGACACAATTAGCATTCCACCTGATGCTGCACAGATGCTCACTGGGCACTTACCAGCACTGCACTCCTGGGCTACAAGGTTCAGAACTTCCACAGCTGCTGGACACTGCTGTATGAATTCTTCACAAAACAGACTGTCTTCTAAAAGCTGCGCCATGACCAGGCATGCTCTTAATGTTAAAAGATTCACATTTCAAGTCATCAATGTTCATTCTTTAAGAGACCAACTGCGAAGCATTTCAATCAATTCTGTCATTTTACATCTTTTTTTCTACAGCAGACTGGCTTGGAAATATATAGTTGGCTCTCCATATCCATGAGGGTCTGGACCCATGGATTTGACCATCCAAACTAAAAATATGGAAAAGCTTCCTGACTGAATGTGTGTGGACATTCTTCCCTGGCCACCACCTTGCATAACACTAACAAGCTCTGCAGTCCTCCACAGCATCGGCACTGCACAGGGAGCTTGAGGACAGTGCGTGGAGGACATGTGGGTCCCACGCTTGTGCGTCTCATTCTATAGGAGGATGTGAGTAGCCATAGGTTTGGCATTTGAGGATGGCTCTGTGATCGATTCCCCACAGACACCCTGGAATCGGTGTCTAAGAAGCTTTGTTCCCAGTCATTGCTGCAATGCAGTTTCCACTAGAAGGAGACACAAAGTGGCCATTTGTCAAAGCTCACTGTGCCTTGTGAGCAATGACAGAGTTCCAGAAGTAAGAGGGAACCAGAGATGGAATAGCTAACTCCTGATTTCTCTCACTTAAGTCATTTGAAAAGTTTCCGAGAAGTTCATTGACAAGACAACTGTGTTACTCATGTTTAGTAAAGTAAACGTGTTTGTAGACAGAGACATCTGGGATACAGTACTGAAAGCATTCCCTAATTTTCCTTCACCAGGTTGAGAAGTGACGGCCCTGAGTCACTGAAGAAAAGTGGTCATGTGACCCTGCAGTGCACCAGGTTCTTTAAGCAGAGCAGCCAGTGCAGCAGCAAGTGTAAGCCACAGGGCACAGTCACTGCGGGAGGCAACCAGAGCAGCAGAAACTGGGACCCAGCTTGGATAGAGGGTGTGTGACAATGGTGCCTGGGATTGGCTGACGTGAGCTTCAGGCTATGAACCCTCTACAACCAGGCCAGCTTACCTTGTTCGAATTTCAGCCAGGAGCCGGACGACTGCCATGACAGGTGCCGAACCGTCTCCCGTTGCAGGAAGTGAGGTGTGGATAGAGAGGCTTCCCTCCTGAGGGAGCAGCATGGACTGCACTGCCTGGACCACCTTCTCAGTAATGGACAGCTTATGCAGAGGCAGCGCCTGCAGCGGGAGGGAGGCCCGAGAAAGGGAACAAAGGCATTATGACTACGTGGCTATCAAGATCTCTGCAGAAAGTCATAACCCAGGCCAGAGCGACCAGACATCACATATGCTATGGAATATATATCCCAAGCTAACACATTTGTTTGATCATGTCGATGAATTTCCCACCACATCACTGTGTAAACTTTACAGCCAGTATGTAAACACTATCACAGGTGAAGTGAAGCCCCTCACTTCTCTAAAGCGCTTGCCTGCCCCACAGTAACACAATCTGCATCTACACAGGTGCTTGACAAAGCAGGGTAACCATCACCTTACCTCTGACCTTGGAACACAAAGTCTAGACAAGGGAATAGTCAGTGTGTCTGCTGCTTGAGATGTCCTTCGGCAGTCCACAGGAGGGAATCTGACTGTAGCTATACCTTCCTGTTCATTGATAGAAGCCACAACTCCAATGCTTCCCGATATTCCTCTACCTAAAACCTGGAGATGGAGATTATTAGCACCACATGCCATGCTCAAGCTATCTAAAAGGACAAGAGGGAGGGACTTGTCACTGTCAGTGCTATAGTAATCACTGATTCTGATGGGGATCCAAGGCCAAGACACTATCAAATTAACAGGCGGCAACCTCACAGCAATAGAGACATGCTGCCATCCGAGTTGTCTCAGGTTAATGGGGGAAGTGTAGGAATGCCTAGGGAAAGCAGGGGTGGGTTACCTGGACCTCGGAGCCTATCTTGATTGTCTCTTTAAAGCCTCCCAGTGCACAGAGTGCAGCAACAGCCTGGCGTGCAATCCTCTGCAGTTTGGCGAGTTTCCGGCCACTGCTGCTCCCGTTTTCCAGGATGCTTTCTGCATATTTCCCCAGTTGTGGAATGTACATCAGTGCTCGGGACAGAACCTGTGTGTAATGAGGAGGACGACAGGCTGGAAAGACAGCTCGCTAGTTAAGAACACTAGCTGCTCCTGCAGAGGACCTAGGGTTGGTTCTCAGCACCTACATGGTGGTTTACAAATATCTTTAACTCTAGTTCCAGGGCATCTGATAATCATCTTTTCTGACTTCCACAAGCACCAGGCATGCACGTGGTACACATACATTCATGTAGGCAATACATGCACACTAAGATAAAATAAATAAATCTTTTTTTGTTTGCTTTGATTTTTTTGTGAGACAGGGTTGCTCTGTGTAGCCCTGGCTATCCTGGAACTTACTCTGTAGACCACACTGGCCTTGAATTCAGAGATCCGTCTACCTTTACACCCTGAGTACTGGGATTAAAGGCATGCACTACCACTGCGGGAAAAAAAAAAGAGACCAGGCACTGGGAGATAAAGCATTGGCAACTGGTCTCAAGAATGGTGGAATGACTAACAGTGCTCCGGGGCCCAGCTATCACATGAACTCTGGATGTAGAAGAGACAAAAACCACAAGTGTGGCCAGTGACATTCTATCCATAGGTACCTTTGTATAATCAGACAGAAGGAGAAACAGACAACTTCATAACATGGGAGAATGTAACATTGTATTACAAACCCACTACAATCACGAAGTCAGTGTCCTGAGGGGAAACCACCCCCAATGTCTGCATGTCAATGTTCAGCTCTAGGGCATGTTTCAGGCCCTGGCCTGAAGAGTGGCAGTGGAAAGGGGGATGGTTCAGGCAACCAGACTACTGTTGTGATGGAGCAGTACAAGACAGAGCCCTTGGCAGTGCGATCACACAGAGGCCTCCCTAGGACTTCAATGGCCAAAATAATCAGGGACACCTGACACCTTAATGTCAGTGCCAGTCTGATGCAAGCAAAAGGACAGCAGGACTGCCACTGTCTCCCTGACACACTGTCCTGACGCCTGCAAGTCTGCAGTCAGAACCAGCAGGGGCAGGGGAGACTCCAGGAGAGCAGGAGTGTCTGACTCACAGGGACACTGTCTCCTGGGATGACCCTTCTGTGCATGTCTACAGTGATGCTTCCGTCTTACGCCCTTGGCTGGGCAGCAGCCCCATGCTGACCTTTTCTGCTGTTGTGGTCCAAATTTGAGCAGCATTTGATTCAGGTGCCATGAGCAGGCTATGAAGCAAGGCGATCACTTCTGCAGCCATGCTGTTTGCCACGTGCCCACTGATGAAGGGTCGCACAGGGTCAGTCCTACAAGTGTCAATGTGGAAAAACTTTCAATGCTCAGTGATGTTCAAAAGTACAGAAAAGTGATTTCAGAATTAATGAGGATGGAAGGATTTCCTGCTTACACATGACAAAGGCTTATATGTTACAGGGAGTTTGTCGGCTGACAAATGACAGGCAAGAGCAACACCAGGAAGAAACCACTTCTTGATCTTTTTCTGTGGTATGTGAAGAATCCTCTGTGCTACAATTTGGGTATTGTTTGTCTCCCGAGAGTTCACAGTGGTCCCAGGGGAGAGCTAATGGTAGGCAGTGAAGCCTATGGGAGGTTCTTAGGTCACTGGGGACTTGCCTTTGTAAGGGCTATTTCCAGCTAGGGCTGCAGAAAAGCCTGAGTTTGGCTCCTCCAACTCTCCTTTAGCTCCTAATTTGAGATATAAACACTTGCTCCTGACAGGATCTGTCACCATGTGATACAACTGAGAACTGGGGCATACAAGTACCATGCCCCTGAGCCTCCAAACCGGAGCTAAACGAGCTTCTTGAGTTATGAAGTGCTGGCTGGCACACTCTGCAACAATGGACCCCACGTTGCTTCCTTTACCACAGAAACCCTGGGGTCAAAGACAGCCACAGTTGCAGCTCACCTCGCCTGTGGGCGTGGGACACCATGAGCTTCTCCAAGGCAGTGTCCCCTTGACTCTGTCCCCAGAGAGAGGGTGTGGTCATCTGGGACAGGGGGAAGCACCATGTGCAAGGCAGGTTACTAACACTCAGAAGACTCCCTCAGCCACCATGTCCACCTGGCTGCCTTGGCAGCCTCAGCACTAGCTCCGTGGTTCTTCCCTAGAGCAATCCTACAGCCGTGAGTGGTTCTTGCCCTGACTCCTTCTTTTCAGCAGGTTAAGGGATGGCATACAATTAAAGCCCTACTAACACACCCATTATGCAGTGTGTCTGCAAGAGTTCAACAGGTGGTTCCTCCTTGAGAGGCTTACCTAGCGAGTTCCGAGTTCCTCTCTCGGCAGATGGAGGTTTGGGCGGTTTTCTTTTTGTCGCCCGTGGACAGCCCACTCACAGTCTCTGGGTTGATGGACTCTACTGGTGGCCCGACACTGACAATGAGGCCAGACTGTGCCCACTTGGTTGCTTTGCGGAGGGCGGCTGAGGCCTCTTCTGTGATCACTTCACAGCAGCCACCCTGGGGTTTGGGTTGAAGACACCTGCATTGCTCATTCATTCTTCCCAGCTCACCTTCTCTCAAATCTCTTCCCTGTCCGTCCCCATGGGATGAATACCATAAACAACATAAACATAGACACTGGATACACATTTCCATAAACTCTGAACCCTCTAGAGTTTCCTTAGCAAATGGTGACTTTGTGATTACTGGGTCCTGCTCTACACACACCTTACAATCTGCTTGATTTGTTTTGAGTTAGGTTTGTTTCTAAATGCCTGGCATCTCATTATTCAAATGTGCTAATGTCTTTAGCCATCCCTTATTTATAGACACAGAAGTTCTATTCTGTTTGGTTCTCAAATAAGTAGAAGAACATGTTGTCTCACGATGCAGCCCTGGCTAGGCTAGAACTCTTGGAGATCCACCTGCCTCTGAGCCCTGAGTGCTAGGATAAAAGGGGTACACCCGCACTGTGTGTTTCAGTTCTATCCCTGGATCTTGAGGTGTCTAGTCACCCATGGTTGACACTAATGAGTATTACCATGTCTCATAACAATATCTGGTTGAAAAAAACTGTTCATCACTGTTGCTTTTATTCCTTTAATGAGTTGTGAATGTGAGCATATTTTATATCTTTATGATTTTTTGTCTATACTTACTATTTGTCCGTCTTTTTGAGATTGGGGCTCATGTATCCCAGGTTAGTTTCAAACTTGTGATATAAAATGGGAAACATTAAACTTCTGATCCTCCTGCCTCCTCCACCTCTTGAACACTGGGATTACAGGCTTTTATCACTACTCTTGGTTCACAAAGTGCTGGGGATCAAGCCCAGGGCATTCTAGGCAAGCACTCTACCAACTGAGCTACCTCCTCAGCCCTGGTCATTCTTGAGTATTATTCTCTTAGCAGCCTTTCACCTCTCTTTAATTTCATAACTATTTTATGACTATAAAATTTCCTTAAAGGGGCTAAGAAAAATGTATAGGTCAAAACTAAGTTCTTGGGGTTGGGGATTTAGCTCAGTGGTAAAGTGCTTGCCTAGCAAGCACAAGGCCCTGGGTTCGGTCCTCAGCTCCAAAAAAAAAAAAAAAAAAAAGTTAAAAAAAATAAAAAACAACCTCAGTTCTTTATTAGGAATTGTTCAGTTGGTAGAGTGATTACCAAGCATGTATGAGGCTTTGAGGCATGGTGACGTTAAAATCCCAGCACTTGGGAAGTGGAGGCAAGAGAAAGTCATTCTTGGCTACTTAGTAAGCTTGAGCTGACATCTCATATATCTTATTTATGTTGCTCAGGTTAGCCTTAAACTAAGCTTCAGCTGGGACTAAGGGCCATGTCACCACACGCAACTGAATTAACATTTAAAAAGCCGATTTCTTCTGCAAGCCCCAAGTGTGGTAAATGTTCTTCTATCAGCTTTCCCCATGTGGTTACCTTGGTCATGTCTCGATCCATCTTCACAACTTTCTCCATGTTGGCACCGGTACCAAGTCGAAAAGGCCGTCCTTCTGAGCTACTGCAAAAAGGAAAGCAGAGAGGTTGAGCCTTTTTAAGGAGAATGTTAGAAGGGAGCATGTGTCACCTAGCAACCACGTGTTCAGGCTCTGTTTAGATGCTAACACTGGCTTTAGTGTGTGTGTGTGTGTGTGTGTGTGTGTGTGTGTGTGTGTTTATGCGTGTATCACAGCATGGATGCAGACATCAGAGGACAATTTATACCTTCCATCAAGTGGGTTCTTGAGACAAAACTTGGGTCACCAGACTTAGTGGCAATGGATTTTTATCTGCTAAGCCATCTTGCTGGATCTAAAACTAGCTTTTAAATCCATAGACTCTCCCTTTTCAAAAAAGAAATAACTTTTTCATAATTTTAGATGTTTTAGGACCCCAAACAAAGTCCATTTTTAAGAATTCAGACAAACACGACACCCTAGAGACAGCTCTAAGGAGGTGGCCAGGTACACAGGCGGCTCAACCGCAGCGTGAAGGCAGTGCCCACAGGGAGGCCTGGCTTTCGCTCCTAACAACCCAGCACCCTCTTCTCCAGAATGGGCCTTGTTATATCACTTTTGTGATGGCTATGCAGCCACATGTTTCTTGGAGACTTCTTTACCTGAGCACTTACCATGATTATGCTCAGATAAGACCACTTTCTCATATGCCATCCTGGTAGACAAGGGACCCACACACGAGGATGAGTTCACAGATCACTCTTATCAAGAGAGGCACTTGTCTAAGGCCCCTGTGCTATACAGTAGGCCACCCCACTACCCTCTAAGGATAATTACATGTTTTGTTTCCTTGTTAGCCATTGTATCATTTATACTTCAGTCAATTAATGTTTTAGAAACTTCCTTGTTTTCTGCCTTGGTTGAAGAGTGTCAACATCTGAAGCACTGTCCTCACAGCTAGAGTCACTATGGACCCCACAGGGGTGACACAGGAGTGGCTGGCTCGCCACTTGCTTGAGCCCTCTATGGCTTAGACAGGACGCACCACATCACAGCTCACACTGGGGTTCTAGTGGCTTAGGTCTGCATTCAGGGTGGCAGCAACAGTGTGTGCCTCCTTGGGTTGTCAAGAGGGCTGGGCACAGTGCCTGAGACACGGGTGGTCTCTGGTGGCACCACTACTACAGTCACTGCAGTCACCTCAGCAGTGGCTGGAGGACTTCATGGGAGGACTGATCTTCCCGCTTGTGGATGAATATGGAGAGCTTGCCGTCCACCGCTTCACTTTCTTCTCCAGGATCTTTATCTCCTTTTAAGGGATTCTTAGGACTGGTTTTTGTCAATGTGGTATCAGGTTCAGAAGCAGTTGGAGAAAGAACCGTCTGACATCCTTAAAGCAAAAATCAAGGCCTATTTAGAAGCAGCACTGCGCTGTTTGTGTGGTTCTCTCGCCCTCCCTCTCCCACCTCTCTCTCCTTTATCATGGAACACACAGGTGCAGTTGGGGGCCTGGCCACAGCAGGAGCTGAGCCCCCAGCATCACCTCCTGTCCAGGCACTCCTCACCTGGGACCACATAGTCTGCTAGCTTGGCTAAGAGCAGAGAGGCGATCTTGGAGGCAGGGTCACTAGGGTCCTCCTGCTCACTGTTCAGGGAGGGGACGGAGTAGCTCCAGGGTGGGAGCTCCACATTCCCACAGTCCTCTACACTCATCAGAGGCAGAGCTGCACGGCACAGCTGAAGGATGATCAGCACCAGCTTTGGGGATGGGCGCTGGTCCAGCAGTAGGGAAAGGAGTTTAGACACGCAGGCTGGCTGGCTCAAGATGGCTTTCCCTATGTGGCTCCTGCAAGACCGAGAAAAAGGGTGCTGTGCTGACAAGGTCTCACATAGACATTAGAAACAAGTGTTCCTGAGGTAGAGCTAGACAAACCAGTGAGCTCAGACCTCAGAAGGAAGACATGGACTTGACACTGTGTGCAAAGAATGGCAGTCTGGAGCAAACATAAAATAAGTGTTTATAAAACTAACCAATAACACCTGGAAAGGATGATTTCCTCATTTTTTCTGATCTCTGGTGCCTCGAGCTCAGGTGTCCAGAGCATTTCAAGGATCACCAAGACTAGGAGCTTTGCAGTTCTACACTCATGCCTTCAGAACCTGTGTGCCAAGAGCAACACTGTCCCAGTAACTACAGTCCCCAACACAGTGACCTGCGACAGCCAAACTGAGCCAGCAAAAGGATGCACTGTTGTGTACATGACAGGAACGTGGAGTGCCCATGGAGAATCACTCCTGTTTATTTAGATAAGTGCAAAAGAACAAAGTAATTACAGGCCCTGACTGATTCTATGAGTGTATGGTGTGGAGAATAGAACCTGGCTGGGGTCTTGTGCACATCAGACAGTACTTCACCCCTGAGCTACCCACCATCCTCAATTGATCCTTTACATTACTCTGAGATGATTGAAATCTGGGTCTGAAATGCAGGTATACGTGCCTGTAAGGCCAGTGGCTAGTGCCATCAAGTCATAAAGCAAACAACAGTGTATTGTTCCTCTAGACAATCCTCACATTCTGAGACTAAATACCATGTTTCAATGACTTTATTCTCTACCATTTTTCTTGAAGCACCAGTGTGTCAAAAAGATCTGGAAACTTGAATGTTCCAAAATTAACAGAAGCAAAAGTTACTCCAGCCACTGAAGGGGAACAGGCTGCTCTCCAGGGCCTTCCATACCTGGAGAGGTCATTGAGAAGGCTCAGGACATCTTGCAGGGCATCATTCCCAGCAGCCTGGTTGCCACAGCACTCAGTGGCTCGTGCAAGGTGGTTGGTGAGGAGACTGGACACCTGACGGGCCAGCCCTGAGTGCACAGCCTCTGTAGAGCCACCTTCAGAGTTGGGAGGAAGGAAGGAAGAACAGTGAGCACTGAGTCCTCCCTCCCTGCATGTGAGTCCTCCCTCTCCATCTCCCTTCATTAAACCATCCTTTAGACTCTTTTATCTTGTTCAATGTTTCACTAACCAGTCAGAGTCTCATCAGACCATATCTACACATAACAGTCAGTGCCGAGGGGAGGCCTTCTCGTGAGGATGAAATATAATTAAGTCATGTATAACAGAGGACTAACACAATTTCCATGTTCACTCTAGTTCCACTTCACAAGTATCTTTTGTAAAAGCCACATATGTCTTGAGTTTCCTACGCATGTCTAGCTCCCAGAGCCTACACACACTGTCTGTTCAGCTCAGCAGTCCTGTACTCACATTCTCTCTCCTGAGAAACTTTTCTGGATCTCTAACTCAGCCAGTCTGTTCCTTAGCACTTAGTAAGCAACTCCACTGGGGCCAGAGCTCCCATCACACCATCATTATTTGTTCACCAATTTCTTTTGCCAGACTACAGTTCTGCACAGCATGCACACACGTATGCACATGTGTGTGCAGATGCCAAACAGGCCAGAAGAGCAAATCCGGTCCCCTGAAGCTGGAGTAACAGGTGGATGTGAGTTACCCGATGTGAGTGCTGGGACTGTATTGTCCACTGAAAGAGCGGCAAGAGCCAATTCCAGTCCCGACCACAGTTCTTAAAGGGACAATGACTCAACGATTCTTCTGTCTACTATACAGTATAATAGGCTTTAAGACATTAGAATACAGCCAGGTGGTGGTGGTGCACGCCTATAATCCCAGCACTCAGGAGGCAGAGGCAGGCGGATCTCTGTGAGGTCAACCTGGTCTACAGAGTGAGTTCCAGGACAGCCAGGACTACACAGAGAAACCCTGTCTTGAAGAAAAAAAAAAAAGAAGGTCCAGTCAGTATAAAAATGATCGACAGAGCATTGATACTGTATTACTGTATTAGGCAGGCATTATATGTAGCCTAGGATGCACACAGGCTCCATGCAAACACTGTGTGAGTTTATAAAGGACCTAAGCTATAAAGTAAATAAATAAAATAAATAATTAAAACATATGTTTGTCCTGCATGTATGTAAGTGCACCATGTGTGCCTGTATCCCACCCCCTAAGGGGAGAAGAGGGTGTCAGGGCCCCTTGGATTGGAGTTACCTATAGTTGTGAGTCAACATGTGGGTGCTGGGAAATGAACCTAGGTTGTCTGCAAGAGCAATAAGTACTCCCAACCACTAAGTCAACTCTTTTTATTTTTTTGGTTTTTCGAGACAGGGTTTCTCTGTGTAGCTTTGTGCCTTTCCTGGATCTCACTCTGTAGACCAGGCTGTCCTCGAACTCATAGAGATCTGCTTAGCTCTGCCTCCCAAGTGCTGTGATTAAAGGCATGTGCCACCACCTCCCAGCTCTAAATCAACTCTTTAGTCCTTTAGTTAACTTTTAAAGTTGGACTGCCCACCAAAAGTAGAATTTGAAAATATCCTCTTTAAAATACAATGGCACAATAATTTCACAGAAATATGGAGACTGTTAGTGCTACAGGAACATTTATAGAGACATGATCTAGGGTTGGGGATTTAGCTCAGTGGTAGAGTGCTTGCCTAGCAAGTGCAAGGCCCTGGGTTCGATCCTCAGCTGGGTTGGGGCAGAAGAGACATGATCTAAATTTGGGGGCTAGCATCTTCCTTACTAGGCAGATGGTGCCACTGGGCAGCTGTGAGTTTACACAGAACCACACCCATATAGAGCTTCATGAACTCATCAGCTGGTGAGGGCCACCTGATTAGTAGTTTAATACTGCCCTCTCCTCTGCCACCCACGGGCAGAGTGGAGTCCCAGTGCTCACCTTCCTCTTTCTCCCACTCCACACAGCGGTTGGCCAACACCTGGAAGGCAGCCCAAGCCATGGTGGCCACCTTCTGCTTTTTGGTCTGCTTCTCACTGGAGCTGGACTCGGTCTGACTGCTCAGGCTACAGAGCCGGTCCATGAGCTGCACAAGGCCACTGCGGACCAGGCACTTCTCTTCACTCCTGGGGAAAGAGCAGAAATGGAATGAAAAACCACAGCTGACCAGTCTTTGTGAAGCTCTCAGGAAGGTTCAGGCTATCAGAGAGGGGTGGAATACATCCTTTCCTTTTTGTTAAGGGTACTACCATGTACAATCACCCAGAACACTTCTCCTATTGTGGTGATGCCCTAAGAGAAGTGCCTTCAAAATCAGGTTTGTTCACACACGAGAGCAAACCAGAAACTGATGAGTCAACTCAATAATAGACAAAATAATCTGTTTTCTTTCTTTTTTTTTTTTTTTTTTTTTGTGGAAATGAGGATGTTTCAAAAACAATTACTTATGTGGTTTGTCTCCATGTTTATCTGTGCACAGTGTGTGTCTGGTGCCCTTGGAGGCCAAGGACTGGAATTGCAGAGAGGTGTGAGTCTCCATGTGGGTGCTTGGAACAGAGCCAAGGTTCTCTGGAAGAGCAACCAGCGCTCTTAACTGCTGAGCATCTCTCTAGCCTCATCCCCTCTCCTGAGTAATTATCTTATTATAAGGGCATTCAAATGAGTCCATGAACAGTTAACAGCTCTAAGCTGCTAATTAAGTGACTCAAGAAAGAAAATAATTGTGCCAAGACAAAATGAGCAGACAGGGTTTCTCTGTGTAACAGACCCTGGGTATCTTGGAACTCGCTCTGTAGACTAGGCTGGCTTGGAACTCACAGAGATCCTCCTGCCTCTGCCTCCTGAGTACTGGGATTAAAGGCGTGCACCACCATGCCCAGCTCCAGATATGTCCTTTTGTTGAACCTGCAAATCTACACAGTAACATAATCCTGATGGCAACAATTGATCACTCAACTAAGGAATTGTAGACACATGCCAGTAGGATAGAATCTTTGGAAGGTATTAGATAACCAAAACAAACAAAATCCAATTTGACGATTTCAGTTTTACTCATGTGTATGTATGTGTCTAGTGTGATGTATACCATGTGTGCAGGTGCGTGCCATATCAGAAGGTGTTGGATCCCCTGGAGCTAGAAACTGAACTCATGTCCTCAGCAAGAGACAGCTCTCTAGCTCCTCAAAATCCAGTTTTATAAATTAAAAAACAAGAAAAAAACAAAACAATTGCCTTCTGCTTACTTGACTACATTGATATACCCTCCACACGGCCAATGGCACATCCGCACTCACCTGGTGTAAGGTATGGTACACAGGAGCCCAATGCTGTTCGCACAAGCAATAGGGTAACGAGCACACAGAGACACCACAGAGGTCATGGTCTCACCGAAGGCTTCTTGGACCTGCTCCACCATCCCACCGCAGGTGAGCTCTTCAATTCTAGGAGACAAAGACCAAGCTCAGGTGTCCTGAAGACATCAGCAGTAATGTATGGAGGGACGCACAGGAGCCCTTCCAAGAAGCCCAGTGCCAAGAATCCAGAGATAAAGGGATCTTGGAGATCACCAAGCTCAATGCTAAAAGCTGCAGGGTCATGGAAAAGTGTTGGGAAGGATGCCCAGGAGTCCCTCAAACAAGATGTTCCACACTGAGGAGGACCCCAGACAATCTTGGCTTAGGGAAAGTTACACAGGGCTCTCTCCTGCAGGGTTCTTCAGAACCTATGAGGAAGCTTGAACACATGGCAGTAGTCAGAACAAGGAACTTATCTGAGAATAAGCCACGAGACAAGTCTGTCATAGCCTGCGCAGCACTGGGGACTGGAAATGGAGTGACATTAATGCAAAAGCGAAGGTCTACCAGACCAGACAGCGTCACCTTCAAGTTCACACTCTAATTACTAGCAGAGGACGAGAACCCAGATAATGAAAAACAATCCTTTTCTAATGTAAAAACACAATATGGGGCTGACTCTATTTCAATTAACATTAGCTGAGAGTTGAAGTTACAAAGATTTATGTACAAAGATTTGTAATATAACATTGTTTATAATAACAAAAATAAACACAAATAATGTTTTTAAACAGAGTTTAAAAACAGGGAATTGGGCCTTTAATCCCAGCACTCAGGAGGCAGAGCCAGGTGGATCTCCACGAGTTCCAGGCCAGCCTGGTCTACAGAGTGAGATCCAGGACAGCCAGAGCCATTACACAGGAAAACCCTGTCTCAAAAAACCAAAAATAAACAAATAAACAGATAAATAAGTGAGTAAAATTAAAATAGGAAACTGGGCCAGAAGACAGCTCAGTGGATAAATGTCCTGTCTGCACAAGCCTGACACCAGAGTTTACTTTCTGGAACTGATATGGTGGCACCTTTAACATCCATACTCTTACAGAGAGAGGGGAGGCAGAAGTGACGAGCCTGAAGCTCACAGGTCAGCAAGTCTGGGGATACACTGCAGTGACAGAAGACAGTCAATGCCTCATCAAGGCGGAATGAGAGAACTGAGTCTGAATTCTCCTGTGACTGTCACACAGGAGCCATGCTGTTTGTGTGCCTGACTGAGCACATGCACGCGCACGCACGCACGCGCACACACGCACACATGAACACACAGAGAACTGGCTGTCAAGTATGATGTAGTCCCAGCTGTGGAAGCAGCACAGTAGAGAGCCATAGTCAGAACAAGAATATACACTTAAAATGTTAGGAGATTGTACATTAGAATTTTATTCTTCTGCAGGAAAAAACAAACAAACAAACAAACAAAAAAACAGGTGGTGTTGGCACATACCTTTAATCCCAGCACTTGGGAGGCAGAGGCAGGTGGATCTCAGTGAGTTCAAGGCCAGCCTGGTCTACAGAGTGAGATCCAGGACAGCAGCCAGAGGTACATAAAGAAATCTGATCCAAAAAAACCAAAAAACCCTAAAAAGATGAATTCTATTCTTCTGAATTTTCTTCATATTTTCAAAATTGTAATAAGTGATATTAAAGACTATGCAAAAATGAAAAGGTAATTAAAGTAGGAGTGGCTGGTGTCTGAACATTTCCTTCCAGGCCCCCTGGAAATGGTGGGCATGTACATAGTCATAGGCTTTGTCACAGGACTGCTGGCTCTGGACATGGCAGTCTCTGACCAACAGCTAAGGAGAGACCCACCAAAGCAATACCTAAAATTCTGTCTTTTCAAGCCTCTAGCACGCTAAAGCTGTTTCTCAAAAAATAAAAAAAAAAAAAAAAAAAAAAAAAGGCACAAGCTCTCCTGATTGGCAGAAACTTCTCCAAGCATTCTCTTTAGCAGCCACTGACCCTCTGCCTGCTGGCCACACTGCATCAAAGAGCACCAGAAGGTACAAGGCTCCAGTGGCAGCTCTAGCCTTTCCTGTTCTGCTGGGGGCCTCTGACCCTTGGCATGAAAAATTCCCCAAACACATGCCAAGGCCTTCTGAGTTAGGATCTATAATGACAGTTTTAGGAATTGATCAAATAAAAACTATCACTAAAGTATATAAAAGCATGTTTACTGTATCACTGTAGTCAATGCAAAACTGAAAGAAAATAATTAATGACCCTATGCATGCATGAGGAGACATGAGGTAAGTACAAAACAAAAGTGTAGTGGAGCTCTGTGGTGCTTCAATAATGAAGAAGCAGATCCTTTAAGGATGGGCTGAAAAGACGGTGATATCCAAGATATACTGAGAAAAGCAAGCATAACTGTAGGGACAAACATGTAACATAAACTCTTCCATGTGGAATCATCACACAGACAAAGAGAACTGAGGAACTGTGTATGTGTATATGGCTGGTACAACAGAGACAATTTAGGATGAACAGCATCAAAGAGACCTTCCCATTCTGCTTGTATCCCAAGATGTTTTTCAAAATCATACACCACTATAAAAATATTTGAAAACAGTGGGTGGTGATGGTGCATGCCTTTAATCCCAGCACCCAGGAGGCGGCAGCAGGCGGATCTCTGTGAGTTCGAGGCCAGCCTGGTCTACAGAGCGAGATCCAGGACGGCCAGAACTACACAGAGCAACCCTATCTCAAAGAACAAACAAAATTTGAGAACACCATTAGCAAATGCTGCCGTGCTTTTGCCCATGGTGGATGGAACAGTGTGAATGAATGGAAACCACTGACCTGGGTCCTCCCTGGAGGACCATTGTCACAGGCCCCACCAGGTGTGTCACGCCCCCAACTCGCACGGCAGCAGTCAGCAACTCCCGCATGTGCACCAGGGCCTGCTTCCGAGTGTTTCCCCGCCGCCACCTTGTCTGTGCAGCCAAAAGGAAGCTGCTACTGGACACCTGAAATGCACAGGAGGAAGGACGCTGACACTCACTGCCATCCTGCTCCAGCTGCCAGGAGCCGTCCATCGGAGATGTGCTGTCTGTGACCTACCGCTTGGTCGGGGTTAGTGCCAATGAAAGCGAACAGCTGCCCCAGCAGGACGCTGTAAGTGGGCTTGTCCCTGCTGTCCTCGATGGCCAGCGACTGCAGGAGTGTAAAGGAGCTGCTGCGGTGGCTGGTCACGTGACGACGCCTACAGAGAACAAAACTGTAACAGATGAGCAAATAACCATGCTCAGGGAGGCTGTCTGAACACTCCGTGTAACTACACCCCGGGATCTGCCTCGGCCAAAGACCATTTACCTCTGATTTGCTCTAGTAAATTCCAAGTCCTCGTTACCAATCATTTCCAGGTCAGAAGGAGCAGACATGCTTCGAAGGAAAACAGGCTGCCGGACAGCATGAGATGCCACCTTTGTTTCTGAAGCAGACTTGCATGCTGCAGGAAGAAGGGAAAACGCTTACCACTTCTGGTGTCTCATCTATAGGGAGGTACAGCAACATCCACGCAATGGAAGCCCCTAGGGCAGGGCTCAGCCAGTAATTGGGCTAGCAAAGAATACTGAAGAGAGTAAGCAGTAACTTTAAAAACCTAAATATGTGGCTAAATTTTATTTTTAGCTTGAAAATTTAAAGTCTTTTTTTTTTTTTTTTTTAATTAAATGGGCTTTCCAAAGATAGGATAAAAGTTCATTTATAACTATCAGTGTTCATTTCAATATAAGCATTCTTTTTAGTGTTTTTTTTTTGTTTTGTTTTGTTTTGAGGCAGGGTTTCTCTGTGTAGTCCTGTCTGTGCTCATCCTCACTCTGTAGACCAAGCTAGCCTCAGACTTGGAGATCCGCCTGCCTATCTCCTGAGTGCTGGGAAGAAAAGTGTATGCCATCATACCTGTCTTCAATATAAGCATTCTAAAAATCAGGGCAGCTGGGGCTACAGCACAGTGGTACAGCATTTGCTTAGCATGCAGAAGGCTTTAGGTTCAGTGTCCAAGACAGAGGAAAGTAAAAGGCAAGAAGGCACAAAATGGAATTATCAATTCCTCTCTCCCTCTCTTTTTTGGGGGTATTGGTATTGAACCCATGGCTACTGCATATTAATTAGGTAGGCAGATACTGACCCCGTCTGCTGTATCCCTGCATTTTTATAGGGTCTTGGTGCTGCCCAGATTTGCTTTTGTTTTCTAGCTGCACAATCTGGAACTTGAATTTTTTTGGTTTTAATTTTTTTAAATATTTATTTCATTCTCAAGTGTGTGTGTGTGTGTGTGTGTGTGTACACGCATGTGTATGTGTGTGCACACATATGAGTGCCAATTTCTATGGAGGCCAAAGGAGGGTATCCAATCTCTTGAAGACAGAGTCACAGGTGGTTGTGAGGCTCCTGTCATGGGTGCTGGAGAGTGAACCAGGGTCTTCTGCAAGAGTAGGACGCTTTCTTAACAACTGAGCCATCTATCTAGTCTCATAGTTACTTTATTTTTTAAATTTTAAAAAAGTAATGTCTACCCTTTTCTCTTTCCGCTCTCTTCCCTCTGTGTGGTCTCTCTGTTTCTCTGATCCTTTCTTTCTCTCTCCCTCTCTCCCTATTTCCCTCTCTCCCAATAAAGTCTTAAAAGGTAAAAAAAAAAAAAAAAAAAAGTATCGTCTACCTACCTATTTATTTATATATTTATTTATTTATTTATTTATTTATTGTTGATATTTGGCCTGCATGTATGCTTGTATAAGGTTGTCAGATCCTCTGGAACTGGAGTTACAGCTGTGAGCTGCCATGTGGGTACTGGGAAATGAACCTGGGTCCTCTGGAAGAGTAGCCAGTACTCTTAATGGCTAAGCCACCTCACCAGGCCCAAGTTGTTTTATTATTTTTTTATTTTTTATTTTTTAAAGATTTATTTATTTATTGTGTATACAGAAGAGGGTGACAGATCTCATTACAGATGGTTGTGAGCCACCATGTGGGTGCTGGGAATTGAACTCAGGACCTCTGGAAGAGCAGTTGGTGCTCTTAACCTCTGAGCCATCTCTCCAGCCCCCCAAGTTGTTTTATTTAAAAAAATAAATAAATTGAGGAGCTGGGGAGATGGCTCAAACATTAAAGAGCTTGCCATAGCTGCCTGAGGACCAATGTGCAGATCTCCAGAATCCATGTAAATATCAGGTGGGTATGGTGGCCCCAGAGTAAGCTGGCTAGTAAGAAAGCCTAGCCATATGGGTGAGCTTTGGGTTTGAGCCAGAGGCTCTGCCCCAAGGGACAAGGAGGAAGAGCTGCTAAAGGTAACCTCAACCTTAGGCCTCTGAAGGCCCAAGTACACATGACCCCATACACACAGATGAAAAGGAAAAAACAAGACAAAATTGTAGGGAGAAGTCCCTTCACATCTTAAGAGTAGACAGCTTAAATCTAAAATACGGTAAACCTACCTCTCAGGTGCTACCAGCCTGTCCTATGATTGCAAGCCCCCTAGAGAGTGTAATCAACTTCACGGAGTGTCTAAAGTTTCAATTAAAAATTGACGGCTCTAATTCAACAAAGGCGGTTTTAAAGGCCAGGGATGCACATAGTGGACCATGTTGGTAACTCACTGATTTCCCTGGGAAAATTTA